>NW_004955421.1:106175-163250 GCF_000276665.1 Chinchilla lanigera | reverse complement strand
GGAAGGAGGGAAGGAGGGAAGGAGGGAAGGAGGGAAGAGTATGGCCAGAGATGTAAAGCTGAGTCACCCAGCAAATTAAGGCTTAATCTTTATATACCTGTCTCTTATGGTTCAATCCCGAGATTCAAGAAAATGAAATGTAACAAAGAAATACCCAGACAGACACAAGTAAAAAGGGTTTTTTGGCAAAGAAGAGAAAACCAGTAAGTAGTCAGAGGGGGATTCTCACAGGTTAGGGGTAAGAAGCCAAAGCAAAAAGTGAAGATAAACAACAGGGTTGTGTGTGTGTGTAGGACAAACAAGCTTCTTTTGGTATTATCTCTTGAGACTGATTTTTTAGGCAAGCAGAAGCCGTTTCTTATATTCACAAAAGGCTGGCTTTTAATCCAAGTGTGTCTACTGCAGACCTGATTTCCATTTCCCCTGGAGAGAACCGCCTTAGACAGACAGTGGGTCAGCCTCACAGGAAGAGTGCAGCTAAGGTGAGAGCGACAGAAACCCCACACACAAAGGCCTTTTTCATCAGGAAATGCAGAAGAGCGAGTTTGTGGCAGAGTTCACTACAAAGCTCTCAGGTTGCAAGGAGCAGGCCCCTCCAGTTATAATTAACATTCGTGGGTGGCATGAGACTGGCAGGCCCACGGGGACATCTGGGTGTCTGAAAACTCTGTCATGCCACAAAGGCACTCAAAACATATGCTGAGAACACACCTTAGACAAACACATACACACACTCTCAGTGTTTGCTGAAAGGCAAATAAGCCATATCCCTTAATGTGGATTCTACAATAGATCAGAAGAGGCAGAAAGAAGGGAGAGTTGTGCAGCTAACTGGGTGGAAAGTGCAATGCAAAGTGCAATGTGACCTTATGGAACATTTTGGGGTACAGTAGTTGGTGAAGGGCACTTTCAGGAACTGAGACATCAATCATCACTATCATCATATAATACTCAGATGAAAACAAGCCCACAAATGCAAAAGGACAATCTTTAAAACCACCTTCCAAGCCTTATTTGTGTGTTCAGACAATGTAGTTATAGTAAAAGCATTGTTCTGGAAGAGCAAACCATGAGGAGAGATTAATCTCCTTCCTGAGGGGAATATAAAATCAGAAAAGGAGAAGCTGAAATGCTGACTTTCGTGGGGTGAGTGGTCTTCCCAACTGATTTTATCTAAACAGCACACCAGTGTGCTCAACACCCTTTCCTGCTCCAACAGGAAGAAAGAGCACATACACAGTGCCCCGAGCTGGCTTTCCACAAGGAGTCAGGAAATGCAACCAGCCAGGACCCAAAAATAAGGATGTTTCCCACCAGCCTGCCTTTCCTAACAACAGCTTTAACTGTTCTCCCTTGTCTCTGCCGCCTATAGAGTACGGACAATATAAAGCTTGAGACTCCTCAGTCTTGCATGCCCAACTGCTTCTGAACAGACTTCTTGTCCCACTGCACAGAGCACCCACGATGTTCCAGGAACCCCTTGCATCTTTCTGGAAAATTTCCCAGCACCCTAAACTTAGAGCATGGGTCCAGGATCTGAAACTAGGATCCTGATAGAGTTCAGCTGAATTGCACAGAGAACGAGCTGGACAGCTTGGGCAGCAATATACATGTGCTCTGTTACCTTCCACAGCAGCTCGCACTCACGCTCCTCCAAGGCCTTCTTATGCCTTGCTGTGACAGCTTTCACCTCCGACTGTACCACCTTGGCCTTCATCTCCACCTGTTCTGCCACTGTCTGGGCCTGTTCGATGCTCAGCTAGGGGGAAAGAAAATCAAAAACCAATTTTTAAGGCATTAGAAAGACACTCACTTATTGTACAGTTAAATTTGCTTCTATGACACCTGAAAATAGGCCAGCCCCAGACCACCTGATCCACTTCCTTGGAAAGAAAACAAGCACTTGGGGAGAGACTGGCAACTGTTTGACATGTAACTGAAGGAGTTGCTGGCAAGGGCTAGGTTTCTTTGTATAAGAAATAGCACCTACACAGTGAATGTCAGGCTATTAAGAACTACTCCGACATAGTGAAACCCGTGTAGCTGGGTGACTGCCGAAAACTACAAAGAGGATCGGATGTAAAATATGCAACTCTGGGCAAACAAGAAACTTTCCAGACTTTCTGGCCTTATTCCCTGCCTCACAAAAATCCAGGTACAGGGCAGTAGCTAATCTGTCATATACTTGCTGAGTCCTCAGTAATTTACTAGTTTATGCCCGCCTGAAGCAATACCAGGTACACACCAGGAATATCACCTTATCTACCTTAAGGACCCATCCCCTGTGGTCAACGATAATGTACATAGCACCACACTCACACCCTGTACCAACAGCTCTAGTAATCAGCCAGTTTAACTAGCCATATTATTACTGTTCATAAAAAATTAATCCAGACAGAAGGCCAGTGTTTTCATTAATATTACATGACAAGTCTTAAAAAGCCACAAGGATTTCTTGGAGATACTGAGGCATTAAATCTGGGATTACAGTCTGAGCGCTGACGGAATGACAAGTTTTAAAGCAACTGATTCAGCTGGAAGCATACAAGGTGTCTGGATGGAACCTGACCCAAGAGGAGGAAGTAGTGATGATGACCACTGACCTGGTGGCCTTGGAACAACTAAGGATGTGGGCCTGCTTGGCAAAGCAGGCTGCCGGGTAAATCCTCGGCAGCGGTAACTAAGGTTCAAATAACTGAGGCTCCCACTAAGTTCAAGGCGTTGGACATGTCCCTAGTCCTCACTGTGAGGGAAAAATACAAGGCAAAACATGGAAAGAGCCTAGCACCCGGCACAGTCAGACATTTCTTACTAATCATTCTCAGATGATAAATACTTGAACTCAGGTACGTCCACTGTTTCTGCTCCATACACTTAACTATGTCATCGATGAAAGATCATGTACCTAGGCAAATTTACATTTCTTCATTTTGAATCTAAACGGTGGTGAAACACACAACAGAAAATTTACTACTATGCTCAGTGTCATACTACTGTTATCACTATCTAGTTCCAGAATATTTCCATGGCTCCAAAATGAAATTCCATAATTTCACCTCGCAGCTCCCCTGTCCCTCACGGCAACCACTAATTAATTCCCCATGGTTAAAGATGTCTGCTATGTTTCACGTAAATACGGAATCGCACATGACCCGGCTCAATGAATACTCCTCCATTCCAACAGTTCCGACTTGCTTTGCCTTTTATGACTGGGGTCCTACTTACCATCTCTAATCCTCTGGGTCTGGATGACAAACTCAGTATCTGACCAATGAATGTAACATTCCTTAACACTCAATAAAAAGCAGAGGTAGCAAACTACTTTTTCTTTATATCAATGTCCTATTATTTCCCAAACTGATATTTTCATTTAAAAAAAAAAAAAAAGCCAGTGTGGAAATAACCTAACAAGCTGGTATTCCTACAGGGCAAGGACTGGTAAAAAGAGAGTAACAACTACTCTCTCTGAATAGGGGGTAGGCTGACTGCCCTATGCACCTCTGCCCTTACTGTCCTTACTCCTTTTATATTTCCATTTAGGTCCCCGAAGGCCCTGATGTTTGTAGCAAGAACTACGGCAAGACTGTCTCTTTCATTTTTTAGACAGGTACAAGGGATTCAAAACTTTAATTGCCAATCTGAGTAACCACCAAGCATACAAGGATAATTCATCATTTGTCAAGATGGGAGTCATAAAGCACTATATGTAGAAGCAACTGGGTCTTCCAAAAACATGCAGACCAGGACTTGTTGGACTATTTCCCAATCTCTAAGGCCTGGTGGCATCGGGAAATACTGTGACATGAGTAAGGAATATGGGCTGAGGGAAGATGACAGCAGGCAAAAAGAGCACAGTACATTTACAAAATTAAAATGCACATTTTCTTAGGTAGAGCAAATCACCTAAAGAGTGTGTGCTCCGGAGAATATTTGATCACCCTTTAGAACATTAACAGAGCCAGTCAGACATATGAAGGAGGGGTCTCAAATTGGGAAGTTGAATTGTACTTGCTAGCCAACTGCTGAGTGATGGCTGCTTAGTATGGAGGAGTCTCAGGCCAGACCTTGGTTAAGAGAAAGAACACAGATACTAATTAGTGACATCTGCTACAACAGTGGTAGCTTGTCAATGGGTACTTAAAGACCCTCAAGGTTACAAGGTAATAGAGAATACAGATATTACCCACAAACTCAGATTGGATACTGGACTACTTAAACTGGTAACAATGAATGATATCTTAAATTTGATGGAAGATGAAAAGAATCAAAGCTTTCTTGCATAATATTCTGGTCCCATGTACAAGTGTCTCCAGGGAATTAGTGAGCCTTATAAAATCTTATAATTATATACTTGACTTAAATGTTACGCTTTCGCCGGGGATACAGCTCAGTGGCACAAGTGCCTGCCTGGCAAGCACAAGGTCCTGAGTTTGATTCTCGGTACCAAAGGAAAAAAAAAAAAAAATGGAGGGGCTGGGGATTTAGCTCAGCGGCAAAGCGCCTGCCTGGCAAGCGCAAGGTTGTGAGTTCGGTTCCCGGTACCAGAGGAAAAAAAAAAAAAATGGATTGTAAATGTTACACGTTCAATAAAGAGTCATGTGTGAAAGCAATGGAATGTTTTTTAAAAGCAATAAAAACTAAGTGAGGCATGGTGGCAAGTGGCTGTAATACCAGTTACTCCAGAGACTGAGGCAGGAGGAATGGAAGTTCAATGCCACCCTATCTCAAAATAAAAAATTAAAAGGGCTGAGGATGCAGCCCCAAGTAATAGAGCATTCAAGGGTTGGAGTTGCAATACTCCCCCCAAAAAGAAAAAAGGCAGGGGGCTGGGGATATAGCTCAGTGACATAAGTGCCTGCCTGGCAAGCGCAAGGTCGTGAGTTTGATCCCTGGTACCGCAAAAAAAAAAAGAAAAAAAAGGCAGTAAAAATGAGCAATTACTTTTTAAATGCCCTAAAGTACTCATAAGATGCAATGCAGATATCTTCCATGATTTTTTCGTTGAGGAGACACCAGTCCCTCAGCCCAGTAAGACTGTTCTCAGAGGACAATCTAGAATTAATTCAAGGATCTACATCTGGGTCTCTTTCCACAACTAAGATTCTTATGACAAGCTGTGAGTACCTCAGTCATAATTCAGAAACTCTTGATTCATAGTCATTTGTACATCTGATACATGCAATTTAATACTGATAAAAAAAAAAAACCAGCTAATCAATGGGAAAACAGCCTTAAATAATACCATTTGCATCCAAAAATGATTTATCTGAAGCTTCGGACAAGCATACAAACTAATCTCGCGGACATCAAGACAGAAGAAAATAGCTGTGTGACGAAACAGGATGTCTTGCTGAGGTTAGTATCACACCAGCTGCATGAAGTATGGGGCTGCCACATTGTTACAGGACAGCAACATAGACTATCAAGACTCCTGGTTCCAATACAATCAAAGAACCATGATCAGTGGTGTCATTAACAGTGCAAAAGGTCCAGGCATGGTGGTACATGCCTGTAATCCCAGCACTTGGGAAGCTGAGGCAAGAGGAATGCCGAAAGTTCACAGCCAGCCTGAACTGCATAGTGAGACCCTATCTCAAAAAAAAATACAAGAGGGCCCAAAAATAAGACAAAAACGTCTGCATCTCAATGGGATACATATCACCTCTAACTATCGAGGGAATCAGAGAACAACCTCGTTAAAGAAAGAGGAAAGAATTCCTGAATTAACAGGCTGAGGTGTAGCTCAGTGGTAAAGCACTTGCACAGCCTGTGTACCAGGCCCTGGGTTCAATCCCCAGCGATTAATTTTTTTTTTTTTAAAAAAAAGCCCACCCTCAGAGACAAATAAAAGCTGGTAAGTACAAATTAAAGCACACAGTCAAGTAATACTAAGAAATAATATACTATAAAATGTCACTGATACTCATTTACAGGGTGGCGTAAAGTTTGTAAGGACTTAAATAGAGCACCAGATTTGGTCAACTTTTTTTTTTTTCTTCAACTTTTAGGGTATGTTCTGGCTCATTCATCTGGTCTGCAGAGAACTGCTAAGCTTAGTGCCTCCAGCCCCAGAAGTGGGCCACAAGAGCAGAAATCAAGGAAGCCTCACCAGACCAGTCAACTGCCCTTCCCAGGGATTTACAGTACATCGGGATACTGGAGCCTACGCACCTGCAGAAAGAAGGGGCTAACCCTGAGGATGGCCTGCAGGTCGGCCAGAGGACAGCGCCACCTGTGCCCTCCACAGGCGGAAGCCAGGTTTGGTAACTAGAGTGATATTACCACGAAGGACGGATGGTGGGCTGAGTGGCCGAGTCCCCAGACACCGGAAGCCTGATCCACTGCTGTCCAGCTTGGTGGTCTGACACTATTCATTTCCTTTCGATCAAGAATTATAAATAAGAAAAAGAAAAAAGGTAGGGGGGAGAATTCTAAAACAGAGCATGTGAAAAATTCTAATTCACTCATGATAAGTTGGAAGTTCTTTTTTTTTTTCTTTGGTGTTTTTGAGGCAGTGTCTCGCTGTGCAGTTCAGGTGGGCCTTGAGCTCACTTTGTAGCCCAGGCTGGTCTCAAACTCACCAACAATCCTCCTGCCTCAGCCTCCCGAGTGCTGGGATTACAGGCATGCGCCACCACGCCCAGCACAAGTTGGAAGTTCTTCAAACATGATTGTCTTTTCCCCATTCGATTGAGGAGAGGTGGAAGACAAGTGTGAGTGTGTGTGTGACTGTGTAAATGCACACACACAAAGGACCCTTACAAGAGAACTGAGCACTGGGGGAGAGAGAGAGAGGGAGAGGGGGGGGAGAGAGGGAGAGAGAGAGGGAGAGAGAGAGGGAGAGAGAGAGAGAGAGAGAGAGAGAGAGAGAGAGAGAGAGAGAAAAGAAAGAGAAAAATAAACCATAAATATAATAGCTAGAGCTCCAGCAGTCATTCTGGGCCACCTGGGGATGAAGACCTATGAAAAAGGATTCTTCAAGATTTTCTTTTTAACAAGAAAGATTAAAATTATGAGTTTTTAACCCAGAAGCTTTCTAGAACAAAAAAGAGGCTTATTATTCATAGTTAAATGCATTTACTAAGAGATTTTTATGAGAAAAGTCTCAATAGTATTTGGTCTACTTCTAACCTCATCCCTAATCTTCCTATGCACTGTATTTTTTCCATTTCCCATTTTTCTTGATGTTTGCTATGATTAATTTAATTGTACTATTTTTCCCTAATGCATCACATCTTATGTGGATTAATGTCATCTTAACTCTATAGTCAATTAGCAAAATAAAGCCTATTTCCAAAATAATTGTTTTTTTGGATCTGTAAATTTGCTAGTACAAATAAACAGCTTAAAAAAAACCCCACCGGACAACCAGGCGTGGTGGTGCATGCCTGTAATCCTGGCATGCAGGAGGCTGAGGCAGGAGGACTGGTACAAGTTTAGACCAGCCTGGGCTGCAAAGTGAGTTAAGCCCAGCCTAAACTGCATAGTGAAAGGCTGTCTTAAAAAAATTAAAAGGAAGGAAGGAAGGCAAGAAGGAAGGCAGGGAGGGAGGCAGGCTGCAAGCCACTCACCCAGGAGCTGGGTGTGTAGCTCAGTGGTGTAATGTATGCTTAGCCTGCTCAAGGGCCTGGGTTCAATCCTAACCAAAGTTTAAAAAAAAAAAAATTGGTACTGGGACTCTAACTCAGGACCCTGTGCTTGTCAGGCATGCACTTGTGCTGCTGAGCTGTATCTGCGGCACCAAAGTAAAAATTAAATGTTCCCAAAAGACACACTGAACACACTGAATACTCTTACCACTACAAAGAACAAAGAAACCAAGGACAGGGTGCAGGGTGCTGCACTACCGGGGACTAAACCCAGGGCCTCTGCACTGAGCTACATCTCCTCTATTTTTATTTTATTTTGACAGAGGGATTCACTAAATCACCAATTTGCCCAAGCTGGGCCTTTAAACTTTTCATCCTCTGCCTGCTGCCTCTGAGAGTGCTGGGATCACACACCCCATTGTTATAACCTTCTGGGAACCCCACTCACCACTGTAGTGCGTGTAGCCATGGTGAACAAAATATATCTCCCAACCCAGTACCACTGTCACCTGGCTCCTCCACTCTAGTGCCCCATGAACTTGTATTTGTATACAGTCAGGTAATGTTGACCCCTGTGGTCTATGCTTGGGATGTCAAGCAATCCAGGTACACTATTACCTAAGCATGGAAGAGAACTCTACTAATCCTCTTGCCCTAAGTGATGGGAATCCACAGACAAGGGTAAATTACCTGGGTTTTTACAACCCAGGGAGAATAAAGTCTATAAGCCCTACACAAAATTCCCTGGGGCCCACTTATTTCTCACCTATAAATAATGTGTAATAGCAGTAAGTATGTGGTTTTCTGCAGTCTGCCTGGAAAATGCCAATGTCCACTTGGACTGGAGCAGGAGGGGACTGAATAGTACAAATGCAAGTGATTTATGAGCCCGAGCTGGGTGCTTAGACATTTGACTAGCAATCTGGGCCATGTCCTTATCATCTTCCCAAGGCTGGTGGGAGCCCTTCAGTGATCACTGCTGCGCTGACGTCTCGAGCTCCCTGTTGGTGACTATTGAAATTTCCCCATCCTCAACCCTGCAGCCTGCCCAACCATTCGTAGGACAGGCAAAGGGAAAGGTTTTGGCGGGCATCAGTGAAGGGTGGCAAGGGCTGACCTGGATGGCCTGGCGACCCTGCTGTGCGTCCGCCAGCAGCTGGATGGTGAGTGCCCTGGAGTCCTGCAGCGCCTCTTGGAGGTAGATGAAGCTGTGGCCCCCATGCCGGCCCATGGTGCACTCACGACAGATGGGCACGGAGCATGTGTCACAGTACAGATGCAGCACCTGGGGAACAGACAGGCACAGCCATGAGTGAGAGGTGCAGACTGGTGGACGGCAGCAACCAAGGCACCTTCAAACAACCCCCTTGCAACAAACAAGCACCTGCCACGTACAGAGACAGGCAACCCTGGACTGCAAACACAACTGTGCAACTGCAAACACAACTTACAACACCCATTTGCCCTTCCTTCCCATTCTCTGTGCCACAAACGAAGAGAGGGGAACCCAACGGACAGCCACATCCCACTCTAGTTTCCCTGAGAACCATGAATGAGACACTTCAAAAGCAGGAATAAAATGAAAAAACCCTCCAGGTATGAGAGATTTTCCTGTATCTGTTTAATTACCCAGAAAAATTGTAAGATTATATCCTATAAGATTATGTGCTCTGGTCTGGGATTGGTGGTCTGAATAAAATATACCAAAAGCTGCCAATTTTGCATAGGATAAGGTTAAGAGCAAAGATCACACGCTTTACCCAGGAGCTCAGCACACCAGTGCCAAACTTTACCAGGCAAGCAACAAGCTTACGTGAAGGCAAATGGCTAGTGGTAAGGTCAGCCCGTTTCTTGCCTTTTTTCTGCCTGCCAAGGTCCCAAGGAGTTGAAGCAGGGAAGCTGCCAGAGCTGACAGAACAGCTTCCTGTGATGTTGGACACTTCTCTGGGGCCTGACAGGCTGGTAGGCAGAGGAAAGGGTTGGCATAACCTGCACCTGCTGCAAACAAGGTGCTCCCAAGAGGCAACATTCCGTGGCAGAGAAGCTGGGCAAGTTACTTGTACATCTCTCAACTACAGCACACTTAGTGCCACTCTTTTTTTTGGGGGGGGGTACCAGGAATCGAACTCAGGATGCTGAGCTATATCCCTGACCCTAGTGACACTCTCTGTATGTCAATGTTTATTGGATCACTTTCAATTTGCCTGCACACACCTGGGTGTGAGGGGGAACTGGCTCACAACAGGCAGGGAAATGGAGTGAGGGGGGGATTCTTTTCCATCCATAGCTGACTTAAAATCTCCAGATGATGAGAAAGTGGTGATAAGCCCATGGCCACACAATTGGCAAAGACACCCAGGAAGCCAATTTAAGCCTTCTGGAGAGCTGCCTTCAGAGACACATGGGCACGGAGCATGGTAGTTGACTACCTCATCCAGAGTGCAAAACACCCTACTAAATAACCATGGGGGTCCAGGATGTCAGCTTTCAGGTAAGCAGGGCAGAGCTGTGGGAGGCAGGCAGGGAGGGTGGCCTGAAGGTAGTAGTTCACAGGGCCAAAAACTAGTATTCGGTAAAAAACCCACACAGAGGGGCGGGGAGTTGGGACAGAGTGAAAATGCTGCTGCTTCACTTTATTAACCAACCAAAACCTTAGCATGAAACATGACCATTAGTGAATATGCTCCCAAATGGCTCCTGTGAATGAACAGAGTGTGTTCTTATTTTGTGTTTTTATTAGTTTGTGTGTTTTTATTCTGATTTCATTTGCAGTACTAAGGACTGAACCAGATGCCTTGCAAATGTCAGGTAAACACACTCAACTATATATATATATATATCTCCAGTCCTTTTCACTGAATCAGAATCGCACAAAGTAGCCCAAGGCTTGCAATCCTCCTCCTCCTCCTCCTCCTCAGCCTCCGGACCAGCTGGGATTACTGGCGTGAGCCACCATGCCTGGCTAGCACATTATAAAAGAAATGGATCTGACATAGCAGGCTTTAAAGACTGTATTAGAGCCACAGGCATCTTTGGGAAGCATTCTACCACTGCGTGGCAGCTAAATCCTCAGTATGCTTCACTACTAATTTTGATCACAGTAGTATTTTTCCACCTGGTTGAAACCAGGGGGGAGAATTTGCTTTCTTCAAGGCCAACTGCTTTTCTAAGCTGGTCTAACCCTTGGAGATGATCTTCCTCTTCCAAATCTGTTAAAAATTCTTGAGCAAAGTCTAAATGGTAACCAAGAGATGCTAAACTGGATAAATCCAGAGAAAATTCTTGGACAGTTTCTTTTTATGATATGGTACTAAAGCAATTCTCCCAGTTTCAACAACCTCAGCCGCATTCCTTCCCTTTGCTCGCTCCATTTGTCATGGAAATAAAGAGATCACTCCCATGCTAATGTGAAGTGTGAAAACCTTCCATCAGAAGCTTCCTTTTAAATTAGAATAAAATGGGCCTCTCAGCACTCTGTGGTCTTCCTCTTTCCACCAAAGAGCTAAATAACTTGAGAAAGCATTATCTTATTTACATCTCTTCTCGGGACTGTGTGACTGGCTAAAGCCTCCCTGCTTCCCAGATGGCTTACAGAGCAGCAGCCAAACAGCAGAGAAGAACTTTATGCGGCTAACCCTGAGCATGGCACTACCTGGCTGTGGGACTGTCTGTCGTCACTTCCTTTGGCCTGAAGAAGCGAATGGGCTCTGACTAGGTTTACCTAGGTATACCCTTTCCATTGTGAAATCCCAGGAACTCTCCCTTCCTGAGAACAGAACCCAAAGCACTTCCAAATAACTATAACTGGGCCAGGAAGCTCAGCTCCAGGATGCAGTTGTGAGACTGCAAGAAATATTGTGAAATTTTGTTAACCTTAAAGTGGTGCTTATAGAATGCTGAGCAAAGGAGGTCCCCCATGAATGGCAAGATTCTGCACTATAGTGGCCAGAAAAAGTCTTGTTCAGCACAGATAGTGGCAGGAAAGGGGGCAGTGCCCAGCCTCAAGCATCCAGGAAATAGCCAGATGTGCTGGCACGCATCTGTAATCTCAGCACTCAGTAGGCTGCGGCAGAAGGATCGTTTCAAGTTCGAGACCAGCCTGGGCTACAAAGTGAGCTCAAGGCCAGCCTGAACTGCATAGTGAGACCCTGTCTCAAAAAGACACGAAAAAAAAGAATCCAGACACCCCAAAAATGGGTCAAAGCGGACCATGAATGCAATCCAGCCTGGCATCATTCCACGCTGGATCCAAACAGCTGTAAGTATCCAAAACACACCTTAGCTGCAGAAGAAACATTCTGTAGCTTCAGGATGACCAGTGAGGTGGGGATGGCAAGGGACTGACAATAAAGAACTATGAATGAGTCAAAGAACAGGCCCTGGTGCTTATAATTATGATCTTTTAAAGAGTGCAAAGTTCAAAAACTGTAAAATGAGATCAATTTTTTGTCAAGTTTTCTGGCTTTTTAAAAGAGCTTTGGAAGGTTTCTCCCCCAACCCCTCCCTTCTCCTTGCAATTTCTAAGACTAAAAAACCACAATTTTAGGGTCACTGGAACACAATCAGTAGGTAAGAATGTGTATGGGTACAACTGTCTTTGAAACACCAAGAAGATTATTTTAAAGGAATAACCTGGACTGTGCAGATGGACCCATATACAGAAATGAGGCAGCAGCCAGGAACTGTCCTCTGAAAGGGGGATGGGCTTGGGGGGAAAAGGATGGGAAGAGGTCCTCTGGTGGCAGGAATTCCCAAGCTGTTTGGGGCAGATGGATGGACACGCCCCCTCAGGCCTGGCGACAATCTGGCTGCCCCAGCTAAATGGAGCAAGCTTGACCTCTGACCCCACAAGTGACCACCCTCTTCCCTGCCCCCAGCTTCCACAACGTCCCACCCACTGCCTTCCTCTCCCAAAATTTCTAAAATACCAGCCAGAGACAAAGACCTAGGAATGTAGGCCCAGCAGGAAAGGAACTGGGGGTTGGTAGAGGTTAAAGGAAAAATAAACAAAAATACAAAGTTGGCAGGTTTGCTTCAACCAGTGTTAAAATAAAATGGTTTGCTCGTGAATAAAATGTGCTTGTATCTGTACTCCCGGAATGCAGGTCTATGCCATCTAGGGCCCGATAACGGACACACACAATGAACTCCCGGTAGAGCCCTATAATCTCAAAAATCAAGATACCATCTTTTAAAGCGCAGCTACCCACATCAGTGAAGGGTACAACAAACCGGAGGGTAGTCTCTGCATGCCACGTGTTGAGTTTGTCAAAATGCTTCAAATGAAATGTCACTACAAATTTATTTTTTTAGATTAGAGCAGTGCCTCTTACAATGACTAGACATTTACCTGGCCTCCTACAAACTAAGGGTGTACAGTGACACCTGGACAGAAATCACTCACACAAGGTTTCTGAGTTTCCTACCACAGAACAGAAGGGACCTTATGAGCACTCTGTCCACAAAGAACATCGAACACAAAAGCCTTACCTGTGCACCACACTTCCCGCTGGCAAAAAGCAAAAGGGATTCACGTTTACAACAGTAAGCCAGCGGGCATGGCGGCACACACCTGGAATCCCAGCACTGGGGAGGCTGAGGATAGCTGCGAGCCCGAGAGCAGCCTGGGCTACAAAGTGAGCTCAAGGCCAGCCTGAACTGTATAGTGAGACCCTGTCTCAAAAAGACAAACAAACAAACAAAACTTAAAAAGCCTAATTTAATGCATAAAAATCTAACCATGGAACAAAGTCTACTAAATAACCATCAAAAGCAAGCGTTACTGGATGTAGACAGACTGCCTGTCAGTGCTCTAAAACCCAAAGCCCAACCCTCAGCAGAGCTACCTCTGCAACTCGGCCACACGTACGTGCCCCACAGCTGCGGGCTGGGGAAAGGGAAGAAAACAGGAATAGAAACCTCGTTCCCTGCAATGGCAGCCCAGCAGAGCCCAGCTGAGAACAATTATCCTTTTAACTATTCTCTTATTTAGATGGGTGACACACATGCATTTGCTTAACAAAGAGACACAAATGCAAATCATTTTTTAATGTCTCCAGTCTAGAGTTGGGCTTGGTGGCACAGGCCTATGATCCCAGCTACCCAGGAAGCTTCAGCAGGAGGATCACTTGAGTCCACAACAGGGCCTTGGTGGGGTAGCGGGGAGAAGACACACGACATAATGAAAACTCTCCCCAGTGTCACTCAGGAACCTGCAGGATGCTCTGGGTTGCTCCATAAAGAGCTGTCTGGTTTCTTCAACAGCTGTAACAGACATTATCATAGGAATGTACCATAACTTATTTAATCAGTACCTGCTGATAAATTTTAAAACTTTCCTGATTTGGAGGGAAAAGAATCAACAATGCAGTGGGTATCCTTATTTATATAACCCAAAATTTCCAATCTGGTAATGTATTCTACACTCAATTTGTAAAACACTTGATATAACAGCCAACGGGAAAACGCTTCTTGTAAGTCTGAGTAAGGGTTCCCAAATATAAAAAGCTCAGCCTCCACCCTCAAGAAACGTAAAGGCAGTGGAAGTGGTCTGCGGACCTCAGACCAAACACAAAAGGGAACTGCAGTTAAGATCTGTCTGGGCCTAGTAGGAAGGCTTCAGTGAACTGCAAAGGTCTACACCAGAGGAAAGAAAAGCTCTGCTGGTGTGAAAATGATGCATGCATTTTACAAACAGCATTTAGTAACTTTTTATTTATTTCACTGCAGAAACGTCAATGCTCATTACCTGGGTGCCCTTGTGTGCACTTTGTACATGCACAATATTAACTTTTTGTAACTGGAAACCACAAATGCTGGGCACATCTGACCCCCACAGGTTAGAGTAAAAGACTTAAATTCAAAGACAAGCAACATTAACACCTGAAGGGGTGGAGGGATCCATCCCCAGAATAGTGCAAAGTGGGTTCCCAGCCACCCAGTCAACTCTAGACCAAAGTTTTGGCTCCATGAAGAAGGCAATTTTGAAATGAGAAGCTTGAGATCAAAGTGACATCACTATATTAACTCTGATTCCAGACTCCACGCAATGGACCGGCCTACTCTGCTCGCCACTGCAATGTCATCTGTTAGTGCTTGTTCACTTGAGGGTTGATTGTGCCGCCCCAAAAACGCCACAGCAGAATCCTTTATTTTCTTAGAAGAAAATCTTCCCAGGCCCTGTGAACACTAGTCCCTTAACAGTTGCTGTTGGAGCATCCCTAGCACCAGCCCATTAAATACTGGATAGCAAGGCGCCGCCTCCCCAAGCTCCGGTCCACAAGGCTCCCTCCTCCCTCCTCCTCCTGCACGCTCCTTGCTGTGATGGCATTCTTTGCCTCCACATGGCCCTGCCTCACAGTCCCAGTATTAGCTGTCCCTCCTCTCTGCAGCACACCAGGTTTTTTCATGGAGCAGTTTCTAATACTAAGTTACCCAAAAAGTAGAGGCTGACATCATAAAGGCACAAAAAACGAGATGACTAAACTAGAGCTAAATGTTTAAGATTGGCAGAACTTGTTGATTTGAGCCCCCCCCAAAAAACCTGTTTTTGGTTCAAATAATGATCTGCTAGAGGGGAGGGGAGGGGAGGGGAAGGGAGGGGGACAGACAGACAGACCTGCTTGTTTTGTTTTTGCTGCTGTATTAGGAATTGAACCCAGGACCTTATAACTGAGCTACATTCCTCCCCCTGCTTGTTGCTCAGACTAGGCTCAAATTTGCAATCCAATCCTCCTGCCTCAACTTCTGAGAGTTCTGGGATTACACGTAGACATGTGCCTCCATATTCGGTTCTATCAGGATTACTGGAAGTACGAAAACTAATTCATCCTGCAATAAAACCATCCTCCCCCTCCACCAACAATGACTCTGAGGTTAAGATGAAAACTTGGATAAAAACATCAACCCAAAGGTTGGGCATGGTGGCACATGCATATAATTCCAGCACTCAGGAGGCTGAGGCAGGAGGATCATTGCAAGCTTGAGACCAGCCTGGGCTACAAAGTGAGCTCAGTGCCAGCCTGAACTGCAAGACCCTGTCTCAAAAAGATAAAAAAAAAAAAAAAAAAAGTCTCAATGGATTTTCCTTACCATAACCCCTTATACACTGAGGTTGCAGCTCAAGATACGGTGCTGAAACTGTGGTAGGTAGTCCTCTCAGATTGTGTCCTTGTTTGAGGAGCTGCAGCTGGTTTTAAAGGGCAAGACAAATGCTCCACATGAAAGGACCACTAAAAGTAAGTAAGAGGCAGTGGAATTCAAGGTAAGAAGAATGGCAAGTCAAAGAGGACTTTTACATGCTGACTTGCTACCATGAAGGCAATTTACTTATGTGTTTGAGACAGGGTCTCACTAGTTCAGGCTGGCCTTCAATGCATTACATAGCCCAGGCTGGCCTTGAACTCACACGGAGATCTTCCTGCCTCTGCCCCGAGTGCTGGGATTACAGCGTGTGCCACCATGCCTGGGCTGGCAATCTAATTTTAAATTAAAATGTTTTCCAAAAAAATAATTTTTAGAGCCGGAATGGTGACATACTCCTGTAATCCCAGCACTCAAGAGGCTGAGGCAAGAAGACTGCTGTAAGTTCAGGGCCAGCCTGAGCTACACAGTGTGCTCAAGCCCTATCTGAACTACACAGTGAGACTCTGCTACAAAAAACAAAAAAAAAAAATTAAAAGTGAATCATGATGTCTCAAAATGCTTAGTGTGGGAAACTTCTCGCGTTAACTCAGGTGGTGGAGAAGATAAAGGGAAGACTGTACAGTACTATGCCGTACTTCCTCTCCCCTGGCTCCATCCCATGCCAGACCACAGGCCGGCTGCCTTGAGCTGTGTGTGTGTGGGTCTTCCTCCCCCCTCAGTTCCTGGCCTGTCATCGGGAAGAGGCTGTGAGGCTGCAAGGCTGGAGCCTCTCTCCTGATGCACTTCTCATTCCAACGGTGAAAGAGCATCTTCCAGTGGCGTAAGATGCCACATCTGTGTGTGGGGCAGCCTCTTGCACATTCAAGTCATGCTACAGAGAGACATTTTAGGACAGGCAGAAATTGTGTTTTGATTACAGCATGGTCTTAAGTTCATTTACTTAAGTAAACCTGGATATTTAAAAACAAAAACCTGAACAGTCAATGCTTAAAATTTTCTTTTTTCTTGACCAATTTTGTAAGTTCAGGGCTTGAATTTGATAATCAGAATGACTGATCTGCAAACAACAATATGCAGCGTAAGAACCATTGTTGAACTCCTACCATTTTATACAGTGAAGCGCTGCATCATTTCCAATGTAGTTTTTTTTATTACTTGTTACTGTCTTTGACTGCTTGATCAATCTTACATTCTTATGTCTGGTGGACTGAGCAACTTCACTGAAGGTAACAGTATGTAATGTGGCAACCATTGTTAATTCCTATCATTTTGTTTTGAGGTCATGTATGGTTTTTGTTGTTTTTGTGTTGTTTTGATTTTGTCTTCATTGTTATTTTGTTAGTTTTTTTTAATTTGTAAAATTAAAAAATAAATAATAGAAAATAAAAACAAAAACGCAACTCCCACATCAACAAACAGGCTATGGTACAATTCCACACCAAGAATTTTCTCAGCAATGGGAAGGAAGTGAACTGATTCAAGCAACTGCAGATGAACATTAAAGACATGAATCATGCTTAGTTGGGAGAAAACAACTAGAATGGAGAAGATATATTGCACAATGTCTTTTTCAGGGAGGAAAACTCACTGTGAAGAAAAATGAGACCAGCAGTTACAGGTGAGAACAGGCAGGCTGGAGGGATGAAAATGTTCCAGTATCCTGATGGGAGGACTGCACAGGTGTGTGACCAAAATTCAAACTAGCTATGAGCATGTACAATGATGGCTATGTTAGCACAAGTACAGTAATTTCACAATGTACACATCTGAAACCATGATACTGTACACCCAAAAATGTAAAACCTCAAATGGGGGTTAAGCGGGAGGGGGGGTTCACCAATAACCTACGTGCTGATACGGTGTGGCTCCAAGCTCAGCTCAGCTGTGGCACTATTCCTAGCTAGGGACCTAATAAATACTCACTGGGCCCCATAAATGAGTTAATAGCAATGGCCTGACATAATGTGCTTCTAACAGGTCGCCACCATTCTTTCCACAATATTCGCATTAGGCATTATTTTCCTTTGCCCTACACTATAAATATTATCTTAAGTTCTATCTCACAAGTGGCAGGCATGGACTAACTCCCTGGAGGTTTTTTGAAAAAATTAGAACTCTGCGTCCGATTTACAGCACCACAGGTGGCCTCGGTCATACAAAGCCCTATGAAATCATTAGTGTCCCACCTGCCACCCGGCATGCAGCTGACCTCTGATGTACTAATGAGTGGCCCATGCAGCTTCCAGCCACAAATAAAAGAGATCTGTCTCAACATGGAGATTGCTGCCCACGTAGATTTTTAAACCAGACATTCAAAAAATAGATACTGATGAAGGCGTTTTTTTCCTCATTGCCTCCAAGTCTGTAAAAGCAGGACACAGTGTTAATGTCCTGTATTCTAGAAAGGGATCTGTAGTATGGGGGTTAGCTGAGGAAAAAAGCCAGACTCTACAGGTGACCCTGTAACTTGGCCCTTGCCTCTTAAACAGGGGGCAATGCGTACACCTACCCGAAACCCTTTCATTCCCTAAAGTAGCAGAGTAGGTTTCAAATGCCTGTGTGGTAGGGATCATGTAGACAGGTGGATTTTCTTAACGCATGGGGAGGCAGGCGGCAAGAGGAGAAATACTCAGATAAAAATGAACTAGTAACAAGTTTCAATACATATTTACAGCCAAGCGTGATCACACACACCTGTAATCCCACTACTTGGGAGGCTGAGAGTTCGAGGCCAGCCTGGACTACAAAGTAAGTATAAGGCCAGTATAGAGAGAGAGAGACAGAGAGAGAGAGAAAGAGAGAGAGAGAGAGGGAAGGAAGGAAGGAAGGAAGGAAGGAAGGAAGGAAGGAAGGAAGGAAGGAAGGAAGGAAGGAAGGAAGGAAGGGGGCAAGCCATGCTTTCTACTTTTAATATAACAAAAACTTTCCAACTGTGAGTGGTGGCACATACGTGTAACACTCTGGCCAGGAGAATAAAACTTTAAGCCCAGCCTAAGGAAATTAGGCTTAGTGGCACTCTATCTGAAATAAAAAGAGGATGAGAATGTAGCCCAGTACAACAGACAAGGGTTCAATCCCCAGTACAGGGTGGAGGGGAGAAAAAAACCCTTTCTGTCTCTGTTGTACAAAGGTCTGCATCTTAGGCAACTGGACTCTTTATATCATTCAGTTGTCTTCTGACCTGGTTAAAGCTACTGAATGCAAGTCAGGCAGTGAGAAGATCCAACCCTGGCCTTCCTGGTGGTTCATGCCAGACCAGTTCACAATGCTCAGAGCCAGTTAACTTTCAAGCAACCCCTCCAAACCAAAATGCTAACCCATTAGTTACTGCTATAGGAATATTCTTTTAATTCAGAGTTGTTCACAGCCAGGAATTATTTAAACTAAGGAGACCGACCAGGTCCTAGAAGCAGATGGAGCAGAAGGCCTCTCAATTTTCTTAATGCTTGGAAGCAGCCCGTCGCATGGGACAAGGAAGTTCAAGTAGAGGCTCTGGGAAGGGGACAGGCATGTCTATACCCAGACAACTACAGCAGTTCCCAAAACTCCCCTTACCAAGGCATTAAAGACCGAAGCCAGCTAGGCAGTGACTCACACCTCTAATCCCAGCACATAAGAGGCTGAAGCAGGAATTACATAGTAAGATCTTGCCTGCCTACACACACACACACACACACACACACACACACACATGCACACACACACATACGAAGCCAGAATCACCTTCATTCTTAATCGTTTCCTCTAAATAAAAGATAAAATGAGCAAAGGGGGCTTGAGCCATATCTCTAGTGACTTAAGTAGGGACCAAGTTTAAACGCCTTGGTCTTGTCAACAAGTTTATTTTGTAAATACCATTTTCAAATAGTTTGTTAAGCAGTCAGTTTAAAGCTCTCCACTTTAAGCAGAAACCCAATCCAGGGACACTACTACCACAAAGGGGCAATGGGACAGTGACATAGCCCAGCGCTACCTGTTTTATCCATGTCTGTTCCCATGCTGGTACTAACCCAAAGAAATGGCCCAGAGGTGGTTCTATGGTTTGGTGGTTATGGGGCGGGTATCCTCCCTTCTTCCCTCCTACCACTCTCAAGAGAAAAGCCCACATTGTAAAGGGCAACAGCAACCTCCTAGTAGCCATCAATAACCTAGAGGGCCCTGTGTGGACAGAGACAGGACAAGTGAAATTAGACATAAAAAAAGCAAGACACCTCAAGTTGTATGATATAAGCCTGAAATCTCAGCACTTAGGGAGGCCAGCCTGGGCCCTGTCTCCAGTACAAAAAAAGCAGAGGTGAAAGTCAGAAAAACAGTTAAAGTGTGCTATGTAACTGCACCAACTCCCCAGGATGGATGTCATTATTGTGTACTACAAACATGTGCTAATAACAGCAATTTTTAAAAATAGGCAAGTGGATTAAGAACCACTAACATGAAACCTAAAGGCCTCTTAAAATAGTGTAGTGTGTACAAAGAAATGAAAGGTGGGACAAGAAGCCCCAGACAAGCTGGTAGAAAGTGTCCCAGTAAAGACTGGGTTCCAGCTATAAGTGGTGTGTGCTGAGGGGAAGAAGGGCCTAACTTGTGCTGGTGTGACATCAGGTAACCCTACTAACTGCAAAGCAGTGATTCAGCTGCCAAGATGGGAAATAGCTGCTGGGCCCTGCTACAACCAGAAATGAAGCAAAGTCCTAGTCCTGTGCAGTCCACTCACCCTTCCTCCTAAGAGCGTGTATGGCTATTCAACAAATACACTCTCAACAAGCAGTAATATACCAAGGTTTAGTAAGGAACAAGAGCAGTACCCAGGGAAAGCAGGATACCCCACCTAAGCCAGTAGGATCCCAAGCAGGGAAATGTAAACTCTGTTAATCAGATATATATGTATCAGGGGAAAAAACACTTGGGGGACATTTCCTCTTTACAACTCTATATTCTTGGTACAAATACCATGAATTAGGTTAGGCATGATGGCATACACTGGTAAACCCAGCACTCAGGAGGCTGAGGCAGGAGGACTGCTGTGATTTCAAGGCCAGCATGGACTGAATAGTGAGATCTTGTCTTGAGAAAGGGGGGGAAAAATCATGTATTTTCCTTTTTTTAACTGAGAAAAATGAAGGTAAAGAGGAATAATTTCATGTCTCAAATATGGAGATTTCTCAGACCTCATTCCAACAAATGATCTTGTGAAGCAGTAAGTAAGGCAGCTCCTTCAACTACACGTGTGTGGTCAGCTGATGGAAACTCACGGCTCCTCGGGCAATGGAACCAGGAGAGCCAGGCTACTCTCCTGGAGGATCTCTCCCTCCTCAAGCCCCAAGGATAAACTTCAAACAGATGGAGAAGCCAGACCTGTTAGAACAGTAAAGAGGAGGAAGAAATCACAAGCGTTGAGCTAGTGAAAACAACTAGGTGGTACCAGTTAAGCAATCTAAGGTTTCAGGAAAAAAAAAAATAAAGTTTCAGTGGCCCTTAAATTGGTCTCTAGGTAGGTCCTGAAAATCTTGCATCTGGCCCTATGTTTAAAAAGTTTCCCTTAGCCAGCTGTAATACTCAGAAGGCTGAGGCAGGATCGCAGCTTTTGAGGCCAGCCTGAGCTACATACCCGAGTTGAAGGCCATCCTGGGTTACAGAGCAAGCCCCTGTCTCAAACTCCCTCCTGCTTCCACCAAAAAGGTTGCCCTGATTTTGGCTAGCACCTAAAGCAGGAAAAGGGGAAATACAACACAGCAGGGGAATACAGTACGGCAAAAGCCACATATTTGTCTCTGGTTGACTGTCAAACTGTCCCGAGTTGCTAATTCTTAACCCTTCTACCACACTGATCGTACTGTATTTAAATAAAGTCCTTGGGGAGAAGGGTGCTGGTTAAGATGCTTGACAGCTGTGGGGGGTTTGGGTCTCCCTCCAGCTGCTCCCTCCTAAGCTACACTTCACTTGTTTCAAAGGCACCACTAACACACAAGTTGTGATGTCTGATGTCCCATTATTCCTTAGCAAGTGTGTTCTTTGCTGTGAACCTATTCACATGGAAAGGCTGGGAGATTTAAAAGAAAAAAAAAAGTCTAATCTTAGTGGTAGAGCACTTGCCTAAGAACTAGACATGGCAAAGCCAGAAAGCGGGAGAGACAGAGAAAGAGAGAACAAGATACCAGAAACACAAGTACGCACTCTCAAGCTTCCACTCTCTTTGCTCAGTCTCAAGCTTCCATTCTCTTTGCTCAGTCTAGGGAGGTCCTCTGTGCTCGTGGTCTCTAGGCAGAATTATTAGCAGTGCAAAAATGGCCCTGTCTGGAAAATACACTGCATGTCACACATAACAGAGAATTAACTCAATTACATTAGGCAAACAGAGTAAGCAAGCTTGTCCCAAAATCACCAGCAAAGTTACCAAATGACTCCCTTGAACCACCGCACAGGAGGCACTGCAGGCTCCTGTGGAGCAGAGATGGGGTCAAACAGATCACTCCAACTAAAACAATAGTTTAAACAAAGTAGCACAACTGTGCCTGACCAAAGTGTAGGGGAGACTCCGGAGTACAATGGAGGGAATATGGGATCCACAGGAAGGTTCTGGGCAAGGAATCCGGGCTGGGCAGAGGGGACAGAGGTTACAGTGACAGTTCCAGTCAAGGGATGCTTTGGACTATCTTGTATTGAGTCAGAAAAGCTGGGTTCAAATAGCAATACGATACTTCTCCGAGTAAACTGGCCCACAAGCTCTGCCTCTACTCAAGAGAATGGGGATTCCACACTCACTCTTACAGCAAGAAGTGCCAAGGAAGAATTCGTCCTAAGAGAATACATTAAAAGCACACCTTAATGGCGGTTCTAACAGAAAAGAGTGGAGTTATGGGCAGCTTGTAAGGGTTCCAAGTTAGGTGCCAAGTTAAGTCACCCTGTGCAAGATAGGGCTGGTAATCCGTAAGGCTGCTCAGAAGGTCTCTGGCCAGCATTCTCCAGGACTATTATTTTGCTTGCCCACTAGGGGGGAAAAATGTTGAGAGATTCTCTAAGTAAGAGGGGGGAGTACACTGAATGACGACCTTTGACCCATACATGGCCAGCTTCCTCTGTGGGCCACATACCTGCCACAAGGCCAGCCACTCCAATTTTCACCCCCACCAACACATGCAATTGTGTTTTAAACATGAATTCCAAGGCATGCAATTTCCTTTTTGTGCCATTCTTGGTACTACTATGCCTCTGCTCTCACAGAGGTCACACAATCCAGTAGGAGGAATGACTGAGCCAGGCCAGCAATTATAGGTGGGGTGTAATTTCAGCAGACTTCCTGGAGGAGGGCAAGTCTCATTTCAGTCTAAAAGTGCAAACAGGAACGGTGGGGCAAGAGTCCAGACAAAATGGTTCAGCTTTTGGGGGAAAGCAAGTTACTGTCTTCCTCTGCCTACCCAAGAGTCAGCACCAAGGCTGACCTCACCTATTCAAGGGGGTGCTTGCCACAGCAGGGCCCAGCTGCTCTGCCTTTGGGCTTCTCTCTGTTACACTGTGCGCCACCCCACTGGATTGTGTGTTGTTTTAGGAACGCTTCAGAAGCAACTAGTTATCACTGTGCAAGAGCCGGCCCCCCTCACACAGCGCCAACGTACTCCAGCTCTAAACTCACTCCTCTCTCTTCAATCCAGGTTCCCGGCTCTATGTCCCAAAACCATCTCTGGACTGGAACTTTCTGAGACGACTAAGTCTGTTTGCTGGGAATTCTTTCTCCCACAGACATTCCTAAGCACACCACACTTTCCTGACCACTAGGAAAGCCTGGGGCTGGTTTCTTCGTGCCCTAGTGTCACCTCATGCAGATGCCTGTTCAAAGGTTAAAGACTGGCACCACTCTTCTCCTTGAGACCCTCTTGTTGGTGCCTGTTTCCCTCCTAAAGGCCACTCTGGAGGTCTTCTCTGCCAGAGGGGCACATCACCACAGCAGGCTGCTCCTCACTTTGTTCAAGCAGAGGATTGCTTCCTCAGAGACTTTCCCACAACTAAGCATGGAACTAGGTCCACCTGACGCCCATTCCACCCATCCTAATCCCCAGAAGTGGATGTCTTGCAAAAAGGTCTCACTCTATTCCAGGCCTGCTTTGAACTCACTATGTAGCCCAGATTGAGTTGGAATTTGTGATCCTCCTGCCTCAGCCTCATGAGTGCTAGGATTATAGGCATGAGCCACCATATCTTGCTTTCCTTTCTCTTTTTACTGGATTTGTTGTTGAGATGAGAGTCTCAAGGCTGGTCTCAAACTGATAGGGGCTGTAAGTGTACACCACCATATATCTAGTTCCTTTCCTTTTCACAAACTTTTCACTCCAGAAAGTTTGTTTACTGTCTATCTGCTTGCTAGGATTTAAGTTCTACAGAGGCTGAGGACTTTCTGTCTTACTCATTTCTTCATTTCTAGCACCTAAAAGTACTTGACATATTGGTAAGTCAGTAAATATTTGAATCAAAAAAAATAAAGGAACCAGTGGTTTACACAGTGACTCAAAATAGGTGGATTTTCCTAGAAAAAAACTTAAGCACTGTATCCCACCGTGGTAGATAAGGAGTAATGTTCCACTGCTCTATCCAGCAGCTCTGTCCAAAGCTCCAAAGTGATAACCCAAGAAGCGCTGCGTTCCTGTTTCATCTTGTTTTGTAGCCTCTTTACCTACTGATGAAAAGATACCCCCTTCTAAACAATAAAAAGAGCACAGCAAGGATAAGGAGAGGTGGATTTTATAGAAAACTGAGGACCACAATTTGCAATTCTGAAATTATGAATTAAAATTCAGGCACTGCCGGGCATGGTGGTACATGCCTGTAATCCCAGCACTTGGGAGGCTGAGGCAGGAGGATTGTTGTGAGTTCCACACCAGCCTGGGCTACAAAGTGAGCTCAAGGGCAGCCTGAACTGCGTATTGAGACCCTGTCTCAAAAGGACAAAAAAAAAAAGATAAAATTCAGGCACTGTTAAGACACACCCAGTTTCAATCATGAGAGGTGTATATATCTAGGTAAATGTACAGACTTTTCCTAGAAAAAAAACTTAAGATGCCTGGACTTTTTTCCTCCCATCAAAACAAAGATTCTGTTTTCCTTCCCCTTGAATCTGGGCTGGCCTTGCAACCTGCCCTTCCCAGCTGTATGTGGAGGAAGTTGTGTAACTTCCAAGCAGGATAGATTTCACGTGCTTGGAAAACTCTCTGAGCCTAGCACCGCCCTGAAGAAACCCACACACTCTGGCTGGCATCAGCTGCTGGACCACCTGCCACTTGAGTGAAAACTTTTGGCTTAGGTGACTGGCCCAAACCTGTACTATGTAGGGCAAAAGAGTTCTGTCAGCCTATAAAAATTACAAGAAAACAATTTATTTAAGAAAGAACAAACAGAGCTTCTAGCAAAGCCGGCGTTCAGGGCCAGATTACCTTCAGGCAGATAATGCCCTATGTTCTCCTTGCTAAGGTCCTAAAGAATGTTAGGCCTTACTTCCTCTTGATAATGGCCTAGGAAATACTTAAGGTACTCAAAGTTCCTTCTAGCTCTGCCTGTAGCTAATTCCATCAAAAGCTGAGATCCACTGATTCTATTCCAAAGCCTTAGGCAGAAGCTACAGAGAACCAGAGGAAAATTCGAGTTTTCAAAACCCAAAAAACGTGGTCACACCTTCTCAGTCTCAAGAGCCTGAGCAACAGGTAGAAACACCTTTCAGGAAAGCTGTTAAATTGAGAATGTAAATACCCAGGCAAGCTTCCCAAGACACCAACACCAACACTTCTTTCTCATGAGTCTCTCCCCTATGCCACACTCTTCCACACTCTGAAGAGCACCAAACTCCAGATGTGATAAGCCTGATATTCCCCACTGCCACTCCTAGTGCTGCGGATTGAACCCAGGATCTCCCCTCATTCTGCCACTGGGCTATTCCCCCAGGCCCCAGAGGTATGATCTTATTTCTCATCCTGGCTTAATATGATCTCAATATGAACTTTTAATCTTCGTTCTGCTCAGGAAAAAGAGTGTGTCTGTTCTAGAGTAAACAAGATTCCTTACCAACTTCAAGATGTACCTTTGTATATTCAAGCCATCTAGCTAGGAACAAAGGACTTCCTTTAACATATGGATGATTTGTGGCACTGTCTTGGAGATCAAAGTACTCTAAATGCCCATCAATAGAGGACTAGTTGACTAGATATATAGCTCAGTGGTATAGTACCTGCCTGGCAAGCGCAAGGTCTTGAGTTCAAATCTTAGCACGCACACACACAAAAACCACAGAGTGCTAGTTAAATAATTGTTAAATTAATTACCTACTGGGCAATCTTACAGAAAAAAGCTCTGAACCTGATTCATGAAATGCTTTCCAAAATATGTTACTATGGGGGAAAAAAGTCAGAAACACTGTAACTATACTGCTACTTAGAAAGAAAAATACAGCCAGGCGTGGTGGCGCACACCTGTAATCCCAGCACTTGGGAGGCTGAGGCAGGAGGATCCTTGCGAGTTTGAGGCCAGCCTGGGCTACAAAGTGGGCTCAGGGCTGGCCTTAAGTACACAAAAAGACCCTGTCTCAAAAAGACAAAAAGAACGATAACCATTGATAATTTCCTACCATTTTGTCTGTAATTTGCTAAGTCCCCCATATTATTATGCTATCCTTCTTTTATTCTTTAAAATAAAAAAAAGACAAAAAGACCAAAAAAACAAAACAAAACAAAAAAAACAAACAAGTATTCCTTGTAAGCACATATACAGTGAGGGATACCTGTAAATGCCTATCATAAAATGTAATTTTTGTTTTTTACACAGGGTTATGTAGTCTAGGTTAGCCTCAAACTTGCAATCCTCTTGCCTTTGCCTCCCAAGTGCAATAATTACAGGCATGCACCACCACACAACAGCCAATTATGTATTTTTTACCCTACACCAAATGGATAATTTTTTTTTATTTATTTTTTTGTTTTTTTTCCGGTACTGGGAATTGAACTCACAACCTTGCGCTTGCCAGGCAGGTGTTGTGCTGCTGAGCTAAATCCCCAGACCCCAAATGGATAATTACGTAATTGCTTAAGTTTATTGTAACTCCAAATACATTCTGCTATCCCTTTGTATTCCTAAAATATTTGCCAAGATAACACAGTACACATATATTTAAATAAATTCTAGATATTAACATGATATAATGTGAAGTGAAAAAGAATAGCGAATATTCACATTATCTTAAGGAGGGATGTCTTTTTTAACTGTAAAAAATTAAAATGAACTTTTTAAAAGAATCTTTTACTGATGTCTTGTACTGAGTAATTTGAAGACTAATGATACAATAACTTGTATCATAGTGCAAGAATGTGTTATTTATGAAAATTTTTCATAGAAAACTTTTAAAAATGAGGACCTAAAAAGATATATTACATACATGCACCAACTCCCCACGATGAATGTAACGATTATGTATTGCAAACATATACTAATATAAGTAAAAAAAATTGTTAAACCTAGAATGATACACACTACATCATTAATGCTACATTAGGGTAACCAACAGTTTTTCTTTATATTTGACACATAGGGTATATTTAGGTAGTTTAAATAAAGGACAGGGCTTTCTCTGAGGTTCATTTACCCAAGTGTTATCAGACCTAGAAGGAATTTAACAATGGCAAACATTTCTGTAAGTACTCAGCAGGGTCAAGCCCTGTGCCAGGTGCTTTAGGGGTATTAACTTGTTTACTCCTTCTTACCCAATACCCTTTGGGATAGCAACTGTTGTCATCCTCATTTTCCAGAAGAAACTGGGCGTGAAGAGTTTAACTTGCCCAAGGACACAACCCGAAAATGGCTTCAGGGTCAGTGTAGAAGCCACTAGGTTTTGCTGCCTCTACTAGTTAACAGCATCCCCTCCCCCAACTGCCTTGAAAAATTTGCTTCTATAAATCCTCATCAAGTCAGGATTTCTGTGAACCTCTGGCAGAGGCATTTGAATCCATGTCTGTGTGTCATCAACTACTACCACATCCAGTTGATTTCTTTTTTCATGACCTCCAAGCTCAACAACCCTCAATGGCTCCCCCACTGCCTACAGGTCACAAGGAAATTCCTCTGCAGTTTAACAGGCCTGACATTAACAGCACATTTCCAAAGTTCCCCAAAGTGAGCCTATACAGTGAAATCTCTAGCCAAATGTCTTACTTGGGGGCCTTCCGTTGTAAGTCCTCATCTCCGAGGGCCCTCTGCTCTTATCACACTGCATTTATGAACCACTCATCTTGTCTCCTTAAGCCTCAAATTTCTACACAACACCCCCAGGCATGAACCAGAGAGTGGAAATGCAGAGAAGCTGGAAAAACCTATTTATCTGCTTCCCAACCCCCCACCTCCCTCTGGCCAGAGAGAACACAGCTCTCAATGTGTCCTTCTCAGGATGTGCCTCCAGGGGCTCCAGCTCAGGCCGTGACACCATGCCCTGACACCATGCCTGTCCCCAATTTCATTCATGGCCCCACAATCCAAAAGGCTACCCTAAGGGAATCTGATCAGTTTAGCCCAACACGGATAGCCAATCATAAAAGAGCTGGGTCCAAGATGGCAGCTGGCCCGATACAGAGCCTTTGTTCCTACTGGTTCCCTCGGGCACCAGCAAGAAGGTTCTATCCAGTCATTTTCTCTCCCACTTTACAGTTTCTTGCAAGCTGGGAATGAGCAAAACAATTCCTTCCCAGCCCCTCACCCAAGAAGAAGCTATGCCTAGCCTAGACAGTGAAATCAGCTTGGCCTTCTTTCCTTTCTTGTAATTTTGCTACCCTAAAGCTTAAGTTCCAAATAATTAAGTTTTCTATGATTAATGTCACATAGCAGTAATTTACTGAGAATACACCCTCTCCCCCAGGCCCTCTCAGCTGTCAGCTCCCCCTACCTTCACTACTAGTCAAAAGAAAAGGTGTCGCCAACAGAGACCTCTTATTGCGGGCTTTAGCAAAGCGGATTCAATCAGGGAGAAAGAAGGATGGAAGGAGGGCCAGAAACTGAAGGCAAAGTCAGTCAGTGCAGTGTATCCTGCTTGTTAGTCCAGTCACTGGCAATAGAGCTGAACAAAACTGACAGCTATTCTGGTAAATGTAACCCCAAGACCTAACACTTCTCAAGAAGAAACTTTTTTACCCTGTTCCCCTCCGAGACATATTGCCAAACAAGGTTTTAACACGTGCCAGTTGAACAAGTAACGTTTCCACAGTCACATTTTGGGAAACGGAGTATTCTGAAAGACCTGTTCACAGAGAAGGAAGGAAGGGAGGGGAGGGAGGGGAGGAAGGAAAAAGAATAGAAAAAGAGAAAAGGTGGGTGGAGGCTTGTTTTTTAAAATGTTTATTTTCCGTTTTGTATATTCTGATCAAGAATAACATTTCTTGTTACCCTGCCCCCCAAACCTCAGGACTGTTAATTAGAATGGGCTGGGTGACGGGGATGGAAAAATGACTTGAGATTTCGGGATCTGATCAATGCAACATGTTAGGGGCAAAGCACAAGGTCAAAAGGAAATGATTAATCCCACAAGAGAACAGGGCGGATGAGGCAGGGAACGGTCCCTACAAAACCTTCATTAACAGTAGGTCAAAACAGAACTGTTTATAGCAGGGTTTTCTTCCCAAACCTTATTTACTATCTCATCTTAAGATACATTTTCTAAAATCGGAAGAACTAGTCTACACAAGCTAGTTCTTCTTAGAGGTTATTTTGATTTGACAATTACATTCCAGTTGTTGGAAAACGGACTCCAGAATCAAGCAGGAGAATGACTCTAGTCATCAGGATGACTAAGACATTCGATGACAATTTCCATTTCTGGCAGGAACTATGCTAGTCATTAATGGAGGAGGGAATATTTGGGGCCTATTTAAAAGACGTTACCAGTCAGAACATACAATATCCTTTTGAAATGCTATGATGTCAATACTTTAAGTATATAAATAGGTCAAACCCTAAGAACGGGGAAGGGAAATGCCTTACCAAAAAAAAAATCCTTTGGGAAACAACTTTCGTCTTTAGCTTTTTGCCCTCTCTAATGCTTGCTATTAGAGAATCACACGAACACAAAGAATGAGGTCTCAGACCAAAAAGAATGAGGCTGAAAGGCTTCTCATCACCTGCCTCACAGCCACAGGAGTGAACGCTAAATTCAGAAAGCATCCAGATGGGCATTAAGCTGAGGCAGGAGGACTGTGGAGAGTTAAGACCAGACTGGGCTACATAGTGAGTTCAAAGCCAGCCTGAGCTACAGAGCAAGACCCTGTCTCAAAACAAATAAGCAAACAAATGCAGTGGGATTCTGTTCAACATACAGATGACTGATGACTACCTTGTTTCGAAAGGCACCGAAGACATATCCCAAAACCCTCTCTGCGCCACACAGCTTGACAGCTAGGTAGAAACCAACTTCAACCTGTGTGCACAACTTAGGACAATCCCAGGACTGGTGAGAGCCCTCAGTTCCTGTGCACAGTTCTGAACGTGCCCTCCCCTGTGCAGAGAAAGTACACCGGTGCCAGCCAGAGTTCTGCCCTGTCCTAATTATGCAGTCCCAGCTACTCAGGAGGCTGAGGCAAGAGGATCACTTGAAGGCAGGGAAGACAATGTCTTTTAACACCCCCACCCACCCAAGAATTCACAGCAAAGCTGGGAGTGGTGGGCATAGTAGTACACACCTATAACTCCAGTACCTGGGAGGCTGAGCCAGGAGGATCACTGAAATTCAAGGCCAGCTTAGGCCACATAGTAAATTCAAGATCAGCGTGAACTACATAGACCCTATCTCAAAAAAAGTAAGTCACAGCGAAACCAAGCAGTGGCCCCCTGCCCATCCGGTGAGTGGCTCACTTGAGCCCAGCAGTTCAGAGTCCATTCTACACAGCATCCATGTGATACACTTATCTCAGACCTACTAGACAAAAAAGTGGAGGAGAATGACACACAGTGACCTGGACAAAAAGCCACAAATTCATTCAGGAATAAGGATTTCTTGGAACTCCAGATCCGACCCAGGCTCCTCTCCTAACCTGTGCTTAAACATTGGTTCTAGCTGGCCACGCACATGCTAATACCCTCAGTGATACAGTAAATTCAATCCATTATACCAGAAAATAAAAACGAACCCTGGTGGGAAACTGTAACACCAGGGCGTATAATGTAAGGCATGGAAAGACCCGCTCCATGTGGAGTTCACCGCGAATGGGTGTTTAACCGTCGGGAGGGCTTCACTGCTCAAAAGCCTGTAGCTCAGCACCTGGGAAGGCCAAGGCACGTTTGAATCCAGCCTGATCAACTCAGTAAGACCTCACCTCAAAATGAGAAAGGGCTGGGAATGTGGCTCAGCACAAAGGTCCTTGGTTCAAACCCCTAGTACTGAGGGAGGGGTGGCACCACACTTTACTCCAAAGCCCATGGGACCCGGTTCTTTCAGACTCTGGCCCCCCAAACTGAGATCCACCCTTCAGCATCTCCTGTTCCCCCAGCTTTAGCTGGCCCTGGACAGTCCAGACCTACGAGCCTATTTTCCTATTTCTTAAAATAAGCTGAGGACTTGAAAAGCATTTAAATAATATGTTCTTTTTCTTTTGGGGGGCAAGTTTTTCACTAAATTGCTTAGGCCAGCCCCGAATTCAATTTTCCCACCTTACCCCCAAATAGCTAGGATTATAAGCACTAGCCAGGACAGTAAATAGCATCTTCACCTCTCTCCAACCCTAGACTCAGCTAACTACCAGGAGCTCAAACTGGAGGTGCAAGGATGTGGTCTCCACTGACCTGTGGCAGGAAGGACACCCAGGTTTCGGTGGTTTCCAGTCCCAGCTGCTGTGGGGATAATCAGTAAAATCCCACACACACCCCAAGTTCCACTGGGTCCATACCTCACTCCTGCTCCTCAGCCTGGCCACTGTGAGGGATATCATCTAGCCAGCTAGAAATAGAAGGCATAAGTGAAGAGATGGTTCCATTTAAAGAAAAGCTAGGTGTATTGCTAAGCTTTACACCGCCCACCCCTGGGAACAAGAAAAGCAGTATTCAGTTATAGGAAATTATTAAGAAACAGGCAAAGAATCACCAAAAATTGTTTCAAATCCTTCCCAACAGCCACATCCTGGTAACTCAGTCTTAGGCCCTAGGATGGAAGAAACCGGCTGACTCCTGGAGAGGAGCACATGGACCCGACCTTGCAGAACTCCCTCGGCAGGATTCCTGGACCTGCAGAGAGAAAAGCACCCCACCCTGGGGTGTACAGCTGTCAAAACACCCTGCATCTCCCTTCAGTCTGTGTATAGTGTATTATATGTAACCCTGTGCCCATCATTATCCTGATTTCATAAGGAATCTAAGGCAAAGAAAGAGATTAACTCACAGGAGGCCAAGTGGTTATTAAGCGGCTCTCTGCTACTCTTGTAATAAAATGCTCCCAAATGTTATTTCTTCTTCTTTTTCTTTTTATACTTCAGGCTAGCTCTGAACTCACTTAAGTAGCTGGCCTTGAACTCCCAGTGATCCTCCTGCTTCAGCCTCCAAATATAGGGATTAGAGGCATACCACCACACCCAGCCCAAATATGTCATTTCTAAATAGTCCTTTACTACAACTTTTCAAAAGGAAGAGAAAAAGGGGTTCCTTAATGAGTGAGCGGAACTAGACTCAGATGAGAAGGTGGGAGGGCACAGGCCCCAGGAAATCAGTCTCTTCACCTGTCACCACATTCACCTGTCCAATGAGGAACTGTATTTAACTGAGCAGAATTTGGCCCACAACACATGTGTACAAGCCAAAGGTGTAGTGGTAGCCAAAGGTATAGGCACGGCTGGCAGGGGCTAGGCACTTCCCTGTATCATATTTAAAACTCACAACCCAAAATTAGAAAAGTCACTGCTATGGAGAACAGTGTAGAAATCTCTGAAAAAAGCAAAAAGAAAGCAGGCAGGATGGCACAAGCCTGTTACCCCAATACACTTGAGAGGCTGACAGACAAGGATATGGCGTTCAACTGCCTAGCCTGGGCAATTTAACAGCTTGGTGCGACCTTATTCTCAAAATTTAAAAATAATGAAAATAAAAAGGGCTAGAGACATAGCTTAGTATAAAGGTCCTAGATTCAATCCTCAGTACTACAAAAAAAAAAATCTCCCTGCAAAAAAGTTAAGTACATACGGTGATGAGTATGTTATTAAGTGTGACAGAACCAGTTAGAAATGCACACACACATGAAAACATACCCATAAATAATATTTACTATCAACTGAAAATAAAAATTTTAACCCAGGCATCGTGGCCCACACCTGTAATCACAGCTACTCCAGAGGTCTCACAGAGGGGTTGCAAATTCAAACCCAGCCCGGGCAACTTGGGAAGACTGTGTTTCCAAGTAAACTAGAAGGGCTGGAGATGTAGCTCAGCACTACAGCATTTGCCTAGCATACATAAAGCCTTCCATTCAATTCCAGTACTTAGGCAGAAAACTTAATAGGCCCTGACCAATTTGGTTTCCCACTCAAAAACGTAAGTAAATATGTCAATGCACAGCCTAATGAGCAGTGTCCATCTCCTTTTAAAATTTGTACAATTTAACTCAGAAACCTCATGAACAATCCCAAGGCCTCTCATTCTTTCTCAGGGCTGGGCACATTAATATTATAAATACACAACATATATTTTTATACACTGTATAATTGTATATGTGCAATCACATACAATACTCTACCCCCTAGCTATCTAGCATTGTATTTGCCAGGCGTGGTGGCACACGCCTGTAATCCTAGCACTAGGGAGACTGAGGGAGGTAGATCCCTGTGAATTTGAGGCCAGCCTGAACTATAGAGTGAGGCCCTGTCTCAAAAAAAAAAAAAAAAAAAAAAGTACTGCAAATGTGACACAGTATGGAAGGAAAAGAAAGGAAGATAGGCCCCCCGCACCCCACCGTATCAGTGACACTGGGAGGGGTCATCCTGCAGGTGAGCAGGTGCATTAGCTCCCACTCTCTCTGTCCAGGTTCCCAAGGATTCCTACGTCTTTGCAAGGTGTCTGTGGGTCTGGTCCCGTGTCAGCAGCAGGCTGTGTCACATCTCCCGCACTCTGTCCCAAGTAACCTGGGTATGAATGGCAGCCAAGACTTGGTCCGCGAATCACAGCTACAAGCTCAGTTTTTCAGCCTTGTCTTAAATTACTGTGCTCCCCTCCACAGAGCAGCACCACCTGTTTCAATACAATGCTCAAATGAAGGACCACTTGGGGGGGTCTGGGCTGCTTCCGATCATCCCTGCACCCCCACACAGCAGAGGGACGGGCAGCTTCCTCTCTCCTGGAAGCTGCTTGGCTGTCCTCAACCCTCTGCCACCTTCCAGTAGCTACTTAAGCAGCCTTGAGCAGTCCCTACACAGGTTCAGTGCTCTACAGACAGGTGCTGAGGACACCAGAAGGCTCCCATTCACCTCTATTAAGAGAGGAGATGCCAACTGAAGTGAAACTACAAGCAGAGACCTGGCAAAGCCCCCAGGAATGATCCCAGAGCAGCTAACGTAATTCCCAGCCCCTTTCTCTGTGATGAAAGGCAGACTCCTGCATAAAAGGGCTTTAGAGAGTTTCACTCAAACTCGGGCCAAAAATTTACTGATAAATTCAATTTTTATCTCAAAATCCTTATAACTGGGTAACTTTGGAAGTATAAACTGACTTCTTAGAACTATATAATGTCCCAAGCCAGGCGTGGTGGCACATTTGTGTAATCCCAGCACTCAGGAGGCTGAGACAGAGGACCACAAGTTAGAGGTCTACCTGGGTTATATAGAAAGTTCAAGGCCAGCCTGAACTGAATAGCAAGACCCAGTCTCAAAAAACAAAACAACAGAAAGAACTATAATGTCTGCATTAATACTCCTCTCAAAGGTGCCTCAGAAGGCGAGATTGGCTATAACGATTTGGGATTTCAGAAAGGGTGTGGCTTGAAAAGAGAACAACTTAAACCTTCTTCATCATCAAGAGTTGCTTAACCCAAAGCACGGAATGATAAACAGGTTACTAACAACTCACCACTTGAGTAAAATCACTTAAAATTAAATGGAGAATTTATGCCTGACAACTAGGAAGGCTAAGACTGTGTTGTGACCTGAAGTCCCCTCACCTGGGCAACATTTAAAAGGTTTCGGGAGGGCCACCAGCAGTAGAATCCCCTGAGGTGCTTGTTAAAGATGCAAATTGGTGCCCCACCCCAGTTTTAGAGAAACTCAAACTCTGTGGGGTACATAGCCCCTGGGTTAAACAACTCCCAGGTCATTAGTTAAACAAAGGAAGAGGGACTTAAAGGATTACACCAAACAACCAAGAATGAAATGAGAAGGCATGGATAAGCACACGGACAGTAGGCTACTATTTTTATGACACTTGCTTTTTGTTCCTTTATTTCACAATCTGGCATCTTCAGTCCTTAGCCAGAAAAAGTGCATCATACAGAGTTGTATAACATCAAATCCAGCCGGACTTATGGAGTTCCTTCATAGGGTGGGAAGGCAAATACCGTATCAGGGTAACACGCTGGTTGCTTGCTTTTCTTTTTTATTTTGAGACAGGGTCTCACAGAGTTCCTCAACTGCCCAGGCTGGTTTACATGCTCATGCCCCAGCTTCTCAAGAGTGCTAAAGAGTGCTGGGATTGTAGCTTTATGTCACTACGTCAGGCTATCCAGAAAAGGATGCTCTGGGAGGTTCCCTCAACCAATGTCTCTTGGGACAATGGCTCCTCCAGAAAGTTACTCATCCTCTGCAGGACTGAAACAGAAAACTCAGCCAAGGAGATACAGCACACAGAGGGGCAGTAAGCCTGCTTCCCAGGAAGATTAAACACAATTAAAACTAGAGGCAAGGGATTAGCTGAAGGGGAAGGGAGGGACCTGCTAGTAGGACAGATGATGGTCTGCTTGCAAGACTTCCTTCCCAGGCTCCTTTGGCGGTCATCAGACTACCTGTGCATGCAGGGAACCTGGCCATCCATGCATGTTGATAGATTCCAATGTCCCTTTACTTGAAGATCCTTCAGTAAACTTGTTGCACATCCTGCTCAGCCTCAAACATTTTTCACAGATTAAACTTATACTGGTGTTGCTCCTAAATCTTAAAACACCAGTAATTCCCACAAAGGAAATGGGGGTAGGAGGGAGCTCCAGAGGTATAAAACAACACTCAATTGTGGCTTCCATAACATCCTTCGCCTGTGCTATGGTACAGGCCAGATATGATGGACAGAGAACAGCAGCAAACAGAGGCTTCCTTGAAGGATGAAGCTCTGTTTCTCCTGAATTCCCCAACCAAAGACAGGACCTGATATACGACGTACTCAGTCAACCTGGCATGGATAAGCACACAGAGAGTAGGCCACTACTTTTATGACACTTGCACCCAGCCAGGCAGCCCCTTCGTGGTCACAATGGTCCCCACTAGCCACCACCCTGATAATCCTATGAAGCTTCCACCCCACCCCACCACACCAGCCTCCCAGTTACAGAAAACCAAAGGTATCACCACCAAAACTTACTTGTTACACATCTAACTGCCCAGATAGAGTCCAGGAAAAGATTCCCAGGGCCTGGCCTGCCCTGAGAGAGGGTCATTTATGACCATTAAGGCCAGAGTAAGGCAGGCTCCCAGAGGCCCATAAAACTCGCAGGGAAGGGAAGTGGGGATTAACTACTTCCTCCCACCTCTCCAGAAGGGGTTTCAAGTTGTACCAAATTGCAGAATACAGGATTCCCAGGAGGGGGTGGGGAAACATGGATCAGAGGGCCTACACCTAACTAAGGCCTCTGCAAGGGGACATGACTAACCCTGGGCTTTCTTAAATTGCTTTGATTTGTACAGATGAGGGCTTTGTAGTGCTCTAGGCCCCAGCATCTCTGTGAGGCATATTCTAGGAGTCTCCATACCCACCCCTTGGCACGGGTCTGGACTCTGTCCAGAAAGGGACCAGAGTACATCTGAGGATTATGTGTTTGTTTGCCAAGTGCTGTGATGGTACAATGGCTTAATTCTTTTATATTCCCATCAGTGTGATTTGCTGGATCAAAAACTGTCCCTTCTGCTGGGCAGTGTACAACCTCTCAAAATTTCACTCAATTCTAACTCAAATGTACTGTATTTCACAAATCTAAGAAAAGCAGCTTACAAAGAAAAGCATTTAAACATAAGGAGAAGCAAGCTTGAGTCAAGAAAGTAGAAGGGCCAGGGATATCGCTCAATGGCACAAGCGCCTACCTGGCAAGCTTGAGGTCATGAGTTCGATTCCAGGTACCAAAAAAAAAAAAAAAAAAAAAGAGCAGAAAGAGGCATGCAGATGAGGCTTCCTGGATTGAGACCATGAGTTTGGTTCTGAGCTTCGGAGTAAATGAGAAACAATAACTCATAATGTCCACATCAAGCTGTCATTTCTCAAGGGGGCCAACACTCTTCCCGGGAACAAATCCATACACAAACAGCAGTAGAATCTGTTCCTCTCCTGGGCAGCCCTAAGTGCCCCAAGCAGAAACAGGCAGGTATGCCAACTCTACTGACAGCTCCCTTCCCTCTCTTCTGAGCTGGCTGGCCAGTTCCCTGATGAAATCCCTCTCAGAGGGGGAGCTGTAGAAGAAAAGTAGAGAAGGCACCCAAAAACTCACTCCGTTAGGGTTGCACCTAAATGTGTAAGATTTAGGTATCAAGACTGGAGTCCGAAAGCCCCAGAGCTACATACTGCATCCTACTGCCTATGCCCAGACACCGGGATAGTGGCCACAGAGAAGTCTCCTCATTGTTACTGCTATACCAGCCTCAGAAACAGAGCCCTCTGGGGGCACTAGGCCCACCAAGATGCGGTGGACAACAATGGGGGCCGGGACATTTTCCACTCCTCTGGGGGTCTAAAGGGGTATAGGTAGAGAAAGGCCCAGGTTCCAAATATTTATATGTCAGTATAACAAACTCCTGCCACCCACAAGGACAGTGCAGTAAGTGACCCAAATGCAAAGAGGAGTGAGGAATCTTGAGGGAGAAGACTTTCAGACCCCCTCAAAGGCTCTGAAAAAGTGTGTCACCATCAGGTGTGATATGGCACCCGGTAATCCAGCACTCAAAAGGAGTTCTAGGTCACATAGTGAGTTCCAGCCCAACCTCAACTATAGACAAGACCCTGTCTCAAAGCTATTCAGTGGTAGAGTATGTCTAGGTTTGATCCCAAGTACTGCCAAAAAAAGTGTGTCAAGAATAGAGTTGTCGTGGCCAGGGATGGTGGGAAACATCTGTAATCCCAGCACTGAGACAAGATCGCTGGGAGTTTGAGGCCAGCCTGAACTGCATAATGAAACCCTGTTTCAAAAAGACGAAACACAGGAGGTCAGGGATGTAGCTCAGTGGCATAAGCGCTTACCTGGCAAGCCCGAGGTCATGAGTTTCATTTCCAGTACCCAAAAAAAAAAAAAAAAAAAGACAAAACATAAAAATAAGAGTTGTCTTTTTTTTTTTTTTTAAGAGTTGTCTTATAAAAATATAAGATGCCTAGTAAATTTTACTCTAAGTATAACCTAAATACTGCATGATACATACTCATACAAAAAATAACTCATTGTTTACCTCAAATTCAAATTTTCCTTTCTGGGGAAGGGGCTAAGTAAATCTGATCACTTTGTCAGGAGGGCGCCTGGTGAGTTTTGGTGATCCAAGCTAGGGGAAGTGCCACAAGCCTTGAAAAAGGAAGACTGGGAGCACGAAGAGAACTCCTCACTGGCAGTCAAGCCAGGCTGTGCCATAGAATGGGTATGCCACTGAACATTTCTTTAAAAAGAGAGAAATCTGGAGAGGCGGGTGTCTTAGTTTGGCTGCGGTTAGAACAAAAGTAAACTGACTTAAGGCCAGCTATGGCGACTAAGATCCCCTCTAGCCCCTTCGGAACTCAGAGCTCCCTCCCCAGGAGCACAGAGACAGACTTCAATGGTGCTGGCCACTCAGGCCCTGCCGGATCAACATTCCAGGAGGCAGCCATTCCCGCCTTCAGGGGGAACAAAGAGCCCAGGGAGGAATTCCTGCTGCCCCAAGCATGTGAGTTGGGGGTGTATCTAAACAAAACTGGGCAGGAAAAAGGCACCCCTAGTAGGAGGCCTAAGAGCCCAGCCCCTCCAGATCCTGGCAAAGGAATGAGACGACCCAAAGAAAGACTCCAGAGCAGACACTAACTGGACCTTACAAACACAGAATGCAGTTTGGGGACAGAGTCTCAAAACATAAAGGAGCAAAGTCCAGGAGAGGACAATCTCTATAGGAAATAGGCCCAGACCTCTGAATTTAATCATTAACTTCATCTCGAGGGTCTCTGTGTTCATGCTATGTACGGCCTTTTACTGTAACCAATGCAAACACTTGCTGTCCTTCAAAGCACAGAATGTGGACTTGTTATCTTTAAACAACAGCTCCTACACTTCACCATAGGAGATGAATTCAGGAAGATTCCAATCAGAGATAGCCAGCAAAAAGAGCCTTTGGAAGGGAAGGGGGTGGGAAATTAATGAAAGCAACCTTTTCTCCTCTCCCCACTCCCTGCTGCTGCACCCCTTTTGTCCAAAAAACAAGGTAGATGTTCAGACACTTTCAGAGCCCTCAAGAAAGGGGTCTGGGACAGACTTACACACCTGCCAAGTTTCTCTGGCTTTGAGGAGACAGGTTGCAGGTTTTAGATGGAGCCCCAACAACTCCCTAGAGCCAGCCTGAATTAACTTGGTAAACACTGGTTGAACATTTGCTTTGCAGACACAGCTCTAATTGCCAGGGGAGTTTCAACAAAGTGCTTCCCAGTTTGTCAAAGGTCCAGCTCCTCAAGGGCTCCTAGGTCTTTCTTCTACAACACCACTAGTGTCAACTTGTGCTGCTGCCGGCATGCCAACCAACAAGCAGTCCCTGGAATGTCCGAACCTTTACCATGTTCCAGCTCGGCAACTTATTTCCCATAGACTCAGTTCCTGGTGGCATCCAGAGATCACACATGAGGAAAACATTACACATGAAAGTGGAGAAACCACCTCTGAATCTGAATCAGGCAGTAAGACTCTCCCCTCCCCCACAACCAAGCTCAATAACCAACGCGACTTTTGTACAAGGATTCCACAGTTCTGACAAAGGAACTCTAAAGCCTGTTGTAAAGATCTGAGTTGCACGCCCCTCCTTGGTAACATCAAGCCAGTTCCCCAAAGGACCTTACCATCCAGTGAAAGGCCATTCTAAATTTATGCACCGCAGTAACTGATCCAAGGCAAGAAACACCCTATGTCCCCAGCAAATTTAAAGTTCTTATTAAGAAGCTCAAACCCCAACACTTTTGTAAAAGAAAGACTCTTCAGGAATGGAAACCACCAACATATCATGTTTAATTAACTATAAAAGCTTGGAACACTTTGAATTTTCTCACAAGTGTTTATTAACTCCTACAGAAAAAAAAGCAGTTTTCTCCAAGGACAAGAGTGCTGTACCCTTATTTGGACCATCTCTGGGAAGAACACATCATTGCATGCTTTAGTGCTTGATTTTTTAAAAAAAATATAAGCACTTTCTGGTGGTTGTGTGGCTCATTCCTATAATCCCAGCACTTGGGAGGCTGAGGCAGGAGGACTACCTGAATTCAAGGTCACCCTGAACTGCACAGTGAAACCCTGTCTCAAAGACTAAAAAAAAAAAAAAAACACTTAGCAGGGCATGGTACCACATGCCTCTAATCCCAGTACTCCTGAGGCAGGAAAACCACTTCAGTTCCAGGCCAACCTGGGCTACAAGGTAAATTCAAGGCCACCCTGGACTACAAAGAGAGACCCTGTCTCAAAAAACAAAATAAAACCAGGCATGCTGGTGCACAACTATAATCCCAGCACTCAGGAGGCTGAGGCAGGAGGATCATTGCGAGTTCAAGGCCAGCCTGGGCTACAAAATACTCAATGCCAGACTGAACCGCATAGCGAGACCCTGCCTTAAAAAGACAAAAAAAAAAAAGGGCAAAAAAGAAGTAAACAAAAAAAACAGAACCTGGAAGAAGATCAAATAGGTACAGCTCTTGAAGACACAGGCAAGGACTTTCTGAATAGAACCCCCAACTGCACAAGAAATAATACCAAAAAACAAATGGGATCATATCAAATTAAAAAGTTTGTATACAGCAAAAGCAAACAATCAAGTGTAGAGACACCTACACCAACGATGGTGAGAATGTTTTAGAGCTTTTGATGGTAACAGCTAGCTAGTGCATGTGTGCCATAGCTTCGCTACCACTGACCTACAGAATCGGAAAAAAGTTGTCAGTTACTCCTTGAACAGAGGACTAACATCTCGGATATATAAAGAGCTAACAACAAAAAAAAAAGGCAACTAAAATGAATACACCTCTAGTTCCATGTGGTGGCACATGCCTGTAATCCCAGCATTCAGGAGGCTGAGGCAGGACAACCGTGAGTTGAGGCCAGCCTCTACTACATAATGAGACCCTGTCTCAAAAAAAAGGGGGGGGGGAGGGGAATGAGTATATTTCTCAGGAGTACAAATGACCAATAAATACAGGAAAAAAATGTTCAACATCACTGTCCATCACACAAATGCAAATGAAAACAACACAGTAAATAGTAATTCCTCTTTATTCCACAAAGAATGGCTATCATCCAGAATCAAATAGTAACACATGCTGGGGGTATGGGAGTGACCCTTCTTCTACACTGTTGGGAAGGCAAACTAGCACAGCCACTATGGAAATAAATCAGTATGGAGATTCCTCAAAAAAGCTAACACTGGAAATTCCATTTGACTCAGCAATTCCCCTTTTAGATATTTTTCCAAGAGTTAAAAGACATCGCATCACAGTGATAAGCACACCTATGTTCACTGCAGCACAATTCATAAGAACTAAATTGTGGAAGCAGTGTATATGCCCACCAACAGATGACTGGATAAGGAAAATGTGACATTTATATACTACAGCGCACTACTCTGCCAGAAACGTGTCATCTGTAAGAAAGTGGACGCACCTTGAGGCTGTGTTAAGTGAGATAAATCAGAGGCACACAGCTCAAACACTTCATGGTTTCTCTTACAGGAAAAGCAAAAACATAAATAAAGAACAAAATACAAGCAATAACAGGGGGAAGTTTCCTATGAGCTCTTAGTTTATTAATCAAAACATTGTGACCTTTATTTCTGCACTGTGTGGTGTTTGTGGTTTCTGACAGCTTTTTAAGTGTATATAAGCCAGGTATAGTGGCACACATCTATAATCCCAGCACTCAGAAGGCTGAGGCAGGAGGACTGCAGTGAGTTCAAGGCAAGCCTGGGCTACAAAGTAAGTTCAAAGCTAGTCTGAACTGTATAGTGAACTCTGTCTCAAAAAAAGACAAAAAAAAAGACAAAAAAAAAAAAAATATATATATATATATATACATATATATAGGTTTATGGGTCATTAACCAGAATTCTCTGTCCATTCATAATAATGTCACTTTGTATTTTTGTCAATAAACCTTTAATGTGGGGGAAAAAAAGGAGTATCAAAAAAAAAAATTATCTGGGTGTGGTGGCACACGCCTGTAATCCCAGCACTCAGGAGGCTGAGGCAGAAGGATCCTTGCGAGTTTCAAGACCAGCCCGGGCTACAAGGTGAGCTTAAGGCTAGCCTGAACTGCATAGCGAAACCCTGTCTCAAAAAGGAAAAAGACCAAAAAAGTTTTTAGATACATATGTATGTTGGGCTGGCGATATATAGCTCAGTGGCACAGCACCTGTCTGGCAAGTGCAAGGTTCTGAGTTCAATTCCCAGCACCACCACGCCCCAAAAAGAGGTGCAGGCCCCTTACCATAATATAATCACAAAAGTGTGAGGTAAAAACAATAGGACGAGCCATTTCTCTCCCATTAGACTGATGGCAGCAAGAGTACATCAGGTAGGAGGAAACGGGGCTGGTGGCAGGGGCTCCTAGGAGCACAGGGCTGTATTAATAAACTAGTGTCCCAGAAACACCATTGCTGGAGAGGGGCAGGTAAGGCTCACCCCTCTAAGTGAGGAGTGCAGAGAGGAACAAGGAACTGTACTGCCGGCAGTGGCCAAGTGTGTGCACAACTCAAACGAGTGAAGAGCAAAATAAATTTTACAGCATGAACACCAACTCTGGAGCAGTTAAGACCAGGAAGTCCATAGAGGGTAGCATCTTTTCAAGAAGATCCCCCAGGAGGGAAAGGAGAAGTAAAAAAGGACTAAAACATATATATGTGTACCAATTCCCTGTGATGACTGTCTTTATGTATCAAAATCATGCAGTAAAAAAGTGCCTAAAAAATAATGCATATCACTAGGTGTGGTGGTGCACGCCTGTAATCCCAGCACTCGGAAGGCTGAGACAGGAGGACTGTTGCGAGTTCGAGACCAACCTGGGCTACAAAGTGAGTGCAAAACCAGCCTGAACTGCATAGTGAAACCCTGTCTCAAAGAGACCAAAAAGAAAAAACAAAGAAAGAAAGAATGTAAGAAGGCTGGGCGTCATGGCATAGGCCTGTATTCCCAGCTCTGGGGAGGCTAAGGCAGGAGGACTGCCCTGAGTAGGAGGCCAGCCTGTGGTACATAGCCAGATCTTGTCTCAGAGGGAGACAAGGAAAGGAGGAAAGGGGGAGAGGAGAGGTAGAGGAGGGGGAGGGAATGTATCTCCACCTGTACATCAGTGTAAATACTTGTTGAGAAGAAAGTGGGGGCACAGTATTTTAAAATTAAAATTTACCAATAACCCAAAGAATATTAAGATGTGTCATATGCATGTACCAACTCCCCATGATAAAGGTAAATCATGTACTCCAAAGACAAACTGATAAAAATAAAAAACGTTTAAAGTGAGGGGGAAACCCAAATAATATATTTATGTATTACATGCATAATTAAATCCAGATTACAACTAGCTAGTCCACACTCCTTCCTGGGAATGACAGAGCCCTGAGAAAAATGTCAGTTTTCCATCCAGCCAACCATTACGAGCTGACAGAGGACAGCGATGGGGAGGAAAAGGTAAATACTACAGCTACAGGCCCTGACATACTGCACGTGTGCGGAGAATTCCACACAAAAGGACAGTCTCTACCAGGATTAAATGTTATTAAAGAAATGTTATTAAACAAATTTTAATTCATGGGGCTGGGGATTTAGCTCAGCGGCAAAAGCGCCTGCCTGACAAGCGCAAGGTCCTGAGTTCGGTTCCTGGTACCGGAGAAAAACCAAAAAACCAAAAAACAAAACAAAACAAATTTTAATTCATACAAAATTGGTACCCCTTCTGTTTTAAGCCATCAAATATTTACAAAAATGATTTTTTGGTTGGGTCCCCACAAAGGTTTATTTTGGCTTGACTGGTTGCTGCTCTGGGGTGTTTTGCGGCAGTTCAGGGGAGCTAACCCAGAGCCAGGAAGGCCAACCCTCTACAATGAGATACAACCCCAATCTACAAAAACAGCTCTGGATTTTCTGTTTTGGTTTGGTTTGTCCGTCACTTTGTGGTGCTGGAAATGGAACCCAGGGCCTTAACAAGAAAGAGCTCTACCACTAAACCACATCCCTAGCCTGACAAAAACTGCTTTGCTAACTATCCACTCATATTTGGGTTCCTCAGCAAATTTGTCTGAGTTCACTCTCAAGATGGTTAGAAGGGGGCCGGGGATATAGCTCCGTGGCACACACTTCCCCGCATCAAAAAAAAAAAAAGATGCTTAGAAGATTCTCACATGGCAACCTTTAAATATAAAAATCAAAGAACTACAATGAAAGGGGCTGGCACACAGGACAGTGATTTCAAGGTATGTGCAAATAAATTGAGGCTAGCACAAAAAGTGATGCACTGGGCAGACAGTTGTGAAATCGGACAAATTCTATGCTAGTCTGTGCAGCAGGACCTTACCCTAGACAACTGGAAAACACTTAATATACGATGTAAGCAAAAGAAACACTAATATAAAAAAAAAAAGAAACACTAATATGAGTGCTCAAAACACCAAAATGTGAGCACCTCCCTCCCTTCAGGAGAGAAACTGATGTTTATAAAACTGGCCGTACCAGAAGTAACAGAGCTCTGAGGCATCCAAACGTAAGCAATACCTTTCACTGTTTATCTTTGTGTTATTAACATCTCTATGTAACTAAAAAGGAAACATACAAGTCAGTTAGCAAATAACCAACAGCAAAGATGCTGCAAAGGAAGAGGAAAACAGCTTTGTTTCTAGCATACCAGGGCAAGTCTTCATTAAGTACACAACAGATGAATGGCCAAGCTTATAACATTTGCAGTTGCTTCAAGTCCCAAACATCACCTAGAATTAACCACTATGCCCCCCAAGAGAGGGCTCTGCAACTGCTGTGAAACTTGAAACTTAAGTTTCCACTGATTAGTACAAGAGCAGACCCACCCTTCTCACCTACCCAACCAGTTTAATAAAAGAGACACAAAGCAGGGAGTTGTGGCTCCTGCCTGCAATTCCAGCACGAGGAAGGCTGAGGCAAGAGGATAGCGAGTTCCAGGCCAGCCAGAGTTACATAGTGAGGCCAGAACTCGTGGGACTGTGCTTGCTCTCGATCTCAGTTTTTCTTTTTATGTACTTTGCGTTCATGTGGTTGGGTTTATTTTTTTGGTTTTGATTTTTTTTTTGGAGACAGGGTCTCACTATGTAGTTCAGGCTGGCCTCAAACTCACTACGTAGCCCAGGCTGGCCTCCAAAAAAAAAAAAAAAAGTACCTCCCTAAACCCCTGAGGACTCCAACCAAACCAATAAGGGAGGGAACCCTCCTTCCTACCACCTGCTGAGCCTCCCATCTCACCCTCCAGCCTGCAACCAGGAAGTGTTGGAAGAGCCCACTGCACATGCACACACACCCACACGCCGGGGAGACGCCCGTCTTCCAAGAGCACTCGTAGTAGTACTGCTTTTGCTTACATCATATTAAGCAAAAGCTTAATATGCTTACATCATTAAGTGTTTTCCAGTTGTGTAGGGTAAGATCCTGCTGCACAGACTAGCAGCAGGACTTCCAAGTGGCGACAGCCACTCCCTCTGCACAGCAGCAGCAGTGTCCACTTCAGGTTCCGGTTCAGGAGTCAGAATTAGATTAGGGCAAGGATCCGGGTTACTCCGTTCTGTGTCATCTCCCCAGCCAGGACCTTATACTTTACCCAATCAGTTCTCGGGGAACAACAGTTCTGTGTTTGTATCTCATCTTTTCTTCAACTGTGTGATTATAATCAACAAGTACGTCATCAGCAGGTTTGGGAAACAAGATCTCAGTCTCTCTGAGTAAGTGCAAAACTCAACTGGTGACAAAAGGTGGAGGACTCAGAGCAGATGGCCCTGTGGCCAACGCAGCCTGCAGTCCAGGTTGGAGTGAGCTGGTTTAGTAAGGACACGCAAACTTCAGAAAGGTTCTGGGTTCGCCTTAGGGATCCCTCTGAGGGATTTCCCAGGTTTTCTTGAGACTTTTCAAATGGGTCGAGTCAGGTGGTATTGCCAGAGGCAATGGCCTAACCAAGGGTTTGCCCCCTTCACAGCTATGCAGCTGAGTTATTGTCTCAGTCCCAGCCCACCCTCTTTCCTCTGGCCCTGTCATGGGCAGGCAGCTGAGACCAAGCAAACCACTGCTCTGCTTTGCCTGCTGGTCCTACAAGGCTCTGCACGAAGGGCACTCTGAAAGAGGAAAGAGGCGTCCTTTTCCTGTCTGCTTCCTGGGTAAAGTCACCAGTACTCACCCCAACAGCTGTTTGTCAGCAGGAGCACCAACTGAGCACATAAGAACCTACCTACCCTTAAGTAGTACTAATTTCAGCCTGTTCCTTCTTCATCTCCCAGCCCTAGTCTGGTAGCTGCTTCCCACAGTTATTACTTCTCAGAAGCCCAGAATGTTCTCTTCTTGCCATTCAGCTACCTAATGAACTTGAAAGCAACAGCTGAAAGTTCTTTACACTGAATTTCCTGGACTACACAGTAAGTCAAATAAACAAATAAATATTGGCTGTGGGTCTAGCTCAGTACAGAGCATCCCTGCAATCTCCACCACTGCCCACCCAAAAAGCTAAATTAAACTGGGTTCTGGTTTTCCTAAAAGTAAACAAAGTTTATGCATTTTCCCCAAGTTCACCATGTACGCCCCTCTGGAGAGGGTAGATATGCTTCAGTACTAAAACTTTACTAATATTTAAAAAAAAAAAAAAAAAAGCCTGGCGTGGTGGCGCACACCTGTAATCCCAGCACTCAGGAGGCTGAGGCAGGAGGACCGTTGTGAGTTCGAGACCAGCCTGGGCTACAAAGCGAGCTCAAGACCAGCCTGAACTACACAGCCAGACCCGGTCTCAAAAAAAAAAAAACACTTTACTAATAAAGTTATTGTGAATGTTTACAATTGTTGCACTGTTCTATGATCTTTATGTATGTTAGCTCCAATCTTTACAATTCTATTTATTTATATTTATTTTTGTCTTTTTGAGACAGGGTCTCACTATACAGTTTAGGCTGGTCTTGAGCTCACTTTGTAGCCTAGGCTGGTCTCGAACTCACAACTAAATCCCGAGTGCTGGGATTACAGGCATGCGCCACCACCGCCCAGCTAATCTTCACAATTCTAACAAAGAGATTCCCTCACTTTACAAATGAGGAAACTGAGGCACAGCAGAATCTACACCTGGCACCATGAAGTCAAAATGCTAAAATAAAGCTAAGACACCTAGGTGGGCACGGTGACACACGCCTGTGAGGACACACTCCAGTGGCTGAGGCAGCAGGATAGTGAGTTCAAGTGAGTTCAAGGCCAGCCTGAATTGCACAGGAAAGACCCCTCCGCCCAGTGTAAAGGCATTTGCCTGTAACCCCAGCACTTTGGAGGCTGAGGTTACAGGGAGGGAGGGAGGGAGGGAGTTTGTAAATTCAAGATTAGTCTGCCCTATATGAGGTCCTATCTCAAAAATAAAATAAATCAATTAAAAACACCTTTAGAGTCAGGCGTGGTGGTGCACATCTGTAATTCCAGCACTTGGGAGGCTGAGGCATGAGTTTATCGTGAGTTTGAGGCCAGCATGGACTTTTATAAACAAGTTCAAGACATAGCAATACCTTGTCTCAAAAAAAAAAAAAAAAAAAACACAAGACAAAACAGAAAAACAAGAAAACCTTTAGTAAGCAGCATCACCGAACAGATGTCATGGGGCATAACTGCAATCCTAATACTGAAAAAACTGAGGCAAAAGGACCCAGAGTTGAGACTACACAGTAAGCTCCTGTCTCAAAAAAAAAAAAAGAATTCTGCTATTTGAAGTCTAACACTTTTCAAACTGTTACTGAAATTTTCTTTACTATGTCCACTTTTCTTGCTCAATGCCTACCCACACCTACTGCAGGCATTCAGTACAAGTCTACGACTGATTCTAGGAAATAAATAATCTCCCTCCCTTTGCTATTCATCCCGGAGGACACAGAAGACGTGCATACAGTCTCAACTGCTAGTTTCGTTTAAATGTCCAACAGTCACAGTGACTGCTTCTGCCACTTCACTTAAAGCTCTTTTTAAAGCACCTATGTAGTCAGCAAACCCATATTTGGCGAGGAAATGTAATTTTTTTAATATAGCCTCATTTCTATAATTATCCCAACTAGTTCCCAAAGAATAGGAAAGGGCTTCTGAAAATTCACTACATTCCTAGAGAAATTCATTGTTAGCTATGTAAAAGGTTACGTCTAGAAGGGAAGGCAAGGCAAATTTTCAAGAACTGAAGGATTCTGCTGAAAAGACACAGAGCTTTCATTCTCAGGGGTTCCTCATCTGCTTAAGCTCCAAAATTCAAGTAACACCCCCAAATTCACCAGATATCAAAGCCATAAGAATGTGTCCTCAATCAACTGCACTCCCTTCTTTTGTCTCTTTTTTTTTTTTTTTTTTTTTTTTTTTTTGAGACATGGTCTTGCTACGCAGTTCAGGCTGGGCTTGACCTCACTTTGTAGCCCAGGTTGGTCTCGAACTCGCAACGACCCTCCTGCCTCAGCCTCCTGATTACAGACATGTGCCACCTATAATCTGGGATTACAGGTGTGCACCACCAGGCCCGGCTTTTTTGTCTTTTTGAGACAGGGTCTCAACTATGCAGTTCAGGCTGGCCTTGAACTCACTAGTAGCTCAGACTGACCTCAAACTCACAGCGATCCTCCTGCCTCAGCCTCCGGGAGTGCTGGGATTATAGGTGGGCACCACCATGCCTGTGATTTTTCACTTCCTTCTGTGTACACTTCTCTGGTCCTTTCAAACACCATTAATGCTGACAAAACACGCTGTCCTGCAGAAGCCCTTACAGAATTATTCCCTTCTTCATGATAAAGCCCCAATAATCAAACTTCAATTTGCTATCATATAATTACTAAAACGAGTACCTTTACTATTTCCATAAAACATCTATAGGAAAAATGGTTTTTGGACAAATTACAATTGCTAATTTTTTGTGCCTACTGATTATTAAACTAGGATCATTTAAACCAGGCATGGTGGCACAAGCCTATAATCCCAGCACTCAGGAGGCTGAGGCAGGAGAATTGCTGGGAGTTTGAGGCCAGCCTGAACCACATACATAGTAAAAGATCTTGTCTTACACAGAGACGGAGATAGAGGGAGGGAGGGAGAGAGAGGGAAAAAAAAAAAGAGAGACGGAGAGAGAGATACTAAACTAGGGATGGTAAAATTAAACGTTTGTCATCCCAGCATTTTTAGAGTTATGCAGGAGGATCTCAATTTGAGTCCAACCTAGGCACTTAGTGATTTAGTGATACCCTGTCTAAGTTTTTAAAAACAGGGCAGCTCAGTGTGCTGGGCTCAATTAACAGAGACTAAAAGACAGAGAGAGACAGAGCAAGAGAGTGAGGGAGGGGAAAAAGAAAAAGAAAGCACAGGGCTGGTCTGGGCAGGGTAGCATATGCCTGCCTGAAATCCCAGCACTAGGGAGACTGAAGGGACAGCACCCAGGCTACACAGTGAGATCCAAGGCCAGCCTGACCTGCACAGAAAGACCCTGTCTCAAAACAGCAAAAATAAAAGACAAACCAAGACTAGGGATGTAGCCCAGAGGCACAGCGCTTGTCTAGTGTACAGGAGACTGGTTCTGTCCACATGGCTGCAGAAAGGAGGAAGGAGAAAGCTCACTGGCAGGAATTCAGTTCAGAACTATCTGGGATTCATGGAAAATCCACTGCAAGGATGAAAAACAGCAGCTGGGTTGCTGTATTCATCCAATATGAATCTCTCAAAGACCCAGGCCGGGTTTGGGTGGGAGGTGGAGCCCGGGAGCTGGGAATCTTCCCTCACTTCCCTCCACTCGACTTCAGTGCCCATAGGAAGCCAACTACAGGGATGTACCACAGGAGGGAAACAAGAGGTGGGTCTGAGATATAGACAGTATTTCAGAACACAGTTTGTCAGCCTCAGCTGTAAACAAGAAGGTCCCATCCCTCACACCTCCCAAACTTGTTAACAAATCAGTCTTGTCAATCAAAAGAGTCCATCTGATTTTAGTCAAATCAGTTGTGGAGAAGAATAATTTAGTCCTGAACAAGTAGGAGGTCACATCAGCTGGAGGAAAGATGGATCAGGCTTTCTCTCTCAAGTCACGATTCTTGAAAGGATAAGAAAAAACCTGAGTGGTGGTGTCCCCCTACACTCCCAGCACTGAGAAGGCACAACATGAGGATCTCTTAAGTTTGAGACTGGCCTGGGATACATAGTGAGTTCAAAACCAGCTTGGACTAGAGACCCTCTCAAAAACAAAACTGAGAGCCAGGTGTGGTGGCACACACATGTAATCCCAGCACTCGGGAGGCTGAGGCAGGAGAATCGGTGCGAGTTTGAGACCATCCTGGGCTACAAAGTGAGCTCAAGACCAGCCTGAACTGCATAGCCAGACCCTGTCTCAAAAAGACAAAAAACAAAACAAAACAAAACAAAAACCCCAAGGGTCAGCCTGAGCTACATAATGAGGAACTGTCTCAAAAACAAAGACAAAGACCAAAGCAGAGGGCAAAAACAGCTTTGTTAGCCAGGCCCTTAACTCTTTTGTCAGTGTTGTAGGGGTGAGGGGAGAAGGGCTAGACGGAACTTGCCTCCATGGTAGGACTCACCTCAAGTTTCTGCTTAAGGATCACAAAGGGCCCTAAAATGGTCCAGTATTTGCTGAGATGAATAAAGCTAAAATAAACTTTGCTTTGTATGAGAATTACATAGAGAAATACCAAGATTAAACCGTCAATTTTAACATGAAAGGGGTTTAAATTTTAGAGCTATAGAAGCATTAAATAAAGGAAAACTAGAAACTTCTCTACCCTAGCAAACCACTTTAACAGCCAGAGGCATTTTAGCCATTTCACTTCATCATTTCTAACTTCTACAGAAATCAACTCCTTCACTAGCATGCACACTCACAATTAAAGTTTAAAATGAAAAGACAAAAACCTTGTAGGTGTGGTGATACACGCCTGTAATCTCAGCACTTGAGAGGCTGAGGCAGGAGGATTCCCTGTGAATTCAAGGCCAGGCTCAGCCATGCATAGCAAATTCAAGGGTAGCCTATACTACTTAGCAAGAACTCAAAAAAAAAAAAAAGTTGCACCAATTTTAAACAGTGCTTTAGGAGCCAGGGCTTTAGCTCAGTGGCGCAATACCTGCCTGGCAAACATGAGGTCCTGAGTTCAATTCCCAGTATCACCCAATAACAAATATATAAAAAATTAAACAGTGCTTTAGGAAACCACTGACATAGTACTCTCCTCAAATCTGAAAAGGACTCAAAATAGCATTTATAGGGCTGGGGATGTGGCTCAGTGATAGAGTGCTTAGTGAGGGCAAGCATCTGGGTTCAATCCCTAGCAGCATAAAATAATCAAAAAATAATATTTTTATAAATAACAAATGGGAGAGTGGTGGCACATGCCTGTAATTCTATCATTCAGGAGGCTGAGGCAGGAGGATCGTAATTTGAGGCCAGCCTGGGCTATATAGTGAGCTCAAAGCCAGCCTGAACTGCATAGCGAGACCTTGTTTCAAAAAAAAAAAAAAAGGAAAGGAAAAATGGGGTGGGGAAAGTCTACTTTACTCAATCTTCACATACTTTCAAGATTTCTCTATTCTAAATACAACTAACATTAAACTTCGAAAACATGTCAGCAATAAACAACGTGTTGTAGTCGAATAAAGACTGGAAGTCTAGAAGTGTCCACTTTCTTTGCAAAAATGTCTTCATTGTTCCTCTAAATACACACTTCTAGAACTAGAAATTAAAATCTGTAGACAAATACCAAGTCTGTATAACCAATCTCAAAACTAAGTCTATAGTTTATCTTTTTTTAGAAGACTGCAAATACAGTCACAAAAGGTCCCCAAGGGCTGGAGATTTAGCTCAGCGGCAAAGCGCCTGCCTGGCAAGCGCAAGGTCATGAGTTCGGTTGCTGGTACCAGAGAAAAACCAAAAAAAAATATAAGGTTCCCAAGTAGGATTGGTGTACACAGCCTCTTTATCACTACAGTTTATGACAGGTTGTAGACAGGGTCTCACTATGCAGTTTAGGCTGTCCTTGAACTCACTACAGAGCCCAGGCTGGCCTGGAACTCACAACAGTCCTCCTGCCTCAGCCTCCCAAGTGCAAGGAGTAGAGATGTATGCCACCACACCAGGCTTTCATCAGGTATTTTCCAAACAGATTTGTACTCAATCAAAGCAGCAGCAGCAACCTATATAATATTCCCATGATATAAATTATTTTCTGGCTAGTTGGTGAGATGTACATACTATAATACCCCATTTATTCATTTTGAACCTTGTCCTTAACCAAGGACAAAGTAAAAATCTTTAAGCATAAGCTTTTTTTTTTTTTTTTTTTTTTAGTTTTCAGATGAGTTCTTGCTACGTAGTATGGGCCACCTTTGAATTTGCTTACATGGCTGAGGCTCTCATTGTGTAGTCCAGGCTGGCCTCTAATTTACAGCAATCCTCCTGCCTCTGCCTCTGGAGCACAGGGATTGCAGGCTTGCACTATCATGCCAGGCTGGCATAAATTTATGGTATCATATTTAAATATCCTTTTTCATATAATTCAAAGTTTACTCTAAATTTCACCAACATTAGCTATCTCTGGTCCCCTCTAGAAATAAGAAAGGGGGCTGGGGATTCAGCTCAGCAGCACAGTGCCTGCCTGGCAAGCACAAGGTTGTGAGTTCGACTCCCAGTATGGGAGAGGGAGCCTAGAAGTAAGAAAGAGGTAGCAAAGTGGGTTTTATAATATTTCATACCTTTAAAAAGAAAAGGTTAACATGCAGTATAAAAGTGAGAATTAATATTACATAAATAAGAATTTTGATATGGCTTTTGTAATTTGCACAAGAACACATAACAATCTAAAAATAAACATGCAGGGGGGGCGGGAATATAGCTCAGCAACACAAGCACCTGCCTGGCAAGCGCAAGGTCCTGAGTTCAATTCTTGGTACCCTCCCCACCCGAGTAAACATGCACACACTGGGTACATGTACACCTGGAAAAGCTCAGATTCTGGGAATGTATACAAAGTAAAATACATCAGTGCTGAATACAAGTGTGAACTCCTGCATAGTGACTGACTCAATTTAAAACAGGACAAGAATTCATACAAGGATCAATGATTTTCAGACAGCAAACCACCTCACTCAGTGTCATCTGGGGCCAGCTGGGATTGGGTTTCCTGGGAAGGGGAGGACTTGATATTCAGGATGGACCTGAACTGGATTTCGAGTCTTTCCAGGAAGCATTTTTAAAATAAAGCTCGACTGCAAAGACGAATATACCCCTTTTCAGTCCAAAGAGCCCCAGCAAAATCCCAGCCCCGGACCTCACCAACTAGGAACAACGCCGCCATAGTCTCAAGGGGAGGACTACAAGGCTTCCCTTGACTCAAGAAGGCAAGATGTCACCACACACACACACACCACACACCCCTACCAATGACAAAAAAAGCCTGGGGACCAAGGCATGTTCACATGCTGCTAGGCTGCCATCCACAGAATCCTCACTTCTAGCTCCTAGACACAGAACACACTGGCATGAGTTCACTCTCAAGCCAGGGGTGGTGGTGCACACCTGTAGTCCCAGCACTCTGGAGGCTGAGGCAGGAGGTTCACCACGAGTTCCAAGTCAGTCTAGGCTACACATAATGAGTTCAAGGCCTGCCTGAATTACATACCAAGACCCAGGCTCAACGAAGAATTCACTCCCAGTGTCACAACTCCAAGGCAGCAAAAGACTCATTCTACGTGGCTTAATAAAATATTGTTAATAATGATAACACAGAGGGGAACTCAGGAGCAGGCAGTGTGCTCAAAGTCCCACACTTAACTCCCTATTAAGTCTCCTCAAAAATAGAAAAGACCCCTCCCTTCTCAAGACCTGAACAGTCAGCAGCCGCGAGCCAGCCTCCCTAGGACGGAGGCGGGCTCCGGGGTGACCTCTCCACACCCAGCCCTCAGCGTTCTGCTTTGCCAGACGGAGCTGAATTCCGCACGCGGTCAGCAGAACCGGGACGCAGGTAATCACTGAAAACGCCAACCTAAGTTTTGTAGGTGAACCAAACGCAAACCAAGCCCCTCGCTTAGATCTTCGGACTATGATGATGGTTTCAGTACGCGGACATCATACACCTGGGCTTGCCAATCCCGGGGACCCACTTCCCGAGGGCTGAAGGAAAGCAGTCCGCGGGAATGACAGGGACGAGCCCGGCGCCCAGGCCTCCGTTCGAGCTCGGGTGGCACCAGCCCCGAAAGAAAAAGGCGCCCTGAGTCATTCAGATGAGTGGAGCCAACATGGGAAGCAAAGAGCATATGGTAAAACCCGAGCCACACTGTGAAACGCTAGGACGAGGGGTGCGGGCCGTGGAGGTGGGTCAGCCTACCGTCTCTCTCGAGTGCTCCAGGCCGGCTCCTTCCAGCCAGAGGCAGGGCAGGGGCACCGCCACCAAAATGAAGGGAACAGAGCACAGGAACGAGCACTGCTTCCACCTTTAACCTCCAACCAAGTAATGTTAGCCATTTCCAAGTTTTCTTGTTTACTGAAAAGCTAAAGAGAGGAAACAGGCTGCTCAACACAGCAAACTGCTTTTAAAGGACATGTAGTTGTAAGAACCTAACAGGTTAAACGACTTCAACCCAGCAGTGCACACGTTAAAAAGTGATTTTCAACAGCGACCAGGTACCCCATTCTACCCAAAGAGCTTGGAAGTTGGTGACTAAAACTTTCCTAAATCTAGCAATGCTGAGCACCTACAGTTCTGGCCCAAGGGAAACGGTAGTTCTTATCTGAGAATATAAACTCTACCCCTGAAACTCAGGGTCCCGCCCAGGAGGTAAATAAATTCCCCAGCACACAGGGAGCCCACTCCCCTCCCCCACCCTCCCTTCGATCCTAATCTACAAGTCAATTGGCTCCATCTTTTCAGTTCCAGGGACTTTCTAGAAGTACCAAGGGAAGATACTAGAAAGTTACCCACAGGGTGGGGGAAACAGCTCAGTGGCACACCGCCTGCCTGGAACAGCAAGGTCCTGAGTTCGATTCCCGGTACCACCACCCCCCCAAAAAAAAAAAGGAAAAAGAAAGGAAGTTACCCACAAATATGACCCAACTCAAATGACTTAAAATTGAAGACCCCAGCTCCGGTTCCTACTTAGAAGGAACCTTTAAAAAGGAGGGACCAACATACAGATCAGGCTTTCAACTTTTTTCCAACCGAAGTTGGCTCTTCACCCGGCCTCCTCCCAAACACCACGCTAGGCGTGGAAAAGGCTCAGCTCGGCGCCGGGTGTTCGCTCCTCTTCCACTACCACTCGGATTTTTACGAGCCGCCGTCTCCTGCTCTCCTTTCAGGCAAGGTGCAACGAACACACACAGCAAATCTCACAGGTCTACGGGTAGGTAAATTTACGGCCCTTTCACGCGGTCCTGGTCTACAAATCTCTCGGTCCGTTTCCAGGGAGTTCGCAGAAGCACACAGTACTGGCCCAAGAGCAAAGTGGAGAGGAGGAAAGGGTCACGTGGTGTAAAAAACTCGTTTTACTCGACAGCTAGGCGAAACGAAGCTGAAAGACTGCGTTACAGCCCAAAGACCACGCACCCAGGTTCAAGCTGCCAGTAGCTGCCCCAGCTTCTTTCTTTCAAGGAGCTGAACCCGTGGGTGACCGCGCTGGGACACCTAAACTGGGAGACCGGTTCCCGCAGAGACAGGCGCTGCGGGATGCGGGAGCCGAGCGGGGGTCCCAGCAGAGGACAAGCGACCGGTCAGGTCGTCACGACGCAGCCTCCACCTCGGGTGCAGCCGTGGGCCCATAAGCCCGAACGTGACTCCCCAGGCGCGCTCGGAAGCCAGAACAGGCTTTCACACAGCACTTGGGTCAGCCTCAGAGCAGACAAGGCTCAGACTGGAAGGTGGACGTGCCTCGGATTTCAAAGATCCAGAGGTTCCCTTACCGAAAGGGGGGCGGCGGCCACGACTGCCAAGCTGTCCAGGCTACAAGATAAAACCGCCGTGCTCCCCTCACCAGCGCGCGCGTGGAAAAGGCATTCTACGCAGGCACATGCACGACACCCCAACACCCACTCACCCACCACCCTCTCCCGGCGCTCTCACGAGCACCGATCCGCGACGTTCACAAACAGGACGAGAACACGAGGATCAGTGAAAGGCCTCCGGCGGGCCCGCACAAGCAGTCCATAGCCAAACACACTCGCCTCTCCCCGGCTCGTGCCTGCGTGGACAAAATGACTACCACGTTTTGCCACCCAGAAAAAGTGAAATACGGAAGGGGGCCCTGGCGGCACGCACGCAGAAACCAGGTCTTGACACACTTTCTAGGTCCTGATCTTCCAGGCGCCGACGTCTGCCGCAGCACCCAAATGAAAACAACCAAACCGGAGTGGAGAAGGCTCCCTGCCCTCGGTCTCCCGCACGCACGCACCCACACCAGCACTCCCCCGAGAGGCGCAGCCCGCACTCACCTCGTCGTCGTGGTGCTGGCAGAAGCCGAGGCGCTCGGGAAACACCGAGAGTATGGAGAAGGGCGCGCCGGGGAAGGGCGGCCCGAGCCCCAGCTGCTGCGCCGCGGCCGCGGCCGCGGGACCCGGGGGGCCGCGCTCGATGTAATGGTCTTTGGTGAGGCGCACGCGCTGGTGCGCCCGGACGCAGTTGTCGCACAGGTGCTCCTGGCAGTCGAGGCAACGCGATGAGGCCGCGTTGCCCTCATCGCACGAGCTGCAGCCGTGCGGCCGGCGCAG
>NW_004955421.1:98281-104688 GCF_000276665.1 Chinchilla lanigera | reverse complement strand
CCGGGGCCCTCGTGCCCCCGCCTCGCTGGGCCTGGGCGCCTCCCACGCGCTGCTTGCTCTCCGGCTTAGCCGCTCCGCAGCGCGGGGCCGCAGGTCCCCGCGGGCCGCCCTGAATTATTCATCGGCAGGAAGATATTAGATGTACTCGCTGTCCGCTCCGCGCGGGCCGTCGTGCAATGCTATCCGACCTCCGCGCGCGCTCCGCGCCCCTCCTCCTCACGTCCGTCCTCTCTGAAACCTTGGCAGCGGAGGGGGATCACATTTCCTTTGTCATCGGGCCATTTCGCCCTCGCCTTGGTCCCCCCTCCGATCCCGAGCCTCGGGGACGGAGCCTCCTCCCGGGCGCGCTGGAATCAGTGGAACCGGCCACGACCCCGCGCGGCGCGTTTTGGAGCCGCGTGGCCAACGCCGCCGGCTCCCGCCTGCGTCATCTTCTTTCCGAACGAGTCGCCGAGCGGGACGCGGGTGGCCAGGCTGCGCCGCGCCTGCCGGGCTTTGCTCTCGCGGTGCCCTGGCCTCCTGGGGCTTCGCGCGACTCCCAGCTCGGGATGCGTGCGCGCGCGCGCGACCCCTTTCTCTGCTTTGCCGCCTCTTCCTCCTCCTCCTCCTAGCACGCCGGTTATTGGGACTGATCGGAATTCGGAATCCTTTTAATCTCCAAAGGAGCAAACTCACTTCCGCCCGAGTGCTGGGAGGGGGCTGGGGGAGGGGGTTCCAGGCAAACAGGAAACATTAGCCCTCTCGGCTCGGCCCGCTTTTGTGTGCTCCCTCCCTCCTCCCACCGACCTCCTCCCTTCTCTCGGCCGCTGGGGAGATGAACGCCCCCGGGCTCCAGTGTGACGACCTTTGAAACCTTCCAGCGCGGAGCCAAGAGCGACTTTTCCGTTTATTTAAAAAAGAAAAGACTTCATTTTCAATCCCTGGCTCTGCGGAGGCTGATATCCACTGCCCTGGTCATCTGAGTTTTCTCCCCACCTTTCATCCCCGGTTGTACGTTTTCTTAAAGGTTCTACATCTGTGATCAACACCAAAACATCACACAGTTGGTGCATTTGTATCCGTGGAATTAAACGAATCTGAATTCTGCTCGGCTGAGGGGCCAGTTCCCTTTTGAGTTGTAACGCGGGAGCAGGGGGCAGGAGACAGCTGTTCAGGGAAGGCGACCGGGTGATGGCCCCACAGCCATCTGGGTGGTGCCTGAGGCTGTTGGACAGTTCTGGGAGAGGAACTCGCGTGACCTCAGAAAGAGGCTGACTCGGAAGGGCCGGCAGAGCCACTTACCAGGATTTAGAGAGTATCTGGCCTGGAGGCCAACAGACAGAACAATTGTCTGGTCTTAACGTTATTTCACTACAGGGATAAGTGTACAAGGCAACAACCTGGATAAATTCTTTCGAAACCTCAAGCTGAACACAGAGTTCCAGAGTTCCTGCTGCAGGATTCTATTTTCGTAAAGAAAATTTTAGCATAGGCAAAACTAAACTGTGGGGATATGAAAATTACCCTTGAAGAAAAGGAATATTGACTGGGAAAGGGTATGAGGAGTAAAGAAATAAAAATACATTGTGTGTGCGTTTGTCAAAATTTATAAATGCCGCCAGGCATGGTGGCACACGCCTGTAATCCCAGCACTCAGGAGGCTGAGGCGGGAGAATCGTTGTGAGTTCGAGACCAGCCTGGGCTACAAAGTGAGCTCAAGGCCAGCCTGAACTGCTTAGCAAGACCCTGTCTCAAAAAGACAAGACAAAAAAAAAAAAAAAATTATAAATGCCACTTCAGATCAGTGCAGAATTTCACTCTAGGTTATATTACTGAAGAAGAAATAATTTAAAAGCTTGGTTACTAGCCCTAGTAGCCATGCTTGGATCACAATGATAGGGAAAGAGCGCATATATACTTCTGATTTTACTCATCGGGTGCAGGACAGGACCAACCTGGAAAGAGCTCTTAAATCAAACCAACTGGACCTTTGTGCTAGAGAGAGTGCTGGGGAGGGGCCAGGTTCCTGCTGAGAGAGGAGCTGCTCAGGCTGAGGACAGCCTGGGCCCCCAGAAGGAAGGTCCACATCCTCAGCTGCCCTCCTAAGCCTCCTCTTCATCACCCAGACAAAATAACCATCATCTGAATCATCTGAAATGTGTGAGCAGTGGAAAGACTGTGAAACCAGTAAAATCAAAGCTCCTCCTTTGCCAAATGAAATTAACTTTTTTGTATGTGTCTTTTTGATACAGGGTCATTGATAGGCAGTTCAGGGTGGTCCTAAGCTCACTGTATAGCCTAGGCTGAACTCGAACTTGCAATGACCCTCCTACCTCAACCTCCTGAGTGCTAGGATTATGGGCATGCACTACCACGTGGAGGACAGAATGAACTTTTTATAATTTAAAAAATCCGGAGCTGAGAGCTAGGTGTAGCGGTGACCCACCTGTAGTACTAGCATTCCTGAGGCTGAGGCAGGAGTATTGCAAGCTCAAGGCCAGCCTGGGATACATAGGGAGACCCTGTCTCCAAACAACAAAACTTGGGAGATGGAGGTGTAACTGAGTCATAGAGTACACACATCCACAAGCCCCTAGGTTTAATTCCCAAACAAAAATGTATAAATAAATAAAAATCAGAAGCTTCTTGTGCCATAACTTATTCCCAATACATGTTTATGCTATAATTTGTGACCTACTGGTGAACAACTACACACGACTCTTTGCATACCTGTAATTTTCTGCCACACCAGCCCTACTCTGGAGATATTTCATGTGTTTTGTTTTTGGTATTTTTTCTCTTTTCTTGGTTGTTTTTAATTCCTTTTTAAAAATAAAAACAAAAGGAAAATAGATAGGGGAAAGAGAATTGCCAGAAGGAAGATGGCCCCAGAAGAAGGCTCTGACCCTCTGTCTCCCTCTTGGTTTGGCTGCACCCACCAGCACCAGAGAGAGAGGTGACAAAGGGGAACAAACCTAGGCTGGGTGTGGTGGTGCACCCCTGCAATCCCAGCACTTGGGAGGCTGAGGCAGGAAGAGTGTTTTGAGTTTGAGACCAGTCTGGGTTACAAAGTGAGCTCAAGGCCAGTTTGAACTGCATAGCGAGACCCTGTCTCAAAAAGACCAATAAAAGGGCGGGGGGACAAACCTAACAGTCCTACTGACCCTAAGACTCAAAATATCTTGATAGCTGAGGTAAAAAATCAACAGAGCCGTCATGGAGCAGCAGAAAGGCTGTAAGTCCAGAAAGAGGAATCAGACCTGACAGCAGTTGGTGAGTTGGCTTCCTGGGGACAATTGCTCAGAATAAACCAAAAAGAGAGAAGGGAGGGGTGGTTTTTCTCATGAAGTGCTGTAGCTGTAGTTCTTGCCTCTTGAATTGACAGCACTTTGCCAGGAAGGCAGCACACAGTAAATTGTTAAATTAGCACATTCCTAATTTCAGTTAAGACTTAATTTACCAAGGTAAGAAAGAGGGAAACCTTTAAATCGACCTATTTAACCCCCTTTGTATAGAGATGCAGTTATTGTGATTTTTGTGGTATAGGGATAGACAAATAATAAATTAGTATTAGGGCCTAATAATGAGAAGAAGCAGGTCTGCTCCCCAGATGAAGGCCGAAGTCACAGTCCCCTGCTATAAACTACGTTGTATTAAAATTTTCATTGCCATCCTAGGTAATAAACACCCTTTCTTAGCAAGGGAGGAACATACAGCCTTCAGTTTTTCCTTCACTAGTTCTGGTTAGACTGGGAGTCTATGTGCCTTCCTGAATCCTGAAAATAAATCATGCTGTATCCTAATAAGTAAGCACTTTTAGAGGAAACCAGCCCTGAAATTATGTAGGCGGTAAACTTGCGTTCTTTCTCCAGTGTACCTAGCGCCGTGCTTTGCTTTCAAAGATGACACCAGCCCGGCCACTCTCTCCAGCCGTGGTTTGGGAGTGAGGCCACATTTCCATCAGAGCCACTTTGAATCTGCTTTTTCCATCTGATCCTGTAATTAAATATTGGATGCATTCACTTGTTTTGATGTCAAAATTGCACCTTTCACCATCGTCCTCCGGGTGTATTCACATAATTTTTAAGTACATAAATCACTAAAGTACGTGTCTTGCTTTTTAGAAAAACATTAAACAAACATTATATCATAATTGCTATTTAGAAGCATAGGGGTTGGACTATCAGCTTCACAGACATCTACTGAATCCTGGCCAGTAACCTGCCGGCTGAGGGGAGACAGAGCTCTACATATTCCATCCACCATCCCCTCCACCCCGCCCCCACCAGGACTGGGAATTGAATAATCCAGGACTTTCCCACTGAGCTATATTCCCAGCCCATCGTTCCTTCTTCCCCCCACCACTTTTCTTCCTTCCTTTCTTTCCTTCTTTCTCTCTTTCTTTTTCTTTCTTTCTTGCCTTTCTTAAAATTTTGAGACAGGGTCTTGCTAAATCACTAAACTGCCCAGGCTGGGCTCAAACTTTCAGTCTTGCTGCCTCAGCCTCCCAGAGGGTGGAGATTATAGGAAGGCACCACCAGTCCCAGTCTTCCTCAACTCCTCACTCTACTCAGACTCTGGCCTCACAGCCCTTGAGAGAATGTGAAAGCTACTTTCAGCCCTGAATTTAGAGCAGCAACATATCAGAAGATAAAAATGGAAGCTTTAGTTACCCAGAACTTTATTTAAACTATGTTAGGGAAACTTGAAATGTGCATATCAAAGGTAAAAGTGAATACCCAGCATTGCTAGTTAAAAGTTGTTTAGCACTCTGGTTAACTGACATCCCAGCTCCACTACTCTTTTCTTTTTCTGCCATTGAAGATTGGATCTAAAACCTTTTCGCTGAATCATATCCCAGCCTTTCCTATTTTTAACACTGAGACAGGGTCTTGCTAAACTGCTCAGGCTGGCCTCCACTTTGTCATCTTCCTGCCTCAGCTTCCCAGAGTGCTGGGATTACAGGCATGCACCACCACCTCCAGTTCCACTACTCTTTATTAGGTAATTTTGAGCAATTTATTGAAGCTCTGGGGCCTTAGATTTCCCATTGACATAACACCAGTAAGTATCTAACTTAGCCAGGTGTGGTGGCGCATGCCTGTAATCCCAGCACTCGGCAGGCTAAGGCAGGAGGATCTTTGTGAGTTCGAGGCCAGCCTGGGCTACAAAGTGAGCTCAAGTCCAGCCTGAACTGCATAGCGAGACCCTGTCTCAAAAAGACAAAAAAAAAAAAAAAAAAAAAAAAAAAAAAAAAAAAAGGTATCTAACCTATCAGGTGAACTGAGTTTCTAAATGTACAATGCTTACTATAGTACCACACACATATCAGTGCTCAATATTCACTTTTTAAAAAAGAATCATCGCTGGGTGTGGTGGCGCACACCTGTAATCCCAGCACTTGGGAAGCTGAGGCAGGAGGATCGTTGCAAGTTCGAAGCCAGCCTGGGCTACAGAGTGAGCTCAGGGGGCTGGGGATTTAGCTCAGCGGCACAACGCCTGCCGGGCAAGTGCAAGGTCGTGAGTTCGATTCCTGGTACCGGGAAAAAAACAAAAAACAAAACAAAACAAAGTGAGTTCAAATTCAGCCTGAACTGCATAGCGAGACCCTGTCTCAAAAAGACAAAAAAAAAAAAGAATCATCATGCCAGGTTTGGTGGCATACAACCTCGAATTCAACTACATGATGAGACCCTGTCTCAAAAAACAAGGACTCATTGCAGCTTGATGCTGTGGTGCATACCTCTAATCTCAGCACTCTGGGAGGCTGAGGCAGAAGAGTCCCAAGTCTGTGTCTAGCCTGCGCAAGTTAGTGCTTTAGCAAGATTCTGTCTCAAAATGAAAAAGGAGCTGTTGCTCAGTGTGAAGACCCTGGATTCAACACACCTACACCCACATTGCCCCCCCTACACACACACAAAACAGCACCAGAGAATCATCTATATTCAATGGAGAGACTTGCAAACTGCCTTAAATCTGTTGTTGCCTAATCACTATGCTCTATGGACCTCTGCCTCCCTCTGTAGATCATGCCACCACCTGGGTCCTCCTTTTCCTCTGTAACAAATTAGTCTCACCTCCTGTCATTCTTGACCCAAGATCCCATAGCCTGTTGCTCAAACTGCTGAAGCTCAACTCTCCATATGGATTTTTGGAAATGCAATTTGTATCTTTCTTTCTTTCTTTTTTTTTTTTTTTTGGTCTTTTTGAGACAGGGTTTCACTATGCAGTTCAGGCTGGCCTTGAGCTCACTCAAACTCCCAAAGATCCTCCTGCCTCAGCTCCCCAGGTGCTGGGATTACAGATGTGCACCACGCCGGGTGGCATATCTTCTGCAAGAAAAGGGGGAAGGAAGCTGGGTGTGGTGGCACATACCTGTAATCCCAGCACTCCGCAGGCTGAGGCAGGAGGATCATTGCAAATTCAAG
>NW_004955421.1:97109-98181 GCF_000276665.1 Chinchilla lanigera | reverse complement strand
GCGCGTCCGTTCTTGGGCGGCGGCTCGTCGGCCGTGGCCACCACGGCGTCAAGCAGGTTGCTGAGCAGGAAGGCGGATGAAGGCAGCGCGTCCATGCCCGCCGCCTCGGCCAGCACCACTTTCTGGTCGCACACCGGGCAGCGCAGCTTGAGAGGCTCTCCCGGAGCGCCGCCGCCCGCCGCGGGCAGCCGGTGCGCCTCGAGGCAGGGGCGGCAGAAGGCGTGCAGACAGGGCAGGACGTGCAGGCGGCGCGCCGCCGCCCCGGGACCCCCGCCGCCGCCCGCGGACGAGGTGGACGTCTGCGAGGACGAGGATGACGCGGACGAGTTGGAGGAGAGCGGCGCCGGCGAGCCGCACATCTCCTTGCAGAGCAGGCAGATCTGGAAGTCGGTCTCGGGAAAAGAAGCCATTTGCAGCCCGGCCCAGAGGAGGGAGGAGACCAGAGAGGAGGAGGAGGTGGGGAAAGATCGGACGAGGTGGGTGGGGGAGCCACCGACTCACTCAGAAAAATGCATCGATTAGGCCTGCAATCCGGGAGCCGACACCAGAGCGACGCAGGCTCCTCGACCTCCCCACGTCCGGCCCGCGCGTCGCCAGCCCCAACACTGCGGGCATTAAATGCCACCCTCTCGGAGCGACAGATTCCTGCCGGAGGACGCGAGGGCCCGAGTACTCTCCGAAGCGGGAACGCGGAACAAGCCCCGACACGCGAAGGGCGAGCTGGGGCTTGGGAGGTCAGCGTGCTCCCTGGAGCCAGCCGGGGCTTCGCTCTGCGCTAACCGAGGAGTCCCCAAATGGAGAGTCCGCTGTGCAACCCCAGTCCCGGCGAGAGCAGAATTTGGTTCGACGAGTATGTGGTGTGTTGCTTTCCTTTAAACGGATTTAGTCTGTTGAGAGGGGAAGGCGCCCCGAACTCTTAAAGGCGAGAGCAGCGCGTCGCCAAGCCGGTGTCCCCCCGCGCGACGCCGGCCGCCCCACCACATGACGCGGCGGCCAAGGGCTCCTGGGTGGCCCGGCGTTCAGCGCTCGGGGCTGGCGCACTGCCGGGCGCAGCCTCTCCTGCAGGGCGGTG
>NW_004955421.1:94905-95882 GCF_000276665.1 Chinchilla lanigera | reverse complement strand
GCTCAGCAGCACAAGTGCCTGCCTGGTAAGTGCAAGGTCCTGAGTTCAATTCCAGGTACAAAAAAAAAAAAACAAAAAAAAAACAACATACAGTAGCCTTAGTGTAAGAAGCTAAAAAAGCTGATAAGATCCAAAATGTATAATAGAGCCAGGCATGGTGGTGCTCTCCTGTAATCCCAGCACTCGGGTGGCTGAAGCAGGAGGATCACTGAGAGTTTGAGATCAGCCTGGGCAAAGTGAGCTGAAGGCTAGCCTGAACTGCACAGCGAGACCCTGTCTCAAAAAGACCAAAAAAAAAAAAAAAAAAAAGAAAGAAAGAAGGGAAAAGGGCATCTGAGATGAATACCACTTCTCAGATGAAGAAATACAACCAACAAATAAATACGTGAATGAATACTCAACATCACTGGTCATTCAAGAGATGCAAATTAAAACAACCCAGAGATTCTATCTCACTCCAGAAAGAATGGCTATCATCAAGAAATCAACCAATAACAAAAGCTGGAGGGGCTGGAGGGAGAAAAGGAACCCTCTCCACTGTTGATGGGGTATAGATAGTGCAACAGTGTGGAACTCAGTGTGGAGATTCCTCAAAGAACTAGGAGTGGAGTTCTCATTTGACTCAGCTAGTCCCCTTCTGGGTATCTCCCCAGAAAAATTAAAAATACTGTACCACAATGTTGTATGTGTACCCATGCTTACAGCAGCACAATTTGTAATAGCTAAATCTTGGAAACAACCCAAATGCCCATCAACCAAGAAATGGATGAAAAAGATGTGGTCTTTTTATACAATGGAATACCACTACTCAGCCATAAAGAAGGATAAACTGGAGACTTTTATAGGTAAACTCGAGGCCATAAGTGAAATAAAACAGATTCACGGATGTAAACATCGTACTGTTGGGGCTAGGGATCTGGCTCAGCAGCACAAGTGCCTGCCTGGTAAGTGCAAGGTCCTGAGTTCAATTCCAGGTA
>NW_004955421.1:85556-90324 GCF_000276665.1 Chinchilla lanigera | reverse complement strand
AGAAAAGCTGGGTATGGTGGCACATGCCAGGCAGTAATCATAGCATACTGGAAAGTTGAGACAGGAGAAAAGCAAGTTTGAGCCCAGTTGGAGCCTGAGCTATTTAGTGACTTAACAAGACCCTGTGTCAAAATTCTCAAAGTAGGAGCTGGGGATTTAGCTCAGTGGCACAGCGCCTGCCTGGCAAGCATGAGGTCATGAGTTCGATTCCTGGTACCAGAAAACAAAACAAACAAAAAATAAAAAATTCTCAAAGTAAAAAAAAGGGCTTGGGCCAGGCATGGTGGTGCAGGCCTGTAATCCCAGCACACAGGAGGCTGAGGCAGGAGGATTGCTGTGAGTTTGAGGCCAGGCTGGGATACATAGTGAGTTAAGGTCCAGCCTGAAGTACTTAATGAGACCCTGTCTCAAAAAAGCAAAAAATAGGGGCTGGGGATTTAGCTCAGCGGCACAGCGCCTGCCCGTCAAGCGCAAGGTCATGAGTTCGATTCCCTGTACCGGAAAAAAAACAAACCAAAAAACAAACAAACAAACAAAAAAGCAAAAAATAAATACATGAGTATACAATTAAAAAGTGAAAAAAGATTGAGGATGTAGCTCAGTGCAAAGGCTCTGGGTTTGTTCTGCAATGCTGAAAAAAAAGGCTGTTATGTTTTAATCTGAATGCTCATTTATTTATCTCTCTTTCAGTCTAACCCTGTTAGGAGTTTTTAATTTATTCTTTCTTATTTGTTTTCTGAATAAATTCAACTGGGAAAGAACCCAGGACCTCTGCACTAAACTATATCCCAGCCCCTCCCTTTAAAATCTGTATTAGTGGGCTGGGGATTTAGCTCAGTGGCAAAAGCGCCTGCCTGGCAAGCGCAAGGTCGTGAGTTCGGTTCCCAGTACCGGAGAAAAACCAAAAAAAAAAAAAAAAAAAAAAAAAAAAAAAAAAAAAAAAAAATCTGTATTAGTACATGTTTGCAGGGCATAATGATCTAAGCCCCTTTTTTCAATTTTTAATTTGGAGATAGGGTCTCACTAAGAGGCTAAATCTCCCAGGCTGGGCTCAAACTTGTGATTCTTCTGCTTCATCTGCAACTACAGATGTGCACCACCACACCTGGCTACAATTTGGCATTTTAACATATCTGTACATTGTGAAGTGATCACTAAATCAAGCTAAATAACACTATCATTTCCCAGAGTTACTTTTTAAAAATGAGAACATTTAGCCGAGCATGGTAGTGCATGCCTGTAATCCCAGCACTGGGGAGGCTGAGGCAGGAGGATCACTGTGAGTTTGAGACCAGCCTGGGCTACAAGGTGAGCTCAAGGCCAGCCTGAACTGCATAGCGAGACACTGTCTCAAAAAGACAAAGAAGGGGTTGGGAATGTGGCTCAGTGGTAGAGCTCTTGCCTTGCATGCACAAGGTTCTAGGTTCGATCCCCAGCACCACATATATTTAGAAAAAAAAACGAATAATAATGATAAATTTTTAAAAAAAGAGAGAACATTTAATAAAAAATGGGCAAATTGTGAGTGTGCAATAGGTTACTAGCTATAGTTGGGGCAGGGGTGCAGCACAGTGGTAGAGCGCTTGCCTGTTATCACAGAGCTACACATTCAGTCACCAGAACTTACCGTGCATAACTGAGACAGCTGTACAGTAATAACTATCATTTTCCCTTTCCCCACTGCCCCGATAACTAATTCTACTCTGTGCTTCTATGAGTTCAACTTTTGTTTTGTTTTGTTTTCTGGTACCGGGAATTGAACTCACAACCCCGTGCTTGCCAGGCAAGCGCTGTGCTGCTGAGCTAAATCCCCAGCCCCGAGTTCAACTTCTTCAGATTGCACGTGTGAGATCATGCAACATTTGTCTTCCTGTGCCTGGCTTGTTTCACTCAGCAGACAGTCCTTAATTTCATCCACGTTGTCACAAATGACTGTGTGTCCCTCCTTTAGAGGGCTGAACAATGTCACATTATATATTATATATATAATGTTATATTTTCTTCAGCCATTCATCTTTTAGCGGACCCCCTTAGGTCGATTCTGTATCTTGGCTAGTAAAGGAGTGCTGTAAAGCATGTGGGAATATAGCAACCTCTTGTGCTTGCCTGGCAAGTGTAAGGTCCTCAGTACCAAAAACAAAACAAACAAAAAAAAAAACAACTAAATATAGCAATCTCTTCAGTGTACTCATTTTATACCCTTTGGATGTCTACTTAGTAGAACTGGTAGACCACATGCTAGTTCTAATTTTTCAAGGAATTGCTGCTGTGTTTTCTATAATGACTGCACCAATTTATGTTCCCTCCTCCAACAGTGTGGAAGGGGGCCCTCTCTCCACATCCTGGGATGTTTTCCGGGGCTGACCCTGACCATGGGACTCTAGGTCCTTTCGTGAACGCTTGCAGGCTCAGGTGAGAGACAAACACCTTACACAGCTCCACCTCATGCGGACTCTCTCGGGCTCCAGGGTGTTTACTGGTCCCTCACCTTGGGCTGTGCTCATTCCTGACCTCTATGCTGTTTCGCTCTCTGTCCGTGATCCTGGGCTTCCACTCGTCCTTGGCAGGCCTGCTCTGCAAGCCCCACTCCTGAACCTCGTCCTCCCGGGCTCTCTGCGCCCACCTGGCAATCACTGCCTGGGGGGGCCGATCCGTGCTGCCCAGCGTGCACCTGCTCACGCGCTGCCGGGGGGTGTGCGCAGCTCCTGCACGGTGATTCTGCCCCGGCTCCGCCTCCGCCACTCACAACGCCCTTCTTTTTTTAAAAATTATTTATTTATTTATTATTTTATTTATGTATGTATGTATTTATTTTTGGTACCGGGAATGAAACTCAGGACCTTGCGCTTGTCAGGCAGGCACTTGTGCCAGAGCCGTATCCCTGGCCCCTCAAAATGTATTTTTATTCGTGCAGTTCGCAGTAGATAGTGATTACAGCACGGCAGGGAGCTAGCACACGCCCGCACCTTAACACAGCGCCCTTCTCTGACTTGTGCCCAGCTTCCCAGCTGGCTCCGGGGCTGGGCTCACGGCTCGCTGGGAGCTCACTTGCCCAGCGCACTGGCGGTCGAGGTCCAGGCCCTTGCCCTGGGGAAGCAGAACAACAGCAAAGCCCGCCCAGGCTCGCTTCTTCACTCCTCTGCGGACCCGGCGGGCGGGGGCGACCCCAGGGATTCCCAGGGGCTTTGCACCGGGCTTGCTGCCTTCCTCAGCCCTGCTTATTTACTGTTTGAGACGGGCTCACCACGCAGTCCGGGCCATGACCTCACCAAGGAGCTCACCTTCAGGCCATCCTTCAAGTCTCTGTGGCCACTTCTCTAAAGTCACTTCGTCGCCGGGGATGTAGCTCAGCGGCACAGCGCCTGCCTGGCAAGCTTGAGGCCCTGAGTTCAATTCCTGGTAGCCTACACCACCAAAAATAAAGTCACTTTGTCCATGTCTGTCTCCCATGTAAAACCACCAGCTCCTTGGAAAAGGGGCTACTTTGCAAACTCTGGCTCCCAGAGGCCTGCAGTAATGAGCGTGCTGCCCTCGGAAACGTGGATGGACACAGGTTTTCAGGTCTTGCAGGCAAATCCCTCGGGTCCCCTCGTTTGGTTCCGAGCTTCTCCCGATCAGGCCTGACCCCATGCAGTCTGTTGGCCCCTCTCTTCATATGTTACCGGGCACCAAGCATTTTGTTCACGTCCCTACTTAGCATGCTTTCTTGTGCTTTGCTTCCTTTCTCTAAAAAAAATATTTTCCCTCGACACTAACGATCAAACCCGGGGATGGGTTCTACCACTGAGCTATACCCCTAATGCTTTTATTTTTATCTTACTTATGTACCTATTTATCTTATGGAACTGGGGATTGAACTCAGGGCCTTTGCACAGAGCTACATCACAAGCCCTTTATTAAAATTTTAAGACAGTATTTCACAGTGTCACTAAATTGCCTAGCTTGAGCTGAGTATGGTGCCCCACACCTGTAATCACAGTACTTGGAAGGTTGAGGCAGGATGATTGCCATAAATTCCATGGCTACATAGTGAGTTTAAGGGCGGCTTGAACTATATAGTAAGACCCTGTCTCAAAAAAAACAAAACAAAACAATAAAATTGCCTAGCCTGGGCTTGAATTTTGGATTCTCCTGCCTCAGCCTCCCAGAGTGCCAGAGTGCTAGGATTACAGGTTGTGCCACCATACATAGATTCCCAGCTTTCTTTTCTTCTCTAGCTTTCTCACTGTCTTTTCTTCCTATCATTCATTATTTTATATTACTTAATTTTAGTTATTTTTAAGACAAGGTCTCACTATGTAGTTCAGGCTGGCCTTGAACTCACTATGTAGCCCAGACTGGCCTCAAACTCACAGCAGTTCTCCCGCCTAAAACTTCTGAGTGCTGGCATGATAGGCATGTGCCACCATGACTTTTTAAAAAAGATTTTATTGTTCCTTAAATTTATTTGTATTTTGTTTACTTATATTTTCAAATAACTGCAAACAGAATGTTTGCAATAATAGTACAAAAACTCACATGTATCTTTTCGCTACAGTACCCAAATGTTAACATCTTGTCCAATTTACATTATTATTCTTGTCCGGGCATGGTCGTGCACTGTAATCCCAGCACTCAGGAGGCTGACGCAGGAGGACTGCCACAAGTTCAAGGCAACCTGGGTTACATAGTGAGTTCAGGAGCACCATGAACTATACAGCAAGACCCTGTCTCAAAAAACCAAAAAAGATTGCTGGGAGTGGTAGCTCACGCCTATAACCCCAGCACT
>NW_004955421.1:83390-84901 GCF_000276665.1 Chinchilla lanigera | reverse complement strand
TGTGTGTGTGTGTGTGTGTGTGTGTGTGTGTGTGTTTTAAGATAGAGGCTGGCTATGTGGCCCAGGCAGACCTCAAACTTGAGATCCTCCTGCTTCAGCCTCCTGTAATTATAGATGTAGGTCACCATGTGCAGCTCCTTCCTCCACATATTTATGTACCTATTATTATATATACATATATATGTTCATGTCACCTGTCCACAGTATTATGTATTGGATGTATAATTGCACACATACACACACCCTTATTATTTTTCTGAACCATTTGGAAGTAAAACTGTGGATCTGATGCCCCTTTGTTCCTAACCAGTTTCTTGTGCGTTTTCTAAGGCTATGAGCATTATCTTATATAACCCAGCAGGACATCAACATAGGAACTTTAATGTTGATACAAAGCTACTATCTAATCAGCACACTGCCTACACGTTTCAACAGCTGTCCCAATCACGTCCTTCTGGGCTGATTTGATTCTCCTCCAGGTCTGGCCCAGGGCAGTAGCCCCGCAGTCCCCTCAGCCCCCTCAATCCCCAGCCCCCTCTGTCTAGGACCCTGCCGTTTGTGCAGCCTCTAGACCAACTGTTTTGTTTCCTCACAGGTTTAAAAGTGACCCCTAAGATGCTACCTCTCACCACATGGTTCCCAACCTGGCTTCTCCAGACTTAGGGGAGGAGCCCTTGTAAAACCTTAAGTAAACAACATGAACAAATTCCACTTTGACCACTATCTTGTTAAAATTCCTTAAAAAAGTTAACTCATTGGGCCCAAAGTGCCTTAACAAAAGCCAGGTTGTCCTCCTAGTGCATGCTCTTCCTCAAACAGGTTTATGTGCCATTTAATGATTTTTCACAAATAGTTTTTCTTGCCCTTAAAGTTGGATTGATTGAATTTTAATTTGGCAGGTTCTCTTCTCTAAAACAGGGACACTGGCCATGCAAGCGGCTTTGGGGCCACTGGAGCTCCCTGTAGCCTGGTTCCAGCACAGCAGCTTCCGAAAGGTAGAAAGCCAAGCCGCATACACCCTCTGCTCACCTGGATTTTGAAGTTGAACAGAAACAACCCCTTAGGCAAGCGTGGTGACATATGCCTGTAATCCCAGCACTCGGGAGGCTGAGGCAGGAAGATCGTTGGAAGTTCGAGGCCAGCCTGGGCTACAAAGTGAGCTCAAGGCCAGTCTGAATTGTATAGCGAGACCCTGTCTCAAAAAGAAAAAAGAAACAGCCCCTTTGCCTTGGTGGTGAAGGGAAGCCTGGATGGCCCAAGAACTCACCACTTCTGCTCTCCCACGTTGATCCACTCGCCTCTCAGACTCAATTATCTTACCTGGGACTTGGTGGAGCCCATCCTCCCTTCCTGCCCAGCCCTTCTGGTCAGTTTGTTTCTTCCATGTGTTCCTGAGCCTTCCTGAACTTCACTGTGGCTTAAAAATGGAACACATTTTTCCTTTTTACTGGAAAACTTCTGGCCCAGCATGACGTCACCTGCCTGTAATCCAGCACTCAAGAGGTTGAGGC
>NW_004955421.1:78145-80175 GCF_000276665.1 Chinchilla lanigera | reverse complement strand
AGGCCAGCCTGGGCTACAAAGTGAGTTCAAAGCCAGCCTGAACAGAATAGTAAGACCCTGTCTACCAAAAAAAAAAAAAAAAAAAAAAAAAAAAAGCTAGCTTAGTAAGAAAGCCCGAGGTTCAATCAAAGACCATAGCCCTAAGCATCTCAAAACTGAGAGACCAGAAAGGTTGAGAGAAATGTTTTTTTCAAGATTCCTCAAAATGAAGGATCTTGAAATGGATTCTGGACCATAACAATAGAGATATGTTGAGGATTACTGGGGAAATTTGAAACGCAGGCTGTATATTATTAACTAAATTATAATTTTATTATGATTAAGATAGAGAATGGCCTTGCTTTTAGGGTTACGGGCAAAGCATTTCATGCTAGTCCTGGTGCCTCAATTTACTCTGAAAGGCAAAAAAAAGTGTTGGGGTACAGCTCAGAGGTACAGAACTTTCCTGGCATACAGGAGGTCCCAAGTTCTTCCCAGCACTACCACCACCAAAAACAAAACAAAACAAAAAAAAAACGGCATGCAAGAAAGCTGGGCTAGTGGTGTGCCCCTGTAATCCCAGCACTCAGGAGACTGAGGCAAGAGGATCTCTGCAGGTTCAAGGCCACCGTGGACTACACAGTGAATTCAGGCCACCCTAGAATATAAAGGGAGACCCTGTCTCAAAAACAAAAAACAAAAAACAACTAAAACCAAAGAGAACAAAAGAAACCTGACAAATGACTCCCTTCTCTACCTCAAATTGCAGACTCTTCCCTGCAGTCAAAGCCACACTGTGACAACACAGCCTTCCTGGTCCTCAGTCAGGAACACGCCCCCTACTGACCAGTCAGACAGAGGCGCCTGCCTTCCTTCCAACTGCTCCGGCGGTGACGCCTCCTCCAGGGAGTTTCGCTCAGACCCGAGTCCACACTCGGATCAACCCGGTGCTCTCGGGGTGAGGACCCTGCATCCTGCAGACTTCTGCCTCCTAATGTGTCTTGCCCAGGGCAGGTGCTGATACATTTTAGAAATCCCCTGGGTGTGAGGCGCTTTTTTGTAATGTCAGCCTCCAGTTGAGTTAGGAAGATCAGGAGTTCAAGGTCAGCCTGGGTAATTTAGGGAGATTCTGACTCCGCCTCCAATAGTTTACAAAATCTGACTGACCTCACGTAATGAGATTTTTTACACTGCGTCAAGTGGAGGAACATTTGTTAATGATATTCAGTCAATTAACACATTTTCCTGGCCCAATGACATAAAACCTTGTCCTCGACATTCTGAGGCTTCATATCCAGTTGTGGAGATGTGACAACTAAGATAGTACTTGTTTCTACTATTCCTCAAAACCCAGTGCAAAAACCCCACAAACCCCAAAGTGAAAACACCGCTCACATTTTCCTTTCCCCCACAAATAAAGGTAAAGTAAATTACTTTAAAGAAATGATAAAAACAACCCAAAGAACAAAAATAGGGCATGGTGGCCCACACCTGTAATCCCAAAACTCGGGAGGCTGAGGCAGGAGGATCACGTGAGTTCGAGGCCAGCCTGGGCTAAAAAGTGAGTTCAAGACCAGCTTGAATTGCACAGTGAGACCGTGTCTCAAAAAGCCAAAAAAAAAGCAACAAAACAAAAACCACCAAATGAAATTAAATAATGAGCACAAAATTAAGAATTAAATAACTGAAAACAAAAATAAATGAAACTAAATAGACCTAATAAAGTGAAGTAATGAAACCAACTAAAATAAGCAAAGTGAGATAAAATCAATAAAAATAAAAAGCCAAGCGTGGCGGCGCACGCCTGTAATCCCAGCACTCAGTAGGCTGAGGCAGGCCAGCCTGAGCTCAAAGCCAGCCTGCAACGCATAGCAATACCCTGTCTCAAAAAAAAAAAAAAAAAGTAAAAGCCTTAAGCGAAATAAAAAGAAAATGAACGCTACGAAAGATAAGACAGCTCCGAAATCCCGGAGGGAAGGTGTCCTTGCTGGGCAGGATTCGCTGCCCAGTGCTCCCCAGTGCTCTCGCGGAGCCGCTCCGGGAGCCGGGCC
>NW_004955421.1:23026-77203 GCF_000276665.1 Chinchilla lanigera | reverse complement strand
GGCGAGTCCGCGCGCTGTGAGGCGCCTTCCCAGCGGCCTCAGCCTCGAGGAGGGCAGGAGGCGGCCGCGGCCGGAGCTCGGTGGCACAGGCGCCTGTCTAGCGAGCACACGGCCCTGAGTTCGATTCCCGGTGCCAAAAAAAAAAGACGGGGAAAGAGGACAGCTGAGAAAGCGCGCCGTGAACAGCAGCGGCCTGGCTTGCGGATTTCCGCGATTGTTACGGGCTCGGGGCAGCGTCAACAGCCCAGAATTGGCCTCCAGGAGCCCCGTGGAAGTGCATTTGGGGCACAAGAGAGCTCCCTGGAGCGTAGGGCGAGATGGCGGACGCTGGTACACTGCGACTGCCAGGGAGAGAGCTCCAGGCAGCGGAGGAGGTGAAGAAGAGCCCTGATGGGCGGACAGGGACCCCCTTTGCAAGATGGCGGAGGACCGAGTGGTAAACGCACGGGGGTAACAGAGGGGTGGACGGACCCTGAACATCAGGGAGAGTGCAGCGGAGCCGTCACCGAAGAGGCTGAGAACTGGCCCTGGTGAGGAAAGGGCGGCAGGCAGGGCATGAGGCGGCCAGACCTGCAGCTCTTGGCATCACGAGGGCATTTGGGCAAGGCAGGTCAGAGTGGGATGAGAACAGAAGACACCAGTATTTACTGGGCCTCTCACTGTTAGGCACCAGACACATCAGAAGTGAGGGACACCAAGGAGGTAGTAGTAAGCTGCCTCAGGGAACTCGTCCTGCCGCTACCTCGGGAAAGTTGGGAAGTGGGTGGTTCAGGGAAGTCTCTGCTTACATCACACAGCGAGTGTGTGTGTGTGTGTGTGTGTGTATGTGCGCGCGTGCGCACGCGCGCGCGCGCGCGCGCCCTGGGGATTAAACCCAGGGCCTTTACACTGAGCTACAGACATCCTTACCCACCCCTCCCTTAAAGTCTGAAACAGGGTCTCACCCAGGCTGTGCTTGAGTTTGGGATCCTCCTGCCTCAGCTTTCCAGAATGCTTAGGATTATAGCTGGTCCACAATGACCAGCTGGAGTTCTCTTTTGAAGATCTGGGGTTCTAGGCACATTCCAATGGCCAAGCCTAGACCTCAGTCCAAACCTATGCAGTAGGTGCTGTTAGTATCCCTATTTTTCAGATGAAGAAATGCAAGCACAGAAAACCAAAACAACTGCTCTAGATCAAACTTGCCCCAGTGAGAGAATCAAGATTTGAAGACAAGCCAGGTGAGTACAATGGCAAATGCCTGTTGTCCCAGCTACTTGAGAACCTAGGCAGGAGGATGGCTTAAGCTCAGAACTTTGAGGCCAGCCTGTCTCAAAAAAGTTAAAAAAAAAAAAAAAAAAGAGGCTCCAGTTCCCGGGTATCATCTGTCACTTTTCTCCTGATGGTGTCCAGGGACAGAAAGGATGAGACGCTCAGGGGTGGCACTGAGATGGACATGCATGTGGTGCCTGGGCTGCGCTGGTCCTGCAGGCGGCGGGAGGTTCCCCTCACATTTCCTGCAGCCTCTCTCGGCACTCTTCACACTGGGCCAGAGGAAAGGTGCCCTCTCATGAATCGCTCAGAAAAGTTGAGAAGGTCACTTGCTCAGGCCCTTAGCTTCCCTAAGGGCAGAGCTCCAGCTACTTGGCCAGAGAGAGGATGAAGGCGGCAGCCACCCCAGGGCCTGCTTTGTTGTAAATAAATCACGTGGCATCCACACGCAGGCAAGAGGAAGTGGCATGGCAAGTGACCCCCTGCATTAGACTGCCCAGGTGTGCTGAGGGTTCTGCAGCTTTGGAGATGCTGGCAGGATGTCCCTGGTTTTTTTTTTTTTTTTCCCCCCCCCCGGTACCGGGAATTGAACTCAGGACTTTGCACTTGCCAGGCAGGTGCTGGGCCACTGAGCTAAATCCCCAGCTCCTGTCCCTGGGTTTGTGAAGGGACCTGTGGGGTACATCTGCCCTGTTGTGGGAGGCGACAGCTAAAGGGCTGGGGCCCGGCCAGAGCCAGTGGAGTTCTCAGTAATGAGGATGATGCCTACAGCAACCACATCTGTTAGTTCCAGAATTGCATGTACTGCTCATCCCTAAATGGTCAGTTTAGCTTTTTTTTGGTGTCGGGGGGTTGGGGGGGGTGGGCGGTGCTGGAAATTGAACTCAGGACTTTGCCACGGAGGTACTGTGCTGCTGAGCTGTATCTCTGGCCTGTTGTTTTTTTTTTTGAGACAAGGTTTCACTACATCCTCAGGTTGGCTGTGAACTAGCGGTGGTGCTCTTGCTTCAGCCTCCTGAGGGCTGGGATTATAGGTGTGCACCACAACACTAGCTCAGTTGGCTTGGTTCTTTGCAGTTTCACTGTGGTGTGAAAGTGATCACATGGAGTAGGGCTAGGGTTAATAGAAACCATACTTCAAATTTTTTTTTCTTTTGGAGACAGGGTCTCACTATGTAGCCCAAGCTGGCCTCGAATTCACAGTGATCCTCCTGCCTCAGCCTCCCAAGTGCTGTGATTATAGGCGTGCCCAACCATGCCAGGCATACTTCGAATTTTGATCTTTTCCTAGACTAGCATTATGCAGTACAGTATGTACTGGGGATTGAATTTACGGCCTTTGTACTGAGCTACATAACTAGCCTTTTTAGTTTTGGGACAGGATTTCAGTAAGTTGCTTAGTTGCCATGCTGGGCTTGAACTTGCAAACCTCTTGCTTTAGCTTCCCAGAGTGCTGAGATTTTAGGCATATGCCACCTCACCTGGCTTTTTTTTTTTTTTTTCTTTTGTCTTTTTGAGATAGGGTCTCACTATGCAGTTCAGGCTGGCCTTGAGCTCACTTTGTAGCCCAGGCTGGTCTTGAACTCACAATGATCCTCCTGCCTCAGTCTCCCGAGTGCTGGAATTACAGGGGTGTGTCACCACTCCCGGCTTTCACCTGGCTAACTTCTGGTATTTTTAATTTCTGATGTGTTTACTGGGATATTTATTGAATATCGGGTAAAATAACCCTTAGTTACTAAAGGCTGATCAGGCCCGCAATCTCCCAAGCGAGTAGACGGTGAAGACTTAAATAAATGAGACAATGGAAATGATTTTAGGGCTGTAGGAGGGACTAACTCTCTTATAGCTTTAATATTCTCTGAGTTTAGCCAAAGACTTTTTTAGGTAGCCCATATTTATTTGGTTTACAAACAAAGGGGGAGGATACTCAAGAAAAAGCGGGAATCTGGGCAAGACTTTTTGAAGTAATACATTATGTTAATTTAGGAGAACTATGTTATCTCTAGGAAGGCCTTCACAGCAGGAGTGAGATGCCTATAGCTACAGTCTCCTTTAAGTTAATTGGGGTTGGAGCCAGACATCCTCAGCTGTGGCCTTTAGACAACTCACAAGTAAACATGGAAAGCCAATTGGTTAATATAAAATCCTGCTCAGAGCCACTTTGTAGTGGTCCCCAACAGATACTACCCATTGTAAGTTGAGCAGCATATTCATACGATTAAAAAGTGCATGTGCCAGGCACGGTGGCGCACACCTGTAATCCCACTCCAGAGGCTGAGGCAGGAGGATCGTTGTGAGTTCAAGACCAGCCTGGGCTACAAAGTGAGCTCAAGTGAGACCCTGTCTCAAAAAGACAAAAAAAAGAAAAAAAAGTGTATGTGCTAGTATGGTGTTGTACACAATTGTAGTTCCAGATATTTGGGAGGCTGAGGCAGGAGGTTCACTTGAATTCAGGAGGGCAGCCTATGCAACACAGTGAGACTCAGTTTCTAGAAAGGAAGGAAGGAAGGGGGAGGGCAAAGGAGGAGAGAAAGAAAGGAAAGGTTCTAGAAGATGGATGTGGTACATCTCTGTAATTGCAGCACTCTGGGAGGTGAGGCAGGAAGAATCCCACGTTTGAGCCTCACCTGGGCAACTCAGCAAGATCTTGTCTCAAAATAAAAAATGGGCCGGGTATGGTGGTGTATGCCTGTAGTCCTGGCACTTGGGAGGCTGAAGCAGGAGGATTGTCTCAAGTTTGAGGCCAGCCTGGGCTATATAGTGAGACCCTGTCTCAAAAATAACAAACCAAACAAAATGGGTTTGATCCTCAGTACATTAAAAAAAACAACCCACTCTTCTGTATAAATCTGATTGGCTGTGAGTAGAGGAGAAGCCTTTCCGGCTATGGGAATCTGCAGGGGCCAAGTCACAGAAGTGGAGAGCTCATATTCAGTGGGCTGGGATCTGCAGAAGCTGGAAGGCAAAGGTGAGCTGCTGGCAGTTTAGTCTAACAAGCATCGGCTTCTGTTTACTTGGTGGGAAACACTTTCCTGGTCTCCTCTTCAGAGGAACAGGGTTTGAAAAGACAGCTGTCCACGCTGCTAAGTTAGTGACCTCCCTTCTTTCGCAAGCTTCCCTACAGGGCAGGAGGGCTGAAGACGAATTGTGAGGTAGGCGGACAAGTCTGCTGGGTTTGTGGAGGAACTCGGTCCCAATGGAAGTCTTTTGAAGACTGGCAGCCTCTGCCCTCTTCTTGCCTGCAGCAGATGTGACCCTGGAACACCCTGTAGCCACGGGAACAAAAGCCTAAATGCTAATAAAGCTGAGTCCCTGATGGCACCACTGCACACTGGAATGGAGGATAGCAGATGCCCAGACACACATCTCAAGTGAAAAACAATCACTGTTTAAATCACTGATTCAAAGCTGGGCATGGTAATGCACACCTGTAATCCCAGCACTTAGGAGGCTGACACAGATCATCCTGAGGGCTGAGGATATAGCTCAGTGGCATAGTGCCTGCCTGGCAAGCATGAGGTCATGAGTTTGATTCCCGGAGCTCAAGGCCAGCCTGGACCACATTGTGAGACCTTGTCTCAAAAAACTAAAAAACATAAAACCAAAACCCAATTGCTTTAGCCAAATGCATCTTTGTTTTACATGGGGCTTGCCCAGTGTTTCATAGGTACTGTATACCTGTTTCCCCACAAACTAACCAGCAAGCAGAACAAGCTCTAATTTTTTTTTTTTTCAGTACTGGGGTTTAAACACAGGGCCTTTGCACTGAGCTGTATCCCAGCCCTTTTTCACTTGGAGACAGCATCTGGCTAGTGTCCGGGTGGGGCTGAAACTTGTGTGCACCACCACGCTTGCTCTAAATGCTTAATATTTCTCCAAGGATTTTATTTTCAAGTATCAGTTACTGACGGACTTTTTCATACTTCCTGCTGCCAAGACCATTCCTAATAACGCTGGTCTATGGTCTCTCACTCCAGAAAACACCCAGGCGCAGCAGCTCTGCACCATCCGAAGCATCTGAGAGGGGCCAGGGGGTGGCTGCTAGTCTGGGGCTTGAGAAAGCGGAAGCTGCAACCCCGGGCCCCAGAAGACACTAACTTCAGGGTAAGTCAGCCTTGTGCTTCTAGAAGGGAATGTCTGAAGTAATTACCACCTAAACAGAGGTTTATTTTGACCTTAAGTTTTGGAAGTCCTTGTCCAAGATTGGGCAGCCCTGTGGCTGCCAGGGCACCAAGTGCTGATTGGGGGGAACCTTAGCAGAGTGAATCACTTACAATCGGCAGAAGAAACATGGGCTGAGGTCCAGCGGGTGCCACAGCCCCCTCTGAGGGCAGTCCACCAATGACCTAAAGACCTCCCTCCTATGGGAGACCAAGGGCTCCAACAGTGCCACCTTGGGGATCTCTGGGGTACACTCTAGGTAATCAAACCACTGCAGGCCTGTGATCCTTCTCTCTCCAGGTCCAAGAGTGCTCGCCACCTCTGCTTTGTGAATCCACTTGGAAAGAACCTACTCTGTGGACAGAGCAGCTGCATTGGGTGTGGTGGCAAACACCTACAATCCCAACACTCTGGGAAGCTGAGGCAGAAGAATAAAGTGTGAGCTGAGCCTGGGTAGCTCAGTGACTTAGTGAGATCCTATCTCAAAAAAAAAAAAAAGTGTAGGGAACATATTTCAGTGCAAAGGGCCTGTGTTAAAGCCCCAGTACTGCAAAAACAGACACCCACAACTGCATTACAGAGCAATGGACACCCTATGTACATCCATCCATGTTTAAATGGAGAAATCTACCAGGTGTGGTGGTGCTTACCTGTGATCCCAGCATGCAGGAGGCTGAGGTAGGAGCATCGCCACCAGTCTGAGGCCAGCCTGGACTGCATAAGCGACTATCTCAAAACAACTCCTCCACAAACCCACAAAAGGCAACAGTTCTCCATTTTTTTTTTTTTTTGTCTTTTTGAGACAGGGTCTCACTATGCAATTCAGGCTGGCTTTGAGCTCACTTTGTAGCCCAGGCTGGTCTCAAACTCTCAACGATTCTCCTGCCTCAGCCTCCCAAGTGCTGGGATTACAGGTGTGCACCACCATGCCTGGCTTGTTTCTCTTAAAGAGCAGAGTGTAAGCAGCTGGGAGTGCTGGTGCAATCCTCCAGCCTCAGCCTCCCGAGTGCTGGGATTACAGGCATGCGCCATCACGCCTGGCTGGTTTGTAGATGATGTCTAGTTAAGTAAAATATTCAGTATGTTTCCTTATTCAAATTTTTGTTTTTGGTTTTTTTGGGGGAGTGGGTTTGTTTTTTTGAGACACGGTCTCACTTTGTAGTTCAGCTTGACCTCTAACTCAAAGTGATCCTCCTGCCTCAGCCTCTCAGTGCTGGGATCACAGGTGTGTGCTACCACACCCTGCTCTCTGAATTATTTGATGTAACTGAATAGTTCAAATGAAGTTCCAGATAAATCACATGCTACCCAAACACTCGCCCCTCTTGTGAGAGTTGAGGACCCACACAGATTCTAGTGTACTGCACTTCCCCATGTGAAGCTGTCTCTAACTGTAAGAGATCCTCTTTCCCAGACACCATCTTAACTGCCAGGAGGGAAGGGGTGCCATTCAGTTTTTTTTTAATTTTTGTTACCAGGAATCGAAATCAGGACCTGGTGCTTGTCAGACAGGTGCTTGTGCCACTGAGCTATATCCCTGGCCCTTGCTCAATTTTTCTAAAGCAGGTTTTTATCAATTTCCTACTTCAAATTAGTGCATCAGCCCAAGTGGCAAGTTTTGGCCATGTCATCCCCATGCACACACCTCTATGCTGGAAGGAGTTTTTAAATTGTTTGCATTTTCAAAGGGTTAACTCTGAACCTAGAATATCTACTAACAGATTCTAAAGCCAGTGCTTGAGGTAGAGGCTGAGCCGGGCCAAAGCAGCACACCTTTTCCACATGGAACTTCTAGAGGGATTTTTGTTGTTGTTTTTGGTTTTCTGGAGACATGGTTTCACTATGTAGTTAGGCTGGCCTTGAACTTGAGGAGATCCTCCTGCCTCAGCCTTGAGTACTAGGATTATAGGTGTGCATCACCATGCCTGGCTTGTCTGGAACTTTTCTTTTTTTTCCCCCCTTTTTACCAACTTTTTTATTTTTGTTTGGAACATCTAAGCAAATGATTCCTATCAGATCAGACATCTCTTTTGAACCCAATCATATGAGCTCTGTGGGCTATTACACACTGTTCAGCCCCTGTAGTCATAACTAAGCATAAAATATGGAAACTCTAGTCTCCTCTCCCCATAGGTCAACTATTTAGGAACTGCTGCTGTTCCTTAAAACTTTAACAGAATCTCATGTGTTAAATAACAGTTGTGAGAAAGGCTGCAAGACTGTCCTGAAGACCCTGTTTTAATTGCTTAGGACACAGATACATCATGTAATCACTCACAATAGTCTGCTGCAGCTTAAAGGACAAGGCTGAAAATGAACTTGTGAATCCTTAATTTTAAGTAAGTATCTTGCAAAAAAGTCAGGAGTAGGGCTGGGGGCATGGCACAAGTGTCTGCCTGGCAAGTGTGAGGTCCTGAGTTTGATTTCCACTACCAAAAAAATCCCCAGAAAACAACAAACAAAATAAAACAAAGCAAAAAACACAGAAAAAAGTCAGGGGTAGAATGGTCTCAAAACAGTGTCTTTACAATTAGTACTCTTCGCCATGTGTCTTTATTCGTTTGCTGTGATACAACTGACAAGGTTGGTAAGTGCGGCCCCAGGTCTTGGGCAGCACTTTTCTGAGAATAAAGCATCACTTTCTCTGCACAGTGGTGAATGCTGGTATCTGGATGGGCTGGATTGGGTGGACAGGCTGGAACACTGGCTTCTTCCTCACTTCTGAGTGTGCTTTCACCGTTGGGAGCAGCTGATTCCTTTTGATGATCTGCAAGGCCAACTGGGTGTTACCTACAAAAACACTTCCGTTAATACCATTAAAAAGCACACGACAGTGCCACCCAAAACAAGTGGCCATCAGAAGCCAGCATGAGAGACCTAAGAGGTGTGCTCTGCAGCGCTGGCCCTGGGCATCACTGGGGCCTCTGCCCCAGCCCTAGACATTCTGATTTAAGTGCTGGAGAGGTGGCTTGGACAGTGAGATATCTTCCAACTTATTTTTCCCCTTAGGGTGCTAGAGATTGAACCTAAGCCATCAAGCATGCCAGGCAAGTGCTCTACCACTGGAGAGCATCCCAATCCCTAACAAGGGAAAGGTATCCCTTCCTCTTGGGTTTCTTTTTCTGAATCCTGCCTATATCTGACACTCCTGGTTCTGGCTGGGAAGAACATAAAAGTTTATTTTATCTTATCTTATTTTTGTTTTTCAGTTTTTCTGAGATAGGGTCTTGCTGTGCCATTCAGGCTGGCCTTGGGCTCACTTTGTAGCCCAGGTTAGTCTCAAACTCATGGCAATCCTCCTGCCTCAGCCTCCTCAGTGCTGGGATTATAGGCGTGTGCCACCATGCCCGGTTATTTTAAAGTTTCAATTTTTTTTTTTTTTTTTGAAGTTTCAATTTTGAAGACAAAAATCAGACAACAAAAATTCTGGCCTCCTTGAAGAGATATAGTGCTCTCCAGAGAACATGACTCACCGTTCTGCAGCTCCAGGTAGACAGCCAGCAAGATGGCCTCAGGTGGGACCTCCTTTGGGTGAATCATGGAAGCCGCCTTATGCAAAAAGAAAGAGATTCATGAAACCCAGCAGCTTAAGATACAAACTCCAAGTAATGACTAAAAACCCTCCCAAAACCTAAAGTTAGTTAAGTAGTTCAACATTTACTTTCTCTTGACTAATCCATACTGTGTTGGATTTTTTTTTTTTCTTTTTGACAGAGGCTTTTGCTATGCAGTTCAGGCTGGCCTTGAGCTCACTTTGTAGCCCAGGCTGACCTTAAACACTGAAGGAACCTCTTGCCTCAGCCTCGTAAGTGCTAGGATTACAGGTGTGTGCCACCACACCCGGTTGAATTGGAGTTTTTTTTGGGCAGTACTAGACACTGAACCCAGGGCCTCACACATGCTAGACAAGTGCTCCACCACTGAGCTACATCTTTAGTTCTATTTATTTTAAGACAGGCTCTTGCTAAGTTGCCCAAACTGGGATCAAACTTGGGATCCTCCTGCCTCAGCTTCTCAGAGTGCTGAGATGACAACAGTATGCCACCATACTGGCTCTACTGAGTTCTTAATAATAGAAAGTTGTTCTTCTCTTGGAGCTCATCAGCTTAGGTTCTTTATTCTGTATTTTGCCTGTATGGACACCCTCATTTTATACTCTAGATACAACTCTGTCTGCTGGTAGCTCTTCACCACCGATATAACTGTATGTATATAAAAATCTGGATGTTGGGCTGGGCATGAGGCTTAGTGAGAGAGTGACTGTCTACCACGTGCAAGGCCATGGATTCAATCCTCAGTACCCCAAGAACAAACAAAGATCTCAGTGTCCACCTGTTTTCCTAAGTAACATCAAGTATTATAAGGTGCAAGCAGTTATCAATGTCAGGAATAAGAGTTTAAACTTTACTTTTCCTGTACTGGAGATTGAAGGTAGGGCCTTTGCACTGAGCTACATCCCAGCATCTCTCCTTTTTTGAAAATTCTGAGACAGGACCAGGCATGGTTGGCACATGCCTGTAATCCCAGCACTTGGGAGGCTGAGACAGGAGGATTGTTGGGAGTTCAAGGCCAGCCTGAACTACACAGTGAGGCCTTGTCTCAAAAAAAAGAAAAAAAATTGAGAAAGGTTTCCCAAAGTCACTTAGTTGCCCAGGCTGGGTTTGAACTTGGGATCCTCCTACCTCAGCCTCCTGAGGGCTGAGATCACAGGTGTGCACTCTGGTCCGACCTGGCTAGATGTCCCCATTTTGTTTTCTGTCCTTTTTTTGAGACAAGGTCTTGTCCTGCAGTTTAGGCTGGCCCTGAGCTCACTTTGTAGCCCAGGTGGGCCTAGAACTCAAAGAGATCCTCCTGCCTCAGCCTACTGAGTGCTGGGATTATAGGCATGTGCCATCACTCATGGCTTCCCATTCTTATGCATGAAACAATTTAATCAAATAAATAACTTATTGGTTTAGGCAACATGCTGCCCTTATATCTAAGCTAATAGCCAGCATTTTTTCTCTGTTGCAATACTAAGGAAAGGAAGCCTGGGCCACTCTGGTCACAGATGTTAAAACTATTTATTCCTTTTTTTTTTGATACCGGGAATCAAACTCAGGACTTTGTGCTTGCCAGGCAGGCGCCTATGCCGCTGAGCTATCTCTCCAGCCCAAAACTATTTATTCCTTAGTCTGGACCTCTTGGGCAGCAGCCTTTTCCTCATCTTACTGTCAACTTGTACTTCCACATCTAGTGTCAGTAGATCACTGCTTCCAGCTACTGACCTTAACATATTCTGCTACTTTCCTTAACATATTTGGAAAACTTTTTTTTTTTGTTTTCTGAGGCTGGATCTTGCTATGTAGTTCAGGCTAGCCTTGCAACTGTGGTGGTCTTCCTGCCTCAGCCTTATAGGTAGCTGGGATTATAAGTGTGTACCACTGTGCTCGGGTAGGTCTGGCTTTATAAGAGAAAAGCATCATTAGAGCATTTTGTGGCTATTAAAATCCTTTTCACCAAGCACGGTGGTACTTACCTATAATTCTAGCTCTCTAGAGGCTGAGGGAGGAAGACTGCCTTGAGTTTGAGGCCAACCTGGGTTATGTAGTAAGTTCGAGGCTAGCCTGGACTACAAAGCAAGGCTATGTCTCAAAAAACAAAACTAAAAAAACCACACAAAATCTCTTTTTCCCCTCGAAGTGGCTAGTTAACACAGGTCATTTACTGTTCTCTGCACTGACTACAGTATGCAGCTTTTTCTAAAACACAGGAATGTAAGGCAACAACTTTATGAAGCTTACTGGCACTTTGCTAGCTGGTTATAAGGAATGATCAGTGGTGGGCAACAGCCTTGGAGACATCTACTTCCAGGTCTTCACTCACTGCTTTGCCCTTATAGCAGGGGGGGCCTCCCAACTAACAAAGGCCCAGCCGCTGGATTAACCTAAAAACCAAGGGACCAAAACAAAAGCTCCTTGGGCCCCAGACCAGCCCTGCTCCCATCTGTCTCTCCCAGCTTGGGAGTAGCCATGGCCACCTGCTGCAGGAGAATCTGAGCTGCACTGGACAGAGCTGGTTTGCACTGGACTTCAGATTGGAAGTCCCCATTTGCTGCAGGGCCCCTGCTGTCCAGGCCACTTTAGTAGGGCTATCACACCCTCGTCTTGCCACCGAGAACAGTGGAATATTTTAACTCTTGTGCTCAATTCCTAGATAATATTAGATGTATTTCCCTAGACAGTCTGTCATTTAACCTTTCTGACTTGGAATCAGAAATGCTCACTTAAGATGCCACTAAGTTGACTAAATATCATTTGTTTTTTTTCCACAGTACAGCATCATGACTTTTTTTATTTTTTATTTTATTTTCATTTTTTTGGTACTGGGAATCAGTGTAACATTTTTTTTTTGGCACTGGGAATCTAACTCACGACCTTGTGCTTTGCAGGCAGGCGCTGTGGCGCTGAGTTATATCCCTGGCCCTGTTTTGTTTTATTTTTTGATAAAAACAGTCTCACTATGCAGCCCAGGCTGGTCTTGAACTCTGGTAATCCTCCTGTCTCAGCCTCTGGAGTGCTGCCACCATGTCTGGCAAGCATCATCAGCTTTAGGCACATCAAGGTCACCTACATAGGCAGGAACTTTCTGGAAACCATTCTATCTCCTGAGAGCAGGCTGACTTTCAATTACAGTTACTCTGACAGCATGTAGAATGTGAGGTCTTTCATGTGTTGCTGGTAAATATACCGTTGGCACAAATTTCCTACATTCTCAGTCTTAAGTTTCTGCATACAATTCCTTTTTTTCTTGGTATCGGGAACTGAACTCAGGATCTTGTGCTTGCCAGCCAGGCACTGTGCCTGCTTTATCCCCAGCCTGCAATTCCTCTTTAAGAAGGCATCTTTTAGTTTTAAGTCCGTGGGGCAATGATGTATCACATCTGCTTAGCCTGATCACCACAGCTTAGCATGAAAATAAGTACTCTAAAGGATCTGCTGGATAATGTCCTTCTGAGGAATCAGCCCTTTCCAATTCTGTGAAGTCAATGGAAAATGACTGGAAATGAAATCATGCCCATGATTTTTCCAGGGATGAGTGGGTACCTGAACAGGTCTAATCAAAAGCTTCCTCGAGGCTTGATGGTGTACCATTTCAGGAATAAATGCAGAGGTCTACTCCAGTTATACATTGCCAACAGCTTCTTTACTATGTTTGGAGTTCCTCTAATCTTGGCTCTGAACTCTCACCTCTCACAGATGCTATCCTGCTAACCCTAACTAATGTTGCAGCTGTTGGCTCGTCCTTTCTGAGATCTTCTATGCAAAAACAGGATTACAGGATGGGTGTGCTGGCACAGGCCTGTAATCCCAGTACTCAGGAGGCTGAGGCAGGAGAATTATCACAAATTCAAGGCCAGCCTGTATGACATAGCGAGATCCTGTCTCAAACAAACAAACAAACAAACAAACAAGATAGCAAAACAGGATTATATAGAAACTGGTTCATGCCTGGCTCTTTTCACTCAGTGTGTCTTTGGTATCTTTTCATTTTAGTACAGAGTTTACAGCTGCACTGCATTCCTCTGTGTAGATGCACCATTATTTATTTTTTGCTTGGTATTTTCAGACAGCGTTTTGCTATGTAGTTCAGGCTGGCCTTGAACTATGTATAGCCCAGGCTCATCTCAAACATGCGGTGATCCTTCTGCCTCAGCCTCTTGAGTGCTAGGATTACAGGTGTGCACCATGACTGGCTCAAGTAGTCTCTTACTTCAATGATTTTCAATCTTTTGGAATTTTAATTATTAAAATCATCAGGTCAAACTTAGCACTGTGTATGTTGCTTCTCTTGAAGAATAATTTAAACCCAGGAAAGTAATATTCCATTGTTTAACGAAGTGATCAGAAGCTTCAAGCAAAGCCCATGACCCGCAAGCCCTCTGCTGGCCGATCACAGGAAGGTGCAGCCCTCCCATGGCCTCACCTGGTGCAGACACTTCCGGGCTTTGTCGTACTCGCTTCGCAGGCAGTATGCACTGGCAAGGTTGAACAACATCACAGTCCTGGCCGAGGTGACGGAACTGGGGTAGCACTGTGGGGCCCGCTTCCCGGCTGGGGAAAGGGCAGATGCTGGTGAGGAGGCTCTGCTGAGGGCGGAGAGCAGCCTGCCACCTCCCCAAGGGCTCACTGGGATAAGGCACAGCACCATTCCTCAGGCCAGTAAAGAGGGGCCCTCAAAACTTAGGGTTCAAACTTTGGGGTGCCAGCCAGGCTGCCTTAAGTATTTATAAAACTTACAGGATTCCATTGCTTCGTTTTCACCCTTGTCTGACCCTGTAAAGACATGAAAATAAATCTGAGGGGCAGACAGCATGGATTATTTTCTAAATACCCAGCTCTTATGAAACAGAACCCAGTATAAAGCAATCTGTCACAGTACTGACTTTCCATGTAGTGGGGCTTTTATTAAAGAGATACCAAAATGTTATCAGCCACTACCCCACAAGCCTGAGAGTTAACCTTCCATAAAGTGAATGCCACATAATTTCACTTCCTCTAAAACTAAGCCATGATCCAAACTTAACTTTTGAATGGAATATTTTTATTACTCCTTCAATTGTGGAATCTGTTCAAGAAAAAATACACTATCAGAATGAAACCAAAATGAATCCTCTTAAGCTGGGGGATGCTAGTACAAGCCTACAGTCCCATCTACTCAGGAACCTATGGCAGGAGAATTTCTTGAGCCAGGAGTTTGAGCTCAGCTTGGACAACAATATCCCATGTGCCATGATACTGGGAATTGAATCCAAGGCCTCGTGCATGCTAGGAAGCCCTGTGCATGAGCCTTATTCCCAGATTATCTTTTTAAAAATTCTGAGACAAGGTCTTGCTAAGCTACCCAGGCTAGCCTCAAACTTGAATCATCCTGCCTCAGCCTCCTGAATAGCTGCGATTATAGGTGCATCACCCGACAGCCATTTCTTTAAAAAAAAAAAAAAGAAAGGAAGAAAGGAAAAGAAAGAACAAAAAGATAGGAACATAGAAAGAACAGTTACTACAAAGTAAGTCTGGCCAAAAATGTGAGGAGTAGAACTGAAAATTTTCCCCCTCACAACCTTGCCTTCAGTTTCTATGCTCTGACTACAGCAGAAAGGAAGCAGAAACAATGGGCAATGCTGACCATATGCACCCTCACTAACCTTGGTCCTGCTCATTGGAAGAGATCCCTAAGGAGACGTCGGTGACATTCTCGGGGTTCAAGTGAGTAATAGCATCAGATATTCTGTCCAGGGAGATGAGGGCTTCTGCTGCATACAAATAGCCCAGAAACCTGAAAGAAAAAGCAGATTCCAAACTGAAAAGTAAGTCACCACACAAATGCCCAATGGAGAAAAATGTTTCACACCGGGTATGTGTTTTCATGTCCCTTCACCGATACCTAAATTTATTTAGGACGCCAGGCGTGGTGTTGCACACCTGTAATCCCAGTACTTGGGAGGCTGAGGCAGGAGGACTGTTCCGAGTTTGAGACCAGCCTGGGCTACAAAGTGAGGTCAAGGCCAGCCTCAACTGCATAGCAAGACCCTGTCTCAAAAAGAAAAAAAAATAAACAGGAAGAAAGCAGTTTAAGCTGACAAATTAATGTTGCTCTATTATTTAGAAAATACTACCACTAAAAAATCAATGAAGTTCTAACATAACAACAGACAGGTTCATGCTGGGTGTGGTGGTGCACACTGTAATCCCAGAACTGCGGAGGCTGAAGCAGGTGGATTGCAAGTTTGAGTCCTGCCCAAACAACTAAGAAATTTAGCAAGGCCCTGTCTCAAAAAATAAAATGGCAAGGAATATCCTGCAGAGAAAGAGAAAGACACAGACACAGACACACATATCCAAGGCTGGATGCCTAATGTGTAGAGCATCAGAAACAGTTTCTTTCATTCTCGGCTGCTGGAACAGTAAGAAAGCACCAGGATGCCAATCCTAGGCTGGATCAGCCTTACTTATATTCCATAGGTTTCGACTTTTTACAAAATGTACTTTATGTTCACTGATGCTCTGCCAAGATGTACATCCTCCTGGTTTACAATAGTCTGGTTCTTCCAGTCTCCCTCTCTTTTTTGAGACAAGGTCTCACTATGTAGCTCAGGCTTTCCTTGAACTTGTGGTGATCTTCCTGCCTCAGCCTTCCAAGTGCGACTGCTAGGATTAGGCGTGCACCACCATGCCTGGAAGCTGAAAGGGCAAACTCAGGGCTTACTTCTTGGGCTAGCCTGGCCTAAATGAGTCCATCCACATGATCTTGGAACCTTAAATCATCAGGTTTTTTTTTTTTTACATCTTTTTGAGACAGTCTTGCTATGCAGTTCAGGCTGGCCTTGAGCTCACCTTGCAGCCCAGGCTGGTCTGGAACTCGCAACGATCCTCCTGCCTCAGCCTCCGGAATGCTGGAATTACAGCCCAGCAATCATCAGTTTTTTGCTTTGTTTTGTTATTTTATTTTATTTTACTTTTTAAGAGCAGAATATATTCATTGAGGGTAAGAAATCTTCTGTCCGAGACAGACAGAAGGGGGGGCCTGAGTGGGTTGCTCAGGAACCTGTCTTTTCCAGGGACTTTTACAGAGCAAAACCACAAAGTGAGGCAGGTCCAAGGTAGAAAACATGGAACTGACTAGATGGGCATGAGGCGGGACAAAACTATGATAAACCAATAAGATCACAAATATGTTTGTTCAGGTAAAATTGATTAAATCAGGATCAAATGGGGAAATGAGTCAAGTAGCAAGTGGACTTGAACATAGAAGAGGGGCCTTTTCAGTAGGGGGGTGGGTTAGTGACTCTTCCTGGCCTTTTCAAGGTGAATGCTACCTATTTACAATATCAATCCTGGAAGTCCATTCCTAGAAAAGTATGTGGGCGCATCTGTTTAATCTTTTGTCCATAGCTGGAGGTATCTGTCTCCCCTAGTTGCATAGTATCTCATCTTCCGCACTGGCTCCTTTGAGGGTCTGGCCTGTAGGACTGCCTATAGTATTTGTACTATTTCTATCTAACTCAGCTACCTATAACATTTCCCCCTTGGAAGAAGAAGTAACCCAAACTGCTGTGAGGGAGTAACTGGTGATGACTATTCTGGCTTCTTTAGGCTGACGGGGGTCATAGTTGTTGATTGGCAGTCAGATACTCTCCAGAGGTCTATCTAAAGGTCCTAGATTGACACCAGGCATTTTCATCTTGGGTAGGTGTGTAGCTTTAAATCTATGTCCAATGATCTTGGTGGGGAACCTCTAAATGATACAGGGGAAGAACCTCGCAACCTGAAAGAGTTCGTGTTCTCTAAAATCGAATGAATTTTAGGAACAACGGAGGTTAAGAGCAGAATATATTTATTGAGGGAAAGAAAGCTTCTGTCTGAGAGAGGGATAGAAGGGGGGGCCCGAGTGGATTGCCCCTCTTTATTTTTTTTGAGACAGGGTTTTGCTATGCAGTTCAGGCTGGCCATGAACTCACTTTGTAGTTTCAGCTGGCCTCCAACTCACAGCAACCCTCCTGCCTCAGCCTCCCAAGTGCTGGGATTTTAGGTGTATCAGTTTTAATGTGACTAGTTTTAGTGATTTATAAACTTCTTTTTTTAGTACTGGGGATCAAACCCAAAAGTAGTCTACTACTGAGCTACATTCCAAGCCCTTTTTATTATGAGTTAGGGTCTTTCTACCCTATCTAGGCTGGTTTCAAACTTGCCAACTTGACTCCAGATAGCTGGGATTATAGACACATGCCACTTTACCTGGCGTAAACATTTTTTTTTTAACCTATTTTGTTATCTTCATTGTCATCTTCATTTCATTTCATTTCTTCTCCTTCTCCTTCTTTTCATGGTCTGGGGACTGAACCCAAAGCCTTGTGCTTACTAAGCAAATGCTCTACCACTGAGCTATAATCCCCAGTTCTTTTTTATTTTGAGACAGAGCCTCATTATATTTCTCGGTCTAGCCTCAGATTTGCAATCCTTTTGCCTCAGCCTCCTCAAAGGCTGGGATTACAGGTAAATGGTACTGTACCACACTTAGCCTCGTTGGATTGTTTGTTCTGGACATGGAACCCAGGGCCTTGCGCATGTTGAGTGAGTGCTGTACCACTGAGTTACATTCCCAGTCCTTAACCCAGTTTTTTTAAGGAAAAAAAATCCACAGATTTCTCAGAGTATGGTTTTTGAATTCCAAGTTTTGTATATTGTAAACTAAGACCAGTAAAAAGTAAAAGGGCGTAGGGCTGGGGACTTAGCTCAGCGGCAAAAGCGCTTGCCTGGCAAGTGCAAGGTCGTGAGTTCGGTTCCTGGTACCGGAGAAAAACCAAAAAAAAAGTAAAAGGGCGTGCAGATGGATACAATACAGTGGTGCTGGTAATTGAAGTAAATGTATTTTGCAGTATGTTTTTGTTTTATTTTGGCAGTACTGAGGATTAAACCAATGGCTTAGAATATGCTAGATATGTGCTCTGCCTCTGGGCTACATCTGCAGTGAATGTTACATATAATACTTGCATTTGTAATACTTTGGATAAAATTTCCAAGATCACCTTTGAGAAAATCTTTTTTTTTTTTGTAGCAGGAATTGAACTTGGGACCCTGCTCTTGCCAGGCAGGTGCTGAGCTACTAGCTATCTCCCTGCCTCCAGAATTAGTTTTATTTTTTTATTTTTTATTTTTGTCTTTTTGAGACAGGGTCTCACTATGCAGTTCAGGCTGGCCTTGAGCTCACTTTGTAGCCCAGGCTGGTCTTGAACTTGCAAGGATCCTCCTGCCTGAGCCTCCCAAGTGCTGGGATTATAGGCTGGATTATAGGCATGCGCCACTACGCCGGCTGGGATCAGTTTTAAAAAAAAACTTCAAAAGCATGTTCTGTTTTACTCAACACTCCCCACTACTTCCTATCGTACTTCCCTCCCTCCCTCCCTCCATTTTCCTGGTAGTGCTGGGGATTCAAACCACGGCCTTTTCACTGAGCTGTATCACCAGCCCTTTTTTCTTGAGATAAAAATAAAAAAGGGTCTCATGAGTCACTAAATTTCCCAAACTGGTTTGAACTTGTGATGCTCCCACCTCAGCCTTCCAAAGTGTGTGCCACTATGTCCAGCTTATTTCATTCAATTTCAAATAAAGAAATAATGGTGTGCTTTGTGAATTTTAAATGACATTCATATTGAAGAGGTTATCACAACCGTTTGTATGAAACTATCTCATGAAATGATAACAGGAATTTTGAAAAATTCTTGCCTATTTAAATTGCATTCCTCAATGCAATTTTGGAGACCAAATTTCTTCTCTGTGGGTCTTCCAAGGACTCACATTATTTTGGTATCCAAAGTGTTCCAGTCAGACCTAGCAGCAGACATCAGAAAGTCCACAGTTTGTGTTTTCTAGTACTCAGTACAGCAGATGCCATGTTCACTAATCCCTTAGGTGCAACAGTTGAAAAAAATTCACTGCTAAGATATATAATTAGAAAAATTTTAGCTAGTTGCATGCCCACAAATATATGTTCCATTGCAGCAGTGAAAAGCAGCAACACAATTACACAAGAAACCCTGAAGCAAAACAACGCAGGGACACACAGAGCAAGGTGTACTTACTTAAGAGAGCCTGACAGCTTGGGCTGCTGAAGAAGTTTATCTGCATGATTCAAAGCCATCAGGTTATCACCCAGAGCCAGGGCCACGTACGCGCTGCAAGCCAGTATGGAGCATCTGAAACATGAAGGTTAGTAGCTGAAAACTTAAAAATGGACAGTGGTTATGTCTGCTGAGTGGGAAGGAAAGCCCTACTCACAGGAGTGGCAAGCTGGACACCAGGAAAGAAGAGGGGAATGGTAAAAAAACATGATAAACACATCCTGCTGGGTGTGGTGGTGCACTCCTGTAATCCCAGCACTCGGGTGGCTGAGGCAGGAGAATCGTTGTGAGTTTGAGGCCAGTCTGGGCTATAACTCAAGACCAGCCTGAACTGCATAGCGAGACCCTGTCTCAAAAAAAAAAAAAACAAAACACCCAAACCAAACCAAAACCAAACCAAACAGAAAACACCAAAAAAACCAGTAAAAACAAAAAAACCGAGAAACAAAAAACTTAGATTACAACAAAACACCAAACCACTATGTGCGGCATTTTAGTCAGTTAGATAAATCTTCTTTAGTTTCTGTCCAAAACATGACCAAATGAAGTTACTGCAGAATCACTGAGCTTAGCTCACTATACAGTGCCTCTCTCCTCCTATTAAGGTGTCTGTAGTTACTGATAAGCAACAACATCAAGGGGTAACTTTAGGCTGGAGAGTCATAGCAGCGGAGTGCTTACCTGGCACAGGCAAGGTCTTGTCTTGGATCCTTTGCAACACACACACACAACTCAATCTACAGCTGGGCAACAGCACATGTCTTTAATCCCAACATTCTGGGAAGCTGAGGCAAGAGAATTTCAAGTTCCAGCCCAGTCTGTGCAAGTTAGTGACTTAGTGAGACTCTGTCTCAGAATAAAAAAAGGCTAGGGAGGTAGCTTACTATGAAGGCACTGAGTTCAATCCCAGGACCAGAGGGAAAAAAATCCAAACTTACTGTTACTTCAAATGAATACTGAAGGGAAAAAACCAGGTTGAAAAAATGTACATGAAGATAAAAATCTAAGTTATATAGATTTTGCTAAGTTGGGTGCAAACCTAAGTTTGTTCAGTTTCAGTTTTCTGAAACTGAAGCTCAGTTCCTTTAGAACAGGCCTAGCTCTGGGAGCAGTGGTGCACGCCTGTCACCCTGCCTACAGGCTGCCGGAGTCAGAAAAGTCTCCTCTAAAGGAAACACAGGCGCTCAACTCCTAACGGCACAGAAAAGTACACAGCTCCTAGAGAAGGCATAGGGACACTGAACTGAGGCTTACTGCTTTGCCTAGCAAGGCAGATGCAAAAGACTGCCCAGTGCGGTTTGTTAGTCAGTGTGGAGCCTGAGATCCAAAGTGGTCAGACAGATTCTCTACATCTGCACTGCAGACTCCCAGCCTGCTGCTCTCTGCACCCCATGACTCTGCTTCTGATCAAGTCACAACACTGCCCAAGATGCCCTGCAATATAGATGAAGTTTACATTATGACTTCTAGGCATTTATAACTGGTTTTTTTTCTTAGAGACAGAAGAAAAAACAAGAAAAAGGACTAGATGATTTAATTTCTCCTTTTGGCTTATTTTCATTTGATTTTTTTTTTTTTTTTTTTTTTTTTTTGTATCGGGTGCTGGCCAGGCAGGTGCTGTGCTGCTGAGCTATACCCCTGGCCCCAGTTTTCATTTTTATTTTCTTGCCTTTTTGAGACAGGGTCTCGCTATGCAGTTCAGGCTAACCTTGAGCTCACTTTGTAGCCCAGGCCAATCTTGAACTCACAGCAATCCTCCTGACTCAACCTCCGGAGTGCTGGGATTACAGGTGTGAGCCACTACAGCCCGGCCAGTTTTTATTTTAAAATGGCAACATACATTCATTTATTTAAGAAGTATGTAAATATCTACCACATGTCAGGTATGTGTTGCTTCTGAGGTGGGAAAAAGCCACTTAAAAGCCTAGCCCATCATCAATCAGCTCAGGGCCTGCATGCAGGGCAGTCACAATGTGTGCTATCTGTTTTCATGCGAGACTGCTAAGGGGAATGGCAAAAAATGAGCTCATTAACAGCATGGACAGGCCGGGTATGATGGCGCATGCCTGTAATCCCAGCACTCGGGAAGCTAAGGCAGGAGGATCGTTGTGAGTTCAACACCAGCCTGGGCTACAAAGTGAGGTCAAGGCCAGCCTGAACTGCATAGCGAGACCCTGTCCCCCCCCCCAAAAAAAAAGCAGGGATACACAATGTTTATTTTCTACACTTAAAGTCATTTCTGGGACCAGAGATATAGCTCAGTGGTGCAGCATCGTCTGGCAGGTGTAAGGTGCTGAGTTCAACTCCCAGTACCCCAAAAAACGCACGTCATTTCTTACTGCCTCACAGTGGGTGCTTAAGACGCACCTGCTAAAGAAGATGAGCTTCACCCTCACACTGGGTTCTGCAGGGACCCAGTCGACACCTTTCCTGCTGCAGATGATGCCGAGGAAGCAACACCCCAGGCCCTTGCAGCCAGGGAACTGTTTCTGTGAGCTCTGGGCCCTGGACAGGCTCCACATCAGCAGCCTGCTGGGAAAAGCCTATCCTGGCCTCTCCTGACAGTTGGTGGGTGTCACTGCTCCAGCCTACTGCCAAGCCCACTGTGGCTTGAGAAATCAGTCACGTACCTACAATCTGCAACAGGATACTGTTTCCCAGCTAGGTCAAACTATAATTACATACATGAAGGCAAAAACACGTTTTTGTTAACCTCTATAAAATAGCATATTGACCATTCAAAAATAAAGCAGAAAGGGGCTGGGGATTTAGCTCAGCGGCAAAGTGCCTGCCTGGCAAGCGCAAGGTCGTGAGTTCGGTTCCCGGTACCGGAGAAAAACCAAAAAAAAAAAAAAAAAAAAAAAAAAAAAAAAAAAAAAAAAAAAGCAGAAGTACACCCACAACCTTATCAACACCAAAGAAATATCTAAACAATGAAGTGGAAGACTAAATAAGATATGGACATTAGAATGTTTACTACTACTCTTTGAGAAACTAACAACTGCAAGAGAAAGATGCCAGCAAATATTTCCAGCCAGCTGTGAGCCCAGGAATGCCTGTACAGGACAGGAGGATGTCCTCCCCAATTTCAGCTACCACTAGGTTTATATTTTTTCCTGTTTTGGTGTTTGAAAGAAGAAATATTAATACCACACAGGGAGAACCCCAACCAAAGAAATCTGAAATTGTTATATAGTAAATGCTATTTTTCTTTTTTTGTTCATTTTGGATGCTGGTGCTAAATTAGTAAGTGTCATGATTAAAAAAAAAGTTTGTCATTTTTTTTTAGGATGGGGGAGGACATTTTTGCTTTCTTTTGTAACTCTCTTTAAAAACATTTTGGGGTCTGGAAGTGTAGGTCAGTGGTAAGGCACTTACTTAGCATGTACAGGGCTGTGGGCTCAATCCCCAACACTGCAGAAAACAGAACAAGCAAGCGAAGAAAACAAGCCAGGCATGGCCTCACACGCCTGTAATCCCAGCACGTGGAGTCTGAGGGGGGAGGTTCTGGGGTTAGAAGCCAGCCTGCACTACATAGTGGGACCCCGTCTCAAAAACAAAACAAAACAAAACAAAGCACCCCCACCAACAAAAACCCACCACCACTACCACCACCAAAAACCCCCCAAATAAAACAAAAGTAACTTTGGGGTTGGCATTCTAATCAAGGGACATTAGGACTAAGCAAGTTTCAGTGCTAAATTCACCTCATCATTCATGTTCCCCCTTTCTTGATGCTTTTTAATCTATCCCAAGTCTCTCACACCCTCTCACATGCAGCCTCTTCCTCCTAGAACATAACAATAATCCTCGAGACCGGGAAATGCACATGGCTAGAAATGCACATGGCTCTATCTGCTGAACTCCTGAAGAAATCACGTCACTTTTGATCATTACTGCTTAAAGTATACCCCCTCCCCAACACACACACACTACTCGAGGCACCGTGCAATCTGCTTTCCCAGCCACTCAGGAGTTCTGACAGTTCAGCAGACAGAACTCTCCTCAAGGGAAGAGACACACAAGCTTCTGCACTGTGGAGAACCCTGCAAAACCCTACTCTTCCCTCCTAGGTCCTCAGACACTAACCTCTGAAAAGGAAAGAGAGAAAGGAAAGGGAACTGCTTTTTCTTTGTCCTTTCAGTTCTAAATCATAACTACGCAAGATAAGGTATTAAAATTTGTCAAGCCCTGCAACCCGAGTTAAATTCATCTAATCCAAATATCTGAAATACTAACCCTTATTATAACAAGCTAGAATGGTTAAAATCTAGTCAGTCACCATTTGTCAAAGGAAAATAAATTTGCAGTGAAATCTCATAGCATATATTATTTGAAAAATGGCTAAATATTTAATAATGTAATTTCTTTTAACAAACTGAAGAGAGTACTGGATTTTAAAATTAAAAAACAAAAACAAAACACCCCAATTTTATTTGATTTATCTACAATCCAGAAAAAAAGTTAAACCTGTCAATTTTTGTTGGGTGTGGTAGTGTCTCTATAAATCTCAGCAATTGGGAGGCTGAGGCAGGAGATCTTGAGTTTGAGGCCAGCCTGGGCTACAAAACAAGTTCAAGTCCAGCTTGAGGTACATAGTAAGCTCCTGTCTCCGTTTGTTACTGCTACAGTTTTCCCCCAGAGTACAAGTATATCCATTACTAGCAGAGAAGGGCTTGCCATGAAAGTGCTTGTGAGAAGTATTAAGTTCTAGCACCTCCTTCCAGAGGAAGGGACAAGTCAAGTGTGGACAGTGTTATGTGGGGAGAAGTTATTAAGGTAAGTGATGCACTCCGTATGGCTCTCCTGCAGCTTCTTGTTCACCTCTATTTGATTCAAGCTCCAACCTTTACCGAAACGCTGACCAAGTCTTCATTCCTTGTGTGACAGCCTTCTGAATGGCTGAAGTTACTATATTTTCAGATTAAGATACTCCTTGATCATTTACTTTGCGTTTGTTCAATTAACAGAAAAAGCAAAGAAAAATGTTGATGTTTCAAAGAACATCTTCAAAACATCGAAAACTTACAGAACGGAAGAAAACACTCATGAGTGACAACGCCTCCGAGACTGGCAGGATGTGCCCAAAAGGTCTGTGTTCAGAAGCACGGTTTTGGGCCGGGGAGACAGCTCAGCGGTGTGGCTCTTGAGCTCAAGTTCAGCACCAAAAAAAAAAAAGCAGCAGACTGTTGTGAAGGTAGAGGGGCCACTGCACCGCCCGCGCTAAGCGCGCTGCGGGGGCAGTGCTCAGTGGAGGGGTGATGGGTGAGTGGGGGCGGCCTCCGGCTCTGGCTCCTTTCTCTTTCCGCTTCCCCGCTGCCATCTCAGGCTCGGAGCCGGGGAACCTGAGGGCTCTGCATCGTGCCCATCCCCCACGAGGCGCGGGGTCAAGTACTCGGTACCGGCGAGGGACACCTGACACAGGGCCCTATCTAGGGCGCAGGGAGAAGGCCGAAGTCAGGCGGAGGAAGGGCGGGCGCGCAGCCCTCGCTTAGCGTGCAGGAAGCCCTGGGTCCGCCGAGTCACAGAGCCGTTATGAAACCCGGAGAAGTATTTCAGTCAGTGCTTTCCGAGAAATACGTAAGCACACAAAACTGCTTACTACAAAACTTCCGGAAAATGCCCATCCAGGCCAGTGGCGCACCCTTTCCCTCCCTGGCTCCGGGCGAAGTCACTCGGACCTCTGGATCCCGAGGGATGCGCGGACACAGGGCATCGCGCCCAACAACTCCGAGGCCTGAAACCCGCTTGCTGGAACGGGTTATTCCCTGCCGCGGCGCAGGCGCAACGGGGCGAGGGGGCCCGCAGCGGAGATCCACCCCTGCACGCCCGCCGCCTGGCCACGCGCCCGCGCAGCGCCCACTGCGTGCTCTCTGGCAGCCGCCATCGGCAGGGCCAGTGCAGTCCTTTGGGCAGGAAGCCTGGACCGTGGAGAGGGGGTACATGCCCCACCAGAGTGCCCACATGGCCATTTGGGCTTCGTGTTTTTTTTAAATTTTATTTTTTTGTGTGTGTTTTACTTTTTTGAGACAGCGTCTATGTACTTTAGGCTGGCCTCAAACTTAAAGTGATCTTGCCTCAGCCTCCCCAGCCCTGGAATGACAAGCACAAGACGTCATGCCTGGCTCTTGAGTGTATAGTCGGAGCAAATCTGATTATGTGCTCTACAAGCAATCTCAAACTCGTAAAATACAGAATATTTTCTTTTTTGGGGGGATGGGAGTTTGAGACAGGGTCTTGCTATGCAGTTCAGGCTGACCTTGAACTTACTGTGTAGCCCAGGCTGGCCTGGAACTCACTAAGATTCTTTTACCTCAGCCTCCCCAGTGCTGGGATTACAGGCCTGCACCACCACACCTAGCTAAATTTTTTTTTGTAAGCCGTGACAAAGTTTACTGGAGAAAGTAAAAGCGAAGTGTGAGGAAGAAACTGGCTTTGCAGAGAAAGGGTCACCTTAAAGTCACAGCATTTATCTCACTGTAGATTTCAAAGTAGGCCCATGGGCAAATTTTCCAACTGAATGAAATGAGTGGCTCTCTGCAGATTTGAGTACTTCAGGAACCAAGGCAATATTCTAGTGTGTGTGTGTCTGTCTGCCCATCCATCCATCCATCCATCCATCCATCCATCCATCCATCCATCCCTTTCCTGACCCATGGTTTTATTTTACTTTCTGCTGTGCAGGAGTTTGAGCCCAGGACCTTCAGCATGCCAGGCAAACCTTCTACCATTGAGCTGTATCTCTAGCCCTGATTTGTGTGATATTAACATCTCTTAAATTCATCTGAGCCTTACAGTTAAAATGTTTAGTTGATTTCTGGGACATTTTCCCAATTTGGGGACAAATTTTTGTTTTAAATGTGAGAATATTTTAAAAGCTACACTGATTTTAACAAAGATTCCACACTGCTTCAACAGTCTCCTGGTCAAGTATGGTGGTATACGCTTGTAATCCCAGCACTCAGAAGGCTGAGGCAGGACAATCACTGTGAGTTCGAGGCCAGCCTGGGTGACAAAGTGAGCTCAAGGCCAGCCTTAACTGCACAGCAAGACCCTGTCTCAAAAAGACAAAAAAAAAGTTATGTTAGAAATTGGAAAACAGGGCTTTGTATTGGTGTCTTGGGTATTACAGCACAGAGGGTTAAACTCTAACTGCCCATAAAAACTAAACTTTACACTAATCACACATATTTTCAATCACATAAAAAATTTAGGGGGCTGGGGATTTAGCTCAGAGGCATAGCACCTGCCTGGCAAGTGTAAGGTTGTGAGTTCGATTCCCGATACCAGGAAAAAAAAACAAAAAAAAAAACCAAAAAACAAACAACAACAAAAATTTAGGTCAGAAATAGATGAAACCTCTAAGAATTCCATAATCTTACTAAGAACCAATATGCTCAGACTCAGCTGGCTCCTGTATTACACTTCCCTTTAACATTGCATTGGGAGCTTTCTCTCTCTCTCTTTCATCTTTTTGAGACAAGGTCTCATTATGCAGTTTAGGCTGGACTTGAACTCACTTTGTAGCCCAGGCTAGCCTTGAACTCACAGTGATTCTCCTGCCTCAGCCTCCCTTGGGCTAGGATTACACGCATGTACTACCATGCCTGGCCATGCATTGTTAAAACTATGACACAAATCTTTTAGGACTTCTTCCTTTAGCCATTTGCCTCCACGTCTCCACTGCTACTGCCTTACACAGTAATCCTGGTCTGTGTATCTACCTTAAGGTTCCTTCTGTCTTGTTCCATTTCCTTTCTCCCATCTGCTTCAATAAGAAAAAAAAAAAAGGTTAATACATACCAGAGAACCCATCTTTGTCTTGTTTTATGACGTGGAATTTTCCTGTATCATAAAAGGACACCCTTTCTCCTTTTCCACCCTTAGAATAAGAGAACTAATTTTATTTTCTCTGGAAATTTCTCACTAGTAGTACTCATGGGCTCTCTGAGAACCTCCCCTCCTGGGTGTCCTTTGCCTCAATGTGACACTTAGAAGGCAAAGTTAAATTACACAACTCTGCAGATGTTCAATTACTATGGGATAAAATTTTTCTTAAACTGTATGGGTAAATAAAGCAAGAATAAGATTAATACTCATTCAAATCAACCTGTAGAAATTAAGACAATTTTTTTTTTTTGTCTTTCTGAGACAGTTTCACTATGCAGTTTAGGCTGGTCTTGAACTCACTTTGTAGCCCAGGCTGGCCTCAAACTCTCAGTGATCCTCCTGCCTCAGTCTCCCAGAGTGCTAGGATTACAGATGTGTGCTACCATACTCAGATTCCCAGCTTGCTTTCTTTCTCTAGCTTTCTCACTCTTTTTCTTTCCTACCATTCTTTATTTTATTTAACTTTAGTTATTTTTGAGACAAGGTCTCGCTATGTAGTTCAGGCTGGATTTGAATTCACTATGTAGCCCAGGCTGGCCTCAAACTCAGTGATCCTCCCGCCTCAACCTCCTGAGTGCTGGGATCACAGGTGTGTGCCACAACGCCTGGCCAAGGCAAATCTGAAAAACATTTTTTTCATTACTTTCTTCATTAAGGATTTGCCTTACATGGACATAATAATGATCATAGCATTATTTGTAACAGTAAAAGCTGAAAACATTATAAACCACTAACCATAAAACAATGTTTAATAAATCATTCCATATAATGAAACTCTATGAAGCCAAGAGAAAGAAATAGAGCTACACACTGACACAGAACAATCTCTGAAGATTTATTGCTGGGGGCTGGGGATTTAGCTCAGCGGCATAGTGCCTGCCCGGCAAGCGCAACATTGTGAGTTCAATCCCCGGTACCGGGGGGAAAAAAGAAAAAAAACAAAAAAAAGATTTATTGTCAAACAGGAAGGTATGGAGCAGCAAGGACACTACAAACTTGCTGATGTAAAACAGCACTATATACCCATATACTGGGATACTAATGGGAAATGTCAGTGGAGAGACATAAAAGAAACCACTCCTGGGGCTGGGCATGGTGGCACACCTCTGTAATCCCAGCACTCTGGGTGGCTGAGGCAGGAGAAATGCAAGTTTGAGACCAACTTGGGTTTCTTGGCAACTTAGCAAGACCCCATCTCAAAACAAAAAAATTGGGAGCGCAGTGCAAAGGCCCTGGGTTTAATTCCTAGCACCACAAACAACCAAACTACCAAAAAACCACCCAGCCAATGCTCCTTGGTAGAAAGGAGACGAGACAGGATAAGACTTACTTCACATTACTGTATTTGGATTTTTACCATCTAAAAAAAATAAAAATGGATGACCTTTTTGTTTGTGGTGCTGTGACTTGAACTCAGGACCTTGCTCTTGCCGGTAGGTGCTATACCACTGAGCTATAATCCCTGGCCCCTAAACGACCATTTTTTAAAGATGTATTTGAGATGCTGGGATTCAACCAGGGTCTCAAGCATGCTAAGGTGTGCTCTTTCCCACTGAGCTATACCCTAGGCTGTACAAAAACCTTTACAGAGTATAAAATGTTGCTGGTTTCATAAACAGAGACACTTGCACAAAACATCAGATATGTTGGGGGTGCAGAGTACTTTTTTTTTTTTGAGACAGGGTCTTGCTGTATAGTTCAGGCTGCCTCTCAACTAACTATGTAGCCCAGGCTGTCTGGGAACTTGTGGCAATCCTCCTGTCTCAGCCTCCCGAGTGCTGAGATTACAGGAGTGTGCCACCACCCTTGGCTGTGAAAAGAACTCTTTATGACAAAGCATTTATAATCCATATCATTCTCCCAAGCTTACTGTATTACTCCAAACCTAGGTTTGCTTTACTTCTTTTTTTAAAATTACCACTCAGGACAAAATCTAGCACTAGATTTATTTTAGTTATATGGTTGGAATTTGACTGCTATTCAGTTATGGAGCACTAGTGGGGAATGAACCCACCACCTTCCCCAGCCCTTTATTTTTTATTTTGAGACAAGGTCTTGGTATCATTAAGTTGCCCAGGCTGGGTTCAAATTTGGGAATCCTCTTGCCTCAGCCTCCCAGAATACTGGGATTACAGTGCTTTTTGTTTTCTAGTCCTGCTTTCTTCAGCCTTTTTCTGTTTGTGACAGCTGCTCAGCTTATTGGAACACTCATTCTGTTTTATACACTGAGGTGCTGCCTAATTCTAGGGTCACCAATAAAGGACATCAAAATAGGTTCATTTTCAATAGGTGCAGTGCTCCTTTTGTTTACATACTCACTTCAAGTTTTCTAGTTCCTGTTTTCTCAGTGGAGAAGAAGGTGGAGCTGGAATCAATTTATCTCCATCATGGCTTTTACTGCTGAAATAGAGACAGACTCTTATTAAGAAAAGAAACAAATTTAATGTTAAATCTGTTTCTCTTTCCCCATTCCCATGCAAGTGTTTATGATAATGTATAAGACAAAACAAATTTGGTATCACTACTATGTTTTTTTTTTTTTGGTACAGGAATCGAGCTCAGGACCTTGCGCTTGCCAGGAAGGCGCTTGTGCCACTGAGCTATATCCCTAGTCCCACCACCAGGATAAAACTATAGGTGTACTGTTTTCTTTCCCGCTAGGGAAAGAAATACAATACTGCTTTTAAATAGTCTCTAACTTGTAGGGCCCTGTAGAACACACCTGAAATCTCACCTGAAATCTCACCTACTTAGGCAGGAGAAGCACAAGTCCAAGGTCAGGCTAGGAACCTGTAAGAACCTGTCTCACTTGGTCAGAGAATCTAGAAATCAGTGGCAGAATAACCTAAATTTGACCTCCATTACTGCAAAAACCCCCAAGATAATAACAACAACCAAAGAAACAGCTCAAACCAAACCAAAAGCTGAGGTGGAAGCTGAAGCAGGAGGATCATCTTGAGTTCAAGGACAGCCTGCACTACATAGCGAGACTCTTCCTCAAAACCAACCAACCAATCAAAAAAAAAAAAAAAAAAACAAAATAAAAAACTGAAAACAAGCCTACTACAAATCACTCCAATATTTTCACACATTTTGTTTCAATATTCAGACTGCCTTTTATCAGCTACAGTAAAAAACTGAACAGATTTTTTTTTGGAGACAGGATCTCGCCGGGTAGTTCACACCATCTTTGAACTTACTACATAGCCCAGGCTGGCCTCAAAATCATGGCATCCTCTCGCCTCAGCCTGCTGAGTGCTGGAATTACAGGTGTGCACGACTGTGCCCAACTTTGCACCCCTTCCCCAGGGTCTTGCTAAATTGCTCAAGATGGTCTCAAATTCCTCATCCTCCTGGCTCAGCCTCCGAAGAGCTGAGATTTCTGGCCTATGCCACAGCATCTGGCTTTTTCGTTTTTTTTTCAGACATGGTCTCATTCATTAGTCTAGGCTGGTCTGAAACTCCCTATGCAGCCCAGGTTGGCCTCAAACTGGTCACCCTCCCTTCCTCAGCCGCCCAGGTGTTGAAATTACAGGCAGTTCTCCTGAATGTTCTATAATAAACATTTAAAAAATTATAATCCAGAAAAAAAATGCTGGGCAACCCATTTGAGACCCCTCCTGTCTCTCAAGAGCTATTCCTATTCCCCATTCCTATTCTTCCAATACATTTTCCTACTCTTAACCTCCAAATTAAAAAAAAAAAAAAATGCTTGCCAGTGTTGGTGGTGAACACCTGTAATCCCAGCACTTGGGTGGCTGGGCAAGAGGATCACCGTAAGTTCGAGGTCAGCCTGTACTACACAGCGAGAGACCCTGTCTCAAAAAAAGTACCATGTATAAAATGCAGAACTTTCTCTATATAATGGTGTTTATTTTGTTACTATTAGGTAAGTTCTCTCAATTTCTATATTGTGGAGCTAAGGATACAGCTCAGTGGCACAAGCACCTGCCTGGCAAGTGCAAGGTCCTGAGTTCGATCCCTGGTACCGCAAAAAAAAAAACAAAAACAAAATTCTGTATTTGGTGTGATTTTTACTTTATACCAGCAAAGTAGAAAACACAGAAATATTCTGGGGGTTAGTAGTTTACAGTATGATAAGAGAAAAGGCACAGAATTATAAGAAATAAGACACTATAGGATTTAAGTATTTTTTAAGTGTTAAAAATGCTATCTTTGATAATCACAGGACTTGCTTGTCTTGAATGCACTGTGTAGTCCTGGCTGGACTCAAACTCCCAGCGATCCTGCCTCAGCCTCCCGAGTGCTGGGATTATAGGCGTGCGCCACCATGCCTGGCTCTATTTCCATTTTCTCCCTCAAGGATATCTCTTTACTTAACCTTCTTTTATATTGAAAAAATATTGGAAATATAGTCTCTTTTGTTATGGTTTAAAACAGAATTTTGGAAATTCAGGGGGAAGGCTCCAGGAGTTTATCAGAAGGACAGGTTTGCCGAAGAGCGAGGTGACAGGGCTCACTGTACCTGCAAGTTTCGCTGTTCTCGCCGCTCTCTGTGTTCCCTCCAAGCTGACTGCTGTTTTTAGACCCATTTTCCTGCTTTGGATCTTGCTGTTCTTCAGATAACAGCAACAAGGCGTTTCTGAGACAAATGGCTGCAAACTCCATGCTGGCTACAGGAATAGCTGAAGACTGCCCATCACTTAACAGAACAAAACCACATTAGCTAACTTGAGGAGATAACACTTTCTGTTATCAGTAACAAAACCAATCAATGGTTATAGAAACTTTGTTCTTTTTTTTTTTTTTTGGAGGCAGGGTCTCGCTATGTAGCCCAGGTCAACATAAACTTTGTTCTTTGACTGAAATTTTAGTTTCTTTTCTTTCTTTTTTTGTGGTGCTTCACAGCCTATTCTATTGGCTAAGCATATTATACTGCTAGTTCTGACTGGTAGAAAATTTTAAGTTTTTTTTTTTTTTGTAGTGCTAGCAATTGAGCCCAGGGCACCAGTCATGCTAGGCAGGTGCCTCACCACTGGGCTACAGTTCCAGCAGAAATTTTAATATGAGGAGTAAGAAGAGAATGCTAAAGAATTCCAATCTGGAATCTTATATATAAGATTTAAAAAGCATAAATAATGAGTTGTAAGTATATACATTATATATACCAAGAATGGGTGACAACTGCAGTGTCAATATTAATGTACAGAAAATTCGCAAATGAGGAAAAATGTAATGAAGGCCAGGATGAGTAAAGTAAGAACGGGAAAAGGAAAAACGTATTTTCACATCTGAGCCTTGTTTTGGTTGATCTTTGCTTTCAAACATACTTTTGGCAGGGCATGGTGGCGCATGCCTATAATCCCAATGCTGGGAGGCTGATGCAGGAGGACTGCTGCAAGTTTGAGACCACCTTGGGCTACATATTGAGACCCTGTTTTAAAAAAAAACAAACCAAACCGAATCAACCAACAAACAAAAAACAATTCAAACCCTCCTCCCAAAGGAACAGTATTTGTTTTTTTTTTTTTTTTTTTGGTTTTTCTCCGGTACGGGGAACCGAACTCACGACCTTGTGCTTGCCAGGCAGGCACTTTGCCACTGAGCTAAATCCCCAGCCCCGGAACAGTATTTGCATATACCCTGTACATACCCTCTTACATGCTTCAAATCATCTCTAGAGCACTTGCTGTATCAAGCACCATGTGAATGCTATGTAAATGGCTACTATACTGTACTGTTTGCGGATAACAAGAAAGTCTGTACATTTTCAGTGAGGATATAATTTTCTTTTTGTCTTTTTTGAGGCAGGGTCTCACTATGCAGTGCAGTCTGGCCTTGAACTCACAGTGATCCTCCTGAGTGCTGAGATTACAGGCGTGTGCCATTAGTCCGGCTCAATTTTTTGTTCTGAATATTTTCCATTTGTGGTTGGTTGGCTTTGAGAGATCAGCTTTGGGCTGACAGCCATCCTAGAACCAACCCTGCATGGTACCCGAGATGTGATTGTCTATAAAGAGAGATATCACGGCGCCCTCTTCTGGATATTCTGAACAACAACTCTGAATCAACCACAGTTTCTTAGGGCATCAGCAATTCCAAACACCACCCATGGACTAGTAAATCAAAATGACACATCAGGTAACATTCATTATGCCCCATTTTAAGGTCTGTTTACTGGAGTGGTAATAAACCAAGTTACAAAGCAAGTACTCCTTTGGTTTTTTCTTTTTGTCTTTTTGAGACAGGGTCTCGCCCTGCAGTTCAGGCTGGCCTTGAGCTCACTTTGTAGCCCAGGCTGGCCTTGAACTCACAACAATCCTCCTGCTTCGCACTCCTGAGTGCTGGGATTACAGGCTGCTGAGATTACAGGCATGCATCACCAGGCCTGGCTGCAATTACTCTTTTGAAATGATAAATTCTAAAGCATATTTTTACACATAAGTACATTATGTGAAACACTTTCTCTTTGCAAAATACTTACTTATATACAGTATTCTGTATGGACTGTGATGCCAGAACTATTTTACGATGATAGCCTTGACCAACGATAGATTGTACGATTCCCTTTTTACTTGGAAGACCTTTAGTTTCTTGCTCAGAAGTCTACAAAATACAAGTAATTTTAATTAAATTTAAACTGTAAGATGTAATCTGAGGCTGGACATGGTGGCACAAGCCTGTAATCCCAGTACTTGGAAGGCTGAGGCAGGAGGATCACCGTGAGTTCAAGCCCAGCCTGGGCTACATAAATGAGTTTAAGGCCAGCCTGACTGCATAGCAGGACCCTGTCTCTAAACAAGAAAACCCTAAAAACACTAACCCCCCAAAACAAAAAACATTTCCCTGATTCTCTCCCTCCCTTCTTACCTCCCTCCCTCCGTTCCTTCTCTCTTTTTCCCTCTGAGATAGGGTCCTTGCTAAGATGCTGAGTTGCCTGCCAAGCTTGGGCTCAAATTGTGATCTTCCTGCATTAGTCCCCCAGAGACCTGGAGTTCTACCACCAGGCCTGCTTTTGTTGTTTCTTGAGACAGGGTCTTGTTATGTAGTTCAGGCTGTCCTTGAACTCACTCTGTAGCCCAGGCTGGCCTCCAATTCATGGCAATCCTCCTGCCTCAGCCTCCTGAGTGCTGGGATTACAGGAGTGTGCCACCATGCCTGTCTTAAAACATAGATCTTTTCCTTCTTAACTGAAAGTATTAAACTTCCAGCAATATATAGCCTTTACCAAACTATCCACATTAAAGTTTACATGGACATAATCTTGCCCCCTAAGAAACTGAAATTCCAAGCCACAGAAACATTTAAACTGAAAACAGTAAAGGCTACTTTTATATAAGTACAGTGTATCTCCTCTCTTCACTGTACTTTTTAAAAAGCTTTTAAAAAGTATTTATTTTATGGACAAAGAGTAAGCATGGTCTTCCTTGAGTGGATGTCCTGGATAATCCATCGAAGGAAGATTACTTAATCCAACTTGATGAAGCCCATGTCCTCTGCGTACTGATGGAAACTCTGGCAGCACATGCTCTGGCCACATCTGGATCAGACTCTGTTGGTTTGAACTGATGTGGCAAGAGCGAGAGCCCTGGCCAAATTTCCTCAGGTGGCTCCCGTACAGCTGCTGGTGAGCCATACTGCTTCCAGGGGTACACGAAGGCAAAAGGAAGAAGCTCCCATATGCACATGCCCTTCAGATTTTTCCCAGACACACTTTTACCCAGAATGCTGCACTGAAAGGTGATGCATATGCACTGTGACAACACTCCTCTCTTCACTCTAAATCCCCAGTGTACCTTCAATGAGGAATCCCAACTACTCATCAAACAGACATAAAATTCCCTAGGACTGGGGAATGTAGTTTAACATTTGTTAAGGCCCTGGGTTTGATCCCTAGCACCATAAAAACAAACTCCAAATTCTCAAACTGGAGCCCATGAATGTGAACTTGCAGAATTAAATTCTGCCTCATAAAGTGTTTTCACATTATGCAAAGATTTTTTCCCCCTTTTGGTGCTAGAGACCAAAACCAAGTTTGTACTGAGCTACATCCTCTGACTAGTTTTGTATTTAACTTTACTACTGTTATACCTACTTATATAACTTTTAATAAAACAAGAATTCTCTTGTGTATTTTTTAAAAAAATTACACAATGCTAAGAAATGCAACTGCTGTGATTCAAATTAATTTTGTGTACAGGAAGTGACTAAAGTAGACATTCTGAACCATTAATGGACTTCCCTTCTAACTTCTCAGTGGTCATGATAGATTTACAATGATCCATCCAGAGACTCTTCCTTGATCCCTTGGGCTACGCAAATGGATCTAGATGGTTATATCTGAAGACATAACAAATGAAATCAAACTGGCCCATACAGAATGGAACTAAAATCTCACATTAATCAACCGGATCTTCAATCACCAATAGCCAGTATTATGGTTTATTATCTAAAATGTTCCCTAAAGCCTCATGCACTCCCAGGTAGGCCTTTTGGGTATGACTGGATCATGGGTGCATAACTGGATTATTCCACTGATTGTATTAGCATAGTTCTGGGTGTGGCTGGGTGGATTTACTAAAGATAAATCCCACCCTGGGTGTGAGTGCCACCAACCAACAGGTTTGTAGCTTGAATGGAATAAAATGAAAAAGGGAGGTTCACTGCTGCTGCTTTTTTGTGCCTACCTTGCTACAGACTGTTTCTTCTCTGCCATGCTGCCCTGCCTTAGATCCAGACTATGGACTAAAACCTCTACAAATTGTGAGCTGAAATAAAGCTTTCCTCCTGTAATTTGGGGGTGTTGGGTATTTTGTCTCAGCAATGAGGAAGTAACTAAGACAGTCAGAAGGTGTGATAGACTAGTTTCAATGAGAAAGAATCATACGTTAAGATTCTGGACCTGTGTTTTTTGCCCAGCAGATCTCTATGTATTATACACTGCCCAGGTAGCATGAGCCCTGCCTCTGACAAGAAAAGTCTGAAACAATATGTATCAGGTCAACAGGAAAAAATGACTTCCATATCCCCAGTTTAACAATTAAGTCAGCATTTTATTTCTCAAGGTACGAACTGCTTTGTTCAGCTTCCTTTTTGTGGTATGGGGAATCAAATCCAGGGGCGCTCTACCACTTAACTATAACCCTGGCCCCTTAATTATTAAAATTTTGAGACAGGGTCTCATTAAGTTGCTCAGGTACACTCAGACTTGGCTGTTCCTGCCTTAGCTTTCTGTGTAGTGGATTACAAAAGCATCCTTTCTGCTTGACCTAATAAAAACAAATTCATGGAATTTTACTTGGAGTTTATCATTTTTCCTGCTGGGTTTTTCTTCTCTTATTTGACAGTGTTTTAGGGGATTTTAAAAAAAAACTGTATTTGAATTCTCCTCAAATATTGTGCAGAAGAAAGAAAAGTATAGCCAAAGGTAACAACAACAACCCCCAAAACAAACAAACAAACAAACAAACAAACCCCAACTAAGCCAACCTGGAAGTACATGCCTATAATCCCAGGACTCCAGAGGCTGAGGCAGAAGGACTTCCATGAGTTTGAGGACAGCCTAGGATACATAGTGAGTTCAAGACCCACCTAAATTACATAGAGACACTGTCTCAAAACAAATGAAACAAAACAAAACAAAATGATGAGAACAAAAGTTATTTCTATGTGTCATCATTTTGAAGTGGTGTATGTAATTTTCAGCAGCCTTTTTATCAACACTGGCTGCTTCACCATGCCTAGTTATGCTATGAATCCCAGGTTCTCACTTTAAAATTGTGAAACCACCCCTTACTAGCAGCACAAAATGCCTATTGATGGAGTATCCTTTATGAGCTCTGCATTTATGTCCCTAGCTTTTTCACAAATTATAGAGTCAGGCAGGTTAATATCTACCATCTGCCTTTCATTTATGTGCACTAATAATAGTGTTCCTCACTTGTCTAACACTGTTGGCCATGGCTTACTAATATGAGTAACACCTTTAGCAACATTAGCTTCCTTACCCAAATCTTTTCTCTGTAGGATTGTTCTTTTTTTGGTCTTTTTTTGAGACAGGGTCTCACTATGCAATTCAGGCTGGCCTTGAGTTCTTTTTGTAGCCCAGGCTGGCCTCAAACTTGCAACAATCCTCCTGCTTCAGCCTCCCAAGTGCTGGGATTACAGGTGTGTGCCACCATGCCCAGCTCTCTAGGATTGTTGAGATAGTGGATTTCAACTTGCTGTTGATATGAGGGAGATCAGTCACATGAATGCCACTCTCGTATTTCTCCACAATTTCCTTTTTTTTTTGTTTGTTTTTTGAGATAGAGTCTTGCTATATAGTTCAGGCTAACCTTCAACACACTATATGTAGCCCAGGCTGGCCTCAAACTTGATCCTCCTGCCTCAGCCTCCTGAGTGCTAGGATTACAGGTGTGCACCACCACGACCAACTTGGAGATTTTTTTATTTTTCAAAAGTATATACTGGAGTTGGGTGTGGCACCACGTACTTCTAGTGCCAGCACTCTGGCAGGCTGGAGTGGGGAGAAATGAAATTATACCTCAAAATTAAAAGAGAAAGTATAATTTCTTCCTATAATTATTTATCAGTTAATTAAAAAGTTGCCTGATAAGAAAATTTTCTGAGGAGAAGAAACATGGTGACATAAAATCCAGCAGCATAGCATAGTCTCTCCAGCATCTAGATGCATGGCATCTGTAAAACAACAACTTAGCAAAAAGAAAAGAAGAAAAAGCTGGGCATGGTGGCACATGCTTGTAATATCAGGACTCAAGGAGGCTAAGGGAGGAGGATCAGCTGAGTTCCTGGAGGCCAACCTGTGCTATACAGTGAGTTCAAGGCCAGCCTGAACTACATAGTGAGACCCTGTCTCAGAAAAAACAAGCAAAAACAAAAACAAAAGAGAAAGAAAAGAAAGAAGTAGAGAAAAACTTCAGGAATTAATAAAAGGGCTGACAAGAAAACTAGAAATCACAGAGAAATTAGAGAACGTGAAGGTAACAGAAGGATAGTCACTCAAACCCAGGACTGTTTTGGACTCATATCTCTTTTTTTCCCCTTTTTTCATTTTGTTTGTTCTTTTCTGTTACTTTTATCTAATTGTAGTTTACTTCCTCTTTAATTGGATGCTTTATCTCAGTTTCCTCCTCCTCATCCTTTTTTTTGACACATGGTCTCTCTATGTAGTCTGAGCTGGCCTTGAATTTGTGGTGACCCTCCTGCCTCAGCCTCCTGAGTGCTGATCCTTGTGCTTCAGCCTCCTGAATGCTGGGATTATAGGCATGTACCACCATGCCCAGGCTCATCATACTTTCATTTTTTAAATTTTACTTTGTTTTCTCTGATCTATCTCCTCCAGTTTTTATCAGTACTACTACTAAGCTTTATTAATTTTTATATGTTTAGCTGACTATGCCATTATTGTTGAATTTTTTCCTATTTTAAATAGTAGTACAGTTGTTGCATTTAGTAGACATTTACTGTGTATCAAGATTTGGTTTGTCTTTGTGTGTATATCATTACAGTCATGCCCCACTGTAGAGCAGTTCACTTATTGCAGCTTCACTGTATCGTGGGTTTAAAAAAAAAATCTAGTTCTGTATTGCAGAGTTTTCACTATATCGCGGAGTTTTTGCAATATTGTGGCATCTCGTGGTATATAGGTACAGTGATGCTCTTCTTGGCTGTGCAGTATATTCATCTCATCATCATCATCACCATCAGTACTGCATAGCTACATAATTCATGATCTTTATCATTCAACTTGAGTATATTTCACTGGTGAGTTCCCATATAGAATTTTACATGTTGTTAAGTTACGTAGGTTTAAGAGTATAGAAAATGTTTAAGAGCATATGAAGTGTTTATGAGAGTGTGGGAAAGGTTAATAAAACGTTTATAGGAGTGTGGGAAGGGTTTATAAAGCCTTAAAATATATATAAATAATAAAATAAATATGACACTGCTACTTCATGGATTTTCACCTATTGCAGGGGTCTCTGGTACATAACGCCCATGACAGGTGAGGGATCACTGTATTGTAAGTTTCTTCTCTCTTGTTAAGGGTGGGTGGTACAAGGCTAGCTTTTATTGGTTCTTATGTCAATACCCAGTTTGTCTTTGAGTCTATTATTGTTGTTGATTTCTTTGCTACTGCCAGTGGCGGCACAGTTGTTGCTATTAGTTGGTTTTCACTGTATGCTAACATCTGGTTTGTTTTTGTGTCACCAACATTACTGTGGTTTGTTTCCAGAGAACTGGGTAATGGGCCAATTACACTGCACTCTTCCCTCACCCAAATTTTTTTTTTTTTTTTTTTTTTTTTTTTGGTTTTTCTCCGGTACCGGGAACCGAACTCACGATCTTGCGCTTGCCAGGCAGGTGCTTTGCCGCTGAGCTAAATCCCGAGCCCCTCCTCACCCAAATTAAAGGAGGTAGCTGGATGCTGGATAGGGGCAAAGGCCTGTAACTGTTATAGGCAGCTGAGTTAGGTAGAAATACTATAGGCAGTTAGACAGGGCCAGGCCCTTCAAGGAGCCAGTATGGAAGATGAGATACCTTGCAACTGTGGGAGAGACAGATACCTTCAGCTGTGGGCCAGACCTCAGGGCAAAAAATTAAACAGATGCGCTCACATACTAGGGATAGCCATCAGGGATTGATATTCTAAATAGGTAGCAATTACCTTAAAAAGCCAGGAAGAGTCACTAACTGAATCCCCTATAGAAAAGGCCCCTGTTTTATATTCATGCCTGCTTGCTACGGGACTCGCTTCCCCATTTAATCCTGATTTAATCAATTTTACCTAAACAATTATCCTTGTAATCTTATTGGCTGATCATAGTTTTGTCCCACCTCATGCCCACCTAGTAAGTTCCCATGTTTTCTACCTTGGACCTGCCTCACCTTGTGGTTTTTTTTTTCTTTTTTTTTTGGTTTGTTTTTCCCGGTACCGGGAATCAAACTCACGACCTTGCACTTGCCAAGCAGGCGCGGTGCTGCTGAGCTAAATCCCCAGCCCTTCACCTTGTGGTTTTGCTCTATAAAAATCCCTGAGAGACAGAGTCCTGGACAACCCACTTGGGCCCCTCTCCTGTCTCCTCTTGGACAGAAGCTCTCTTTCCCTCAATAAATATATTCTCACTGTGTGTGATAGCGTACACCTGTAATCCCAGCACTTGGGAAGCTGAGGCAGAAGGACCATTGCGAGTTTGAGACCAGCCTGGGCTACAAGGTGAGCTCAAGGCCAGCCTGAACTGCACAGCAAGATCCTGTCTCAAAAAGAAAAAAAAAAAAAGCTGTGTGTGTGTGTGTGTGTGTGTGTGTGTGTATACATACACACACGTTCTGCTCTTAACCTCCACTGTTCCTAAAATTCCATTCTTCGATTTTAGAGAACATGAACTCATCCCAGATATCTTTCAGGTTGTGAGTTTCTTTCCCTATATCATAACTAGCCATTCCCAGAGCATAGCAGCAGAAAACCGACACTAACTAAAGAGAGCTTCTTACTGGTAATAAGGTCTTTCCACTTCAATTTACCCTCAACCCTCAGCATTCATGTGCACATGCACGCACACACACACACGAAACATGAAACAATAGGGAAACAACATGCCTTCCAAAACTCCCAACACCCCTAAAACTGATCCAAGGGGCACCAGTGTGGAGGAAGTCAAGAGCCAAACACCTAAATCACATGAAGTGATAAAAGAAAAAGAAAAAAAAAAAAACCAAAAAGATCAATAAGGTGCTCCAAAAGCTCAAAAATGACATAACTAAACATGTAATAGACTTAATAAACAGAATGATCAATGAGCTTAAAGACACTAATAAAAAGCTAGTTGAGATAAGCAAAATGATAATAAAACAGCAATGACTAGGTTAGCAAAGAATTACAGTCCATGAAAAGGTTCTTTTTTTTTTTTTTTTCCAGTACCAGGAATTGAACTCACGACCTCGCACTTGCCAGGCAGGTGCTGTGCCGCAGAGCTAAGTCCCCACTCTCCCCTCATGAAAAGGTTCTTAAACAGAATTCCAGGAGATGAAAAATTCTTTTGCAAGTATGGGCAGTGGAAATGACCAATGAGGACAAAGTGTCAGAGCTAGAAGACAGGGTGCTGAGTGCTGAGATTAAAGGATGTGCCACCATACCCAGCAAGGGGAAAGAATTTAACATACAGATATTCAGAACCCCAAATAGCTAAGATCAGAAAATAACTTCCCCTTGACACATTATGCTGTCAAATCCCTGAAGGATCAAATCCAACACAAGGACGGAATCTTTTTTTTTGTTTGTTGGTACCAGGAATCTCAGGACCTTGTACTTGCCAGGCAGGCACTGTGCCACTGAGCTATATCCCTGGCCCACAAATGGAATCTTTAAACCTGTCAAAGGCCTGTAATCCCAGCACTTGGAAGCTGAGAGAGGACAATGACTGTGAGTTTAAGGCCAGCCTGGGCTACAAAGTGAGATCCTGTCTCAAAAAACCAAAACCAAAAAACCTGTCAGAGAAAAGCAACGAATCACTTATAAAGGTGAATCCACTAAATTATACCATACTTAACATAAACCTTAAAGGCCAGAAGACTAGAGCAAAGTGTTTCAAGACCTAAAAGAAAACAACCTCCAACCCAGACTAATATATCCTGCAAAATTATCTCTCAAAATTGGAGAAATGAAGTTTTTCCACAACAAAGAGCACCTTAAGAAATTCATGACCATCAAATCAATACTCTAAAAAATTTCCACAGATATCCTAGAAAAGGGAAAATGAAGCCAGCGATGTCAGAAACAGTAATGAAATGACTTTAGGTTGAGCAGATAAGCAGAAGGGAAAAAAAGGAATTGGCAATAGGAAATAATGCAATGACAAGAATAAGTAAGTTTCAGTAATGTCTCTCAACATGAACGGTCCCCACTCAAAAGATGCAGATTGGCAGAATGGGTCAAAAAACCAAAACCCAACAGTATGCTGCATACAAGAAACACATTTAATCCAAAGAGAAACTCAGACTAAAAAATCCAAAGGAAGGAAAAATGCTATTCCATGTAGTGGGAGCCCTAAAACAAGCAGCAGCAGCTATCTTACTATCAGACAAAGTGAACTTAAGCTAACACTGATCAAAGGAGGAAATAAAAGTAAAAGCCCCAAGCACTGAAGTAAATGGAGTTTATGCAGTTCTTTCCGTGCTCCATTATTAGTCCTTCTCTCATCCTTGGTGTATGCACTATTCCCACACCAACAGATCACAGACCCTGTCCCAGTAGCCAGCAGATCACTGTTCTGAAAGACAGGACCTTCTTACTGGCTTAAACTCTTCAAACTGCCATACTGACCAAGAACCAGGCTGTTAACAAAAGACTTTCTTTTTAAATTAAAAGTTTCCCTGAACTATTAAAAAACAGCAAATTATACAACTCAATGAAGGTTAAAACAAAAATGAGGTCTTACATATTCCCAAGTATTTTCTGCTTTCCATATAAGAAATGGTGGAGACGAGAAATAGTTAAAAAACTTAGCCAAGCAGCACTCACCCCCTTATTGGCAGCGATGCAGCATTCAGCCAGCCGTAACCACAGGCGAGGATTTGCATGATAAACCTGAACAGCTTCGATCAGACACTCGAAGGCAGCAAGAGGCCTTCTGATGTGAAGAAGCTGAATCCCACAGTTATACAGTAACTCATACCTCTTGTTGGTTAGTAAAGTACACATGGGTCTTCCTGAAAATTTTTTGCCTAGTGATAAAAATTTGATGAGAATAAATTATTAAAGAATAGTATTTATTCTAGTAAGTCCTTGAACCCTACCATGTTTAATACCATGTTTAATAGTAGCGGCCACAATCTGAAATTGCAATAGATTTCACCAGTGGTGAAAAGCTCACAGACATTCCCCAGTCATCTCAACTGTTATGCTGGCAGCGACAGAGATGTCTGCTCATCTGCCAGCTATGCAGGCAGCAGTGCTTTGGGAAAGCAGAGAGAAGAGTAGCCACTCTCACACCTTGGAACTTCACACCTTCCCATATTTTTGGAGACCACAGGAAGTTTATTCCCATTTTCAGCTTGGTTAACTATTTTATCATCATGTGTGATCACTTATTCAATGATTCATCATCTATAATAAGACTACTTGTTATTTAGAATGCATATCAGTTAAACATGTTTTTATTATTTTTAAAATTAGACAACTGACTAATTTTAAACTGGGATCACAGGCGTGCACCACCATGCCCAGCAGCAATACTAATTCTGACTAATCAAATATGGTGTGTAACATTATCATGCAGGAGTACTAACTTCAAACGCATGAAAAGAGGTGGGCGAGGTGGTGCATGCCTGTAATTTCAGAACTCTGGAGCCTGAGGCAGGAGGATCGTTGTGAGTTTGAGACCAGCTGGGGCTACAAAGTGAACTCAAGGCCGCCTGAACTGCATAGCAAGACCTTATCTCAAAAAAAAAGAAAAAAATGAACTTAACAAATTTTTTTGTAATTCAGAATTACTCCTCCTGGGTATAGTAGTGCACACCTGTAATCTCAGTTCTCAGGAAGCTGAGGCAGGAGGATTGCTGTGAGTGCCTGGGCTACATAGTGAGTTTAATGCCAGCCTGAACTACACAGCAAGACTCTGTCTCAAAAAAAGGAGAAAAAAACAAAACAAAAACCTCAAATCACTCCTAACACCATATTATTTAGAGCAGCAATATCTACTAAAAATTCCCACAGACAAATGTGTTGGGCAGCATCAGTGTCAATTGCATGTAGGTCTCCAAGCATTCTGACCTGTTGCTTGTCCTTTAAATCATGCTTTTTTTTTTTTTTTGTAATTTAATTTAATTTTTTTGGTCTTTTCTTCCGGTACCAGGAATTGAACTCATGACCTTGCACTTGCGAGGCAGGCGCTTTGCTGCTGAGCTAAATCCCCAGCCCTAAATCATGCTTTTATCAAGCAGTAAAATACAAACTGTGCCTGACTGCTGGGCTCACCTGGGTCAGCACTCGCTGCACTGAGCTGTGCACAGACGCTGTCGTTCTCTTGCAGTGCTTTCTTAAAGTAGAAAATTCCCAAATTGTGCTTACTCATGGCGAAATGGATGCACCCAAGATTATTCCAGAACATACATCGCAAACATTCACCTGAGAACACAAATAAATTTGTTCACAAAAACTCACACTCTTGCTGGGTGTGGAGGCACATGCCTGTAATCTCAGCTACTCAGAAGGCTGAGGAAGGAGTAGTGGAGGTTGGAGGCCAGCCTGGGCAACTGCATGTGACCATCTCAACATAAATACAATAAAAAGGACTGGTGATGAGGGTCCATGCTGTCTGGGCTCAATTCCCAGTATTAAATAAATAAGTAATTAAGTATTTTGAACCTTGACGTCCCTTATACAAGATGGATTATATCTAGGTTAATTCTGCTTGCAATTCTATTTAGTCCTTGGAGAATAGTTTAGGAGACAATTGAAATTTAAGAAATATCAGAAAAAACTTTAAACTCCCTTGTTTTTTATATCTCATTCACTCATTTATTTTGCAGTACTGGGGAATGAACCCCAGGTCTCTGCACTAAACTACATTCCCCATTAAAACATGAAAAATCAGAGGGTGTGGTGGTGCACACCTAGAAAAGAGGTGGTGCAACCCCAGCTGCTGGAGGTGAGACAGGAGGACCACAAGTCCCAGGCCAGCCTGGGCACTTTAGCAAGATCCCATCTTTAAGTAAAAAAGAAACAAATGCTGGGGATGTAATTCAGTGGTACAGTCTTGCTTAGCATGTGTGAGGCCCTTGGCTCAACCACCAGGAGTGAAAGGAAAAAAACCCCCCAAAATTTGGCACGGTATTGCAACCTAAATTAACAGCACTCTGGAAGCTGAGGTAGGAGGATCACAAGTTCAAGCCTAGGCTGGGCAACTAACTGAGAAAGACTGTTTCAAAATTTAAAAGAAAATGGGGCTGGGGATACAGTTCTGTGTGAAGGCCTTGGATTCAATTCTAACTCCAGAAAGAAGAAGAAATAAGGAAAGAAAAGAGGAGGGAAAGGAAAGAAAAGGAAAGGACGGAGAGAGGGGAAGAGAGAGAGAGAGGGAGCGCAGTGCAGGTGGGCTGGTCATACAGATGTAGCTCAGCATTCCCTGGGTTCAAAAAAATAAAAATTCAGAACTCAAAACCGGTATCTAGAACAAAACACTTCTAGGAGGATTACAACAAGCTGCTTTTCTCATGTGCATGCCTTTAGTGCACTGAAGGGTAGGTGGTAGAAGGTTTGAGTGTGTTTCTATGTGTACTCTGTATGTATTTGAACAGAATCCAAAACACTAGAACAATCAAAAAACTCATTAACTTTTTGCTTTTCTTTTCTTTTTGGTGCTGGGAATTGAACTCAGAGACTCATGTATGGTATCCACATATTCTGTAATTAACCTATACCCACAGTCAATTGTTTGCACTTTAAACTTCATGCAGTACAAGCATTTTTAATAGTTTATCCTCATTTCTTGAGTAATTTTCTTTCTCCCTCTCCTAAAATAGCAATGACACAAACCTTTATGACAGTCACAATTCAGACCTTTCATTTTACCTTTAGGATCAAGCAATTAACTTTCTAAACAGAGTCAAGAATAGATAATTATTATTTTCCTAAGTTTATTTATTTATTTATTTTTGTCTTTTTGAGACAGGGTCTCACTATGCAGTTCATGCTGGCCTTGAGCTCACTTTGTAGCCTAGACTGGCCTCAAACTTGCAATGATACTCCTGCCTCAGCCTCCTGAGTGCTGGGGTTACAGGTGTGTGCCACCACCCCAGCACTATTTTCCTAAGTTTATAGAAATAGTTTTGATATAATTAATGGTCTAAAGAAGCCACCATATTTACTGCTTTTATGGGAGAAAGGGGAAAAATAAAAGTATTATCTCATTTCCTTAAAAGGTCTTACTTCACAAAGCAAAAAAAGCCCAAGGATCTTACTCCCTGGACATAATTTCCAAGTTAATATTAGAAACCAAAAAAGAAAAAATAAGCAAGGTTAAGGAAAAGTGAAAGAAAAAAGTAATAGGACTTCTTATAAGTGGAAACAAATCATAAACTAAAATTCCAGGAATTTCTGCAGCAGAAATATTAAAACATTTTCACTTAAAAATTAGCAAAAAATCTCTCTGAAGAACAGTCTAGGGCATGGGGGCTGGGAGGTAACGAAGTACAGATGAGCCAGGAAGATAACTTTCTTTTACCTGTTTTCATGAATCCTGGATGCTCAGCAATGTTTGAACTATTTAACAGTTTTACAGCTTTTCGATAATTACCCCTTAAGTACTCAAAATTGCTTTTAAGAAACAGAGAGGGTGCAGACTGTAAAGAAAATATAAAAGGTATTTAAAGTTTGTTTTCAGATGCTAATGCAAGATCATAATTATACTCTTACCTAGGTATGTGTTCAAGAGCATGAATGAATCTATTAAGTCATGGACACAAAAAAACTATATATGGTCTAAATTTTTCACTGCTCTTACAATCTAAAAGACTACAAACTGTTTAGGGCTGGAGATGTAATTCAGTGGTAAAATACTTGCCAAGTATGCAGAAGACCTTGAGTTCAACCCTCAGTACCACACATCCAAAAAACAAAACAAAGATAAAATTATATATATGTTTATTTTACATAGTTTCAGCTGATTATTTCACTTGTACTGCTAATTGGAAGCTAATTTAACTTTTAGAGACAGGGTCTCACTGTGTTGCCCAAGGTGGCCTCAAACTTACAGGCTCAAATGAGCTTCCTTCTTAGCCTCCTGGGTACCTGGGACTGCAGGAGGTGTCTGCGTTTGTTTAGTTGGAACCCAATTTAGGAGCACAAACTAGGTCTTCTTTCATTCTAATGGTTATTAGAGACACTAGTGATCTTTCCTATTTCTAAGAATACAAAATACAAATGTACCTTTCATTAGGACTCAAATAATCAAATACTTTTTCCAAATAGAAATAAAAAGTATCATCCTATGAATGGAAAAATTTTGCAGTAGCAAGTCTTTTTTAATGAGCACTAATCTTGTCTTTTAACAGATCATGTTCTGGATTCCAGATCACCTTGCCCTTCTAAGAACCCTCGCGGAGCTAGGCATGGAGCTGCATCTCTGTAGTCCCACCTACTGAAGAGCTGAGGTGGCATGGCCTGGGCAACTTATTACCTGTTCTGAAAAGAACAGCAAACAAAACAAAGAGTCCTCACAGTGGAAGGGCCTCTAAGAAACAGTACTTAAGAATATAAAAGCAGCCAGAGATCCAGGAGGACAGCAGTAATCCTTGCCTTATTATTTAATTCACTTTAACTTAAAAATGGGCTTTACTTCCTTCTAAATTCTAGGTCTCCTTTGGTCAGCCTTGTGTACAGCCCCGCGCTGTGGTCACTAGGAAACAAGGGTTTTCAAGGCTGACACTTTTTTTGGTGGTGGGGGCAGTACTGGGCATGAATTTGCAATCCTCCTGCTTCAGCCTTCCAGAGTACTGGGATTATAGACACATGCTACCATACCCAGCTGACTCATACTTTCAAATCAAGTTTTTCTAAAAACAGTAAGATTCTTCACAATTCTGGTTTCTTTCCTTTACCATCTTCTCCTTCTTCTTCTCTCTCTCTCTCTTTTTGTTTTTTTTTTTTGAGACAGGCTCTCCCTGTGCAGTTCAGGTTGGCCTTGAGCTCATTACAAATCTGTAGCCCAGGCTGGCCTGGAACTCGCAAGGATCCTCCTACCTTAGCTTCCTGAGTGCTGGGATTACAGGCATGTGCCACCACGCCCAGCTTCCCCTATCATCTTAATTATTTATCAATAGAGGGTCAGGGTGGAGGGAAAAGAAGGGAAGAATAACAATATCTCAAATATTCTAGTACTAGGAAAACACCAAAGGTATACTCAAGCCAAAACTCATTTGGAAGGAACAGGTTTTTGCTACAATTTGATCATTACATTTTTAAATGTCTTTGGTATAGTATTAAAAATGCTGAAATAATATAAATGGCTATTATCTGCAAAATGTTTAAGTGAACTGTGATAAACCACTCACAGAATACTAGGCAACTATTTAAAATGGAAGTTCTAAAAAATAATAAATAAAATGGAGGTTCTGAAGGCTACAAAGAGAAAATGCTTTGTGTGTGTGTGTGTGTGTGTGTGTGTGTGGGTACTGCATCGAGAGGCTTTGCACTGAGCTATATCCTCAGTTCTTTTTTACCTTTTTTTGTTTGTTTGTTTTGTTGAGACAAGGTCTCACCATGCAGTTCAGGCTGGCCTTGAATTCACTTTGTAGCCCAGGGTGGCCTCAAACTTGTAGCAATCCTCCTGAAAGCCTTGTGCTGGGATTATAGGCAGGTGCCTCACACCTGCAATAATTTTGTTTTTTAAATTTATAGTGCTGGGTACTGAACTCAGGGACTTGTGCATTCATGGTGGGTAAGCACTCTACCACCGAGCTATACTCCCAGCCCAAATTGTCATACTTTTAAGTGAAAAATACATTAAATTATGGACACACTATGATCACTACTTCTGAACTTTGTAATATCGACTTATATCTGATAATAGTAAAGATAATATACCAAGATAAATTATTTAGTGCTAGAGACTAAACCCAGGGTCTTGTGCATACTAAGTGCATGCTCTGTCACTTAGTTACAAACCAGTGCAAAATAAGTTATTTTAAAAGGACAAATACTCATAGTCTAAATAAGAATGTTACAAATTGAAAAACAAAAGGAAAGTCTAGAAGAAACTTACATTTCCAGCTGTGTTCATGACTGATTTGATTTCCCTTTTGCATGCTTTCAGGGACTTCATTTGGATATAAGCTCTTACTTTGTACTGTCAAAGAAGAATGCTAGGATGTAAGAAGTATGGTTCATTTCCTTCTATGAAAAGTTTTACTTTCTAGGTAAGGAAGTTAAACCCAACATATTTCCAACACAGTTATACTAGTTCATTGCAAAAACAAGTTTAAAATTATTTTAAATACTTTATTTTGGCTATACACCTGGAATATACTTTAAAACACTAAAAAGTATGGTAAAATAAAATTTAGGGCTGAGTTCTGAGCAAAAGTCCTATGAATTCTTTGTTTTTTTGGTGCTGGGAATCAAACTCCAGACCCTGTACTTGCCAGGCAGGCACTGTGCTACTGAGCTATATCCCTGGCCCAATCCTATCTGCACATGGTAATCACAAATTGATTTTATCATCTATTACATTCCCATGCTATTTCTCTCAACTTTTTGTAGAATGATTAGAAATTACACCACACTAACATCCTAAATCAAAACATATTTAGAAAAATAAATGTACTTTTTTGTTTTTTGAGACAGGGTCTCACTATATGTAGTGTAGGCTGGCCTTGAACTCACTATATAGCCCAAAGGGCCTCAAACTCATAGCGATCCTCCTGCCTCAGCCTCCTGAATGCTGGGATTATGATAAATGTACTTCTAAAAGACAGTACCCTCAAAGACAAATAAATATACATGCCTTAAATTATATAATGCCTTCAATGATTGATCACACTGCTTCGTTATTTCCACTACAGTACAAATAAATATACATGAAGTATAACTGCCCTTCAAAGGTTATACTACCTGATGTATCTTTGATTTTGCAGCTTCTATCAGAGCTCCACTTTCAGCTTTATGATTAGATCCATCTTTGTTGCTATTACTACCAGTCTGTAAGATGGCAAAACAAAGTTAATTAAAATTAAGTATTTTTGACCATAACTGATTTCCAAGTGGGCAGATATGAAAACCTATAGAGTATTTTCAAAATGCAGAATCCCGCTGGGCATGGTGGCACACACCTATAATCCTAGCACTAGGGAGGCTGAGGCAGGAGGATTGCTGTAGGTTTGAGGCCAGCTTGGACTACAGAGGGAGTTCAAGGCCAGCCTGAACTAATAAGGAAACTTGGTCTCAAAAACAAAACAAACAAAAAGTCATAATGCACAATCGCATGCTCTATTCCTAGAGATTCAGGTTCAGTAGTCTGGAGTGGGTGCTAGGAAACTACTTGTAAGAAGCTCATAGCAACAATGTGTATTCATTCATTGGTTTGTTCATTAAACAAGGGGCTATGTGGCAAGAAAAAAAAAGCTCATAGTTTAGCAAAATTACAGATTTCTTTTAAAAAGAACAGTATTTTTTTTTTTTAGTTTTTTTGAGACAGGGTCTCACTATGCAGTTCACGCTGGCCTTGAGTTCACTTTGTAGCCCAGGCTGGTCTTGAACTCACAACGACCCACCTGCCTCAGCCTTCCGAGTGCTGGGATTACAGGTGTGTGCCACACATCTGGCTAGAAGAATGGGTATTACTGAAAGTACTGTTCTTTCTTTTTTTGGGGAGGTGGGGTTTGAGACAGGTCTTGCTATGCAGTTCCAGGCTGCCCTGGAACTCAAAGCGATCCTCTTGCTTCACCATGCCAGGTTCAGACTATATTTCTAAAACCCAGAACAGATCATGTCACTGCAATCTTAAAACCTTTCTGTATAAATTCTTGAAGTTAAAAATAAATAAACATCTAGCATGTTTTGCTTTTTTTTTTTTTTACCTTAACAAGTATGTATATAAAAGGACTGAGCAATTTTAGTCAAGTAATCAGCATTATTCTTTCATGTCATATAGTAAACTAGTTAATATTTATAATTCAACACTTGGAATATGTGCTAAAATGTCATTTAGTTGAGATGTTTGTATGCTCTCCTGGATACTAAAGGGACAAAAATGGACACACTGCAGTTCTTGCTTTCAGGATCCTGGATGGGAAGAGTTGGGTTATTAGCTTGTGGACATGGAGGGAGGAGGTTAGGGAGTGTTTTGGAGTTTGGGTGTTTGATTTGGACCTTGAATAGTCCGACAAGTTCAAAAAAAGAAAGCTGGAGCAGCATAACAGTACTGTTGGAGAAAAAAGAACAAAAAGATGGGCCAGGGATATAGCTCAGTGGCATGGTGTCTGCCTGGCAAGTACAAGGGCCTGAGTTCAATTCCCCATACCAAAAACAACAACAACAAAAACTTTCTCTGCTAAAAACAGCATCAATGGGACTGGGGATATAGCTCAGTGGCATAAGTACCTTCCTGGCAAGCACAAGGTCCTGAGTTCAATCCCTGGCACCAAAAAAAGATAAGTAAATAAAAACAGCACCAAATCCCAACTCCCTAAAAAAGCAGCCCACATTCTTCCAGGTATGCCCATACTCATGCTGCAGTGTGCATCTCCTCCTGCTCACTTCATCACCAGAACAGTCCCCAGCATGCCAGATGCTCACATCTTTCTGTTCTTTTTTCTCCAACAGCACTGTTATGCTGCTCCAGCTTTCTTTTTTTGAACTTGTCGGACTATTCAAGGTTCAAATCAAACACTCCAACTCTTCCAAACACTCTCTAACCTCCTCCCTCCATGTCCACAAGCTAATAACCCAACTCTTCCCATCCAAGATCCTGAAAGTAAGAACTGCAGTGTGTCCATTTTTGTCCCTTTAGTATCCAGGAGAGCATACAAACATCTCAACTAAATGGCATTTTAGCACATATTTCAAGTGTTGAATTATAAATATTAAATAGTGTACTATATAATACGAAAGAATAATGCTGATTACTTGACTAAAATTGCTCAGTCCCTTTATATACATACTTGTTAAGGTAAAAAAAAAGCAAAACATGCTAGATGTTTACTTTTTTTAACTTCAAGAATTTATACAGAAAGGTACTGGCAATCTGTTTCCTGCAAACATTCCTTTTCTAAAACAAAAGGGCAGGAACAAAAATAAAAAAGGGCATCCCTTTACAACCAGAAGCACAAACAAAAGAAACAAAACATGAGATCCAAGATGTGCTCTTTAGATGTACCAAGTCTCTTAGTAGAACAAAGTAAAGCAGAGTGAAGCTTAGTCTTCACAAATGTATGAAGAACTTTAATGATAAAACTTTCCCTAATGAAAACAACCTTGTGTGTCCAGATTATGGTTCTCTCTGTCTCTCTCTCTTTTGGAGCTGGGGTCTTGTTGTACTCCCAGGCTGTCTTGAGCCACTGGAGCTCACGCACATCTCCTATCTCAGCCTCCCAAATAGCTTGGACTACAGGTGCTTGCTACCACACCTAGCTAGATTATCGGTTTATCTTAATTCCAACCTTCACATTCTGTAAAAATATTTCATACATGACAAGATGCTCAGTATACATCCTTAGTCACTAGGCAAATATAAATCAAAACTAGAACAAGAGGGGCTGGGGATTTAGCTCAGCGGCAAAAGCCCCTGCTTGGCAAGCGCAAGGTCGTGAGTTCGGTTCCCGGTACCGGAGAAAAACCAAAAAAAAAACAAAAACAAAAATAAAACTAGAACAAGATACCCCTTAAACCCCAAAGATGGGTAAAATTTTTTTAAAAGTATGAAAAGATTATAATCCTCGTAATTTTCTGATGGGAATATGAAACAATGCAGACACTTTGGAAAACAGTCTGGTAGTTTGTTCTAACATTAAATAAAGTTACTGCATAACCCAGTTATTCCATCCCTAAATACACACTCCAAAGAGTTGAAAACATACCTACATAAAAGTCTGTACATCAAAGTTCAGAGAAACATTTAATAGCAAAAAAAGGGAAAAACTAAATGCCCAATAACTGATGAATTTTAAACAATGTGGTGTATTCAATGTAATGAGTGGAACAGTATTCAGCCATAGAAAGGATAAAATACATGAAAAAACAACCAAGTACATGGTACAACATGGAGGAAATTTGAAAGCATTACGGTAAGTGAAAGAAGCCAGTCACAAAAGGCCACATATTGCCGGGCATCGTGGTGCACACCTATAATCCCAGCTCTCTGGAGGCTGAGGCAGGAGGACTGCCATGAGTTCGAGGCCAGCATGGATTACATAGTGAGTTCAAGGCCAGTTTGAACTACACAGTGAGACCCTGCCTCCAAAAAAGAGTCATGTATTAGAGGACTCCGTTTAGATGTAATGGCCAGTACTGGGCAAATCTGCACACAGGTAAACAGATTAGTGGCTGCTGGGGAGGGGAAGAGGAAATGGAGAGTGACTGCCAATAAATATAGGACTTCTTTTTGAAGTGATACAAATGCTCTGGAGTTAGTGATAATGGTTGTACAACTCTGTGAGTATACTACAAAACCCCACTGAACTGCACAATTTATTCTTTTTTTGAGACAAGGTATTGCTATGTAGTCTAGGCTAGCCTTGAACTCACGCTGATCCTCCTGCCTCAGCCTCCTAAGTGTTGGGTTTACAGGTATGCACCACCATGTGCAGCAAACTGCACACTTTAAAATGTAGTTTACTGGGCTTGGACAAAGGCAAACTAAAAAAAATTAACGGTGGTTTATCTGAATTACACTACAATGAAGTCAAGATTTCATGGCCATAAATATTAATCATACTTTAAAATTTTAGTCTTATTCTCTCAGAACACTTACCTCATTCTTTCCATTTTTATTGTTGCTACCCTGTGAAATCATTTTTTCTAGGACAGCAAGAAGATGCAAAGCTTTCTCAGCTTGGTAGGTTAAGATGTACAGGTCTACAAGCAAAAAACACACTGCTTGGGCAAATTTTTCTTCTGGCAGGGAGAAAAAAAAAAAACCAGGAAGTCACAATCCAAAGTGAAACACACATCTCAGACCACCCGCCACAAAAACATACAAAGCTCTGAAAAGCAAAACTTAAATCTTTATTCAAATGAAAGCTTATCACTTAGACCCACAAATAAAAGTAATGTGCTACGCTAACAATGTCATGCTATGAAGCATCTCAAGGCCTCTCCTATCAGGGATTCAGTGACTGAACCTTCTTTGGTAAAATATTTATTAACACCAGCACATGTAATGAAGAATATTACTTTATATGGAAAGAAACCTGGATTTAGTACATGACCTGCTACTTACTAGATGTGTGATCTTTACACATCATTTAACTTTTTTTTTTTAGACAAGGTTTTGCTAACGTAGTTCAGGCTGGCTTTAAACTCATTATGTAGCTTAAACTGGGGTGGGAATCCTCCTGCTTCAGCCTCAGCCTCCTGATATCACCCACATCCATTTAAGTCTTTAGACATCAGCTCGCTGACCTGGAAAGTGGGAGAATATGGAACTGTATTTGCTTGAAGGCAGAAATCTCTTGAGATTCCTTTTAATTCTAAAAAGGTCTATGGGGGCTTGGGGATATAGCTCAGCGGCACAAGC
>NW_004955421.1:0-22926 GCF_000276665.1 Chinchilla lanigera | reverse complement strand
GTGTCTATGACTTTATGAAACAAATTTCCTTTCCAGGTAAGAAGCAAAAAAGCAAGGTATGGACTGAAGTGTATCAGGAAACTAAAACTAACAAGAAAATACAAAAGAGGCCTTCAAAGAAGAAGAGCCCAAACAGAAAGTAAAGGTACCTTTGTGTAACATAAAATAATTTTCTTTTACTTTCAAAAAAGAAGATAAAAGGAAAAATAAGTTCTAAAAGACAGGTGCTATAATCAAGAAGAGAAAATTCCATATCTTTAAAGAGTGGAGCCCATTTAAAACCAACTCTGCAAGAGCTTCTGACCATACCCAAGATAGTCAGTTCTTACCTGGGCTACAGTGTTTTACCAGTTCCACCCTTGAATGCTTCTAATTTCATTTCCTACAGTTCTCCCCACCGATTCCAGTCACAATAGCCTCTTTGCTGTTGTTCTCACCAAACACTGCTGCTTACCTCAGGTTCTTGCCATATACCATAATCCCTAGCCAGAATGACTTTCCCCTCAAGGACCACATGGTTTACCTCCCTTGTTTATTCAAATTGCTTTTCCTTTTCCTTTCTTTAGTTTTTGTTTCTTTTTTAATTTTTATTTTTCTGGGGCAGTACTCGGGGTTGAAAATATCACAGATTGTGAAAAAAGCAGATCAATACATAGAACATAGAGAATTTCTAGAGCAATGAAAACACTCTGTGTATAACACTATAATGGATATGTATGTCCAAACCCACAGGATGTCCACCACCAGGAGTGAACCCTGATGTGAAATATGGACTTTGTGTGATTCTGAAATGTCAATACAGGTTCATCTATTATAACAAGCATACTGGTGTACATTTCCCAAAATGGGACATACTGGAAATGATAGCACATGGGGGAATCTCTGTATGTTTCTCTCAATTTTGCTATGAACCTAAAACTACTCTTATAAAGATAAAATCTTTTAAAAGACCCCAAGTAGTAAAAGTCAGAAAAATAACCATAACAATGTTCAAAAAATAAGAAATATCAAATCAATTTGAAAACTGACTACATTGACTGCCATATCCTGGTTCAGCCACGGTACAAATAAATGGGGTCTTGTGAGCTGTTTGGGGCATTCAAAAGCACCAACAACAGCAGCTTTATAGGAAAACAAGGGGGACACAATTCTGACTGCTAGCTACACAGAAGGAAGTGGTTACTAGTTATACAGTGCCTTAGTGACATCTCTCTTGCCCTGTCTGCCCAACCACCAGGCCCTCAAGGTTGAGAGAAAGAAGAGAAGAACCTCAAATGGCTCCCTTGAACCAGCTCTCAGCAAGAAAGGATCCTAAACTCTTCCCAAAGCACCTAAGGGGTGCACTCCACCCCACCATTTGTCCTGTGGAAAGCACATAGCAGTAAGGTGTTCACTAATTTGAAATTCCTATTAAGTTTTGAAAGAAAGGAACCACATAGAAGAGAAAATGCCAATCACAAATGAAACTGGACTGCCTGGAGGCTGGACGTTGACAGCTCCTCTAATCAGTACCCGCTGCCTTCAGCTTTCCCTCTGCTGCTTCATTAGCTTCTTTTTGAATTTGCTTTTATTTTTCTTACTACTTCTACTTGAGACCAGCAACAGTAAGGTAAGATAACAAAAAAGCTCACATAGTTCTATACCATCTTCTCTATAGTTATCTACTGTAATTTCAGCTAGGCAACAGATAAAAATGATATCTGACAGTGCCTGCTAATATTCCAAAATGCTCTTTTTTAATGTACAAAGGTAAGAAAGAATTCAGCTCCCCAAGGTTAATACTTAAACTTCAAAGAAAAATCAGTAAGTGTTGGGAGCCAGTGGAGCTGGATACTGGTCCTATGTGTGAGGGTAGGACAGAGCAGGAGTGCCTCAGGCAGTCAAGCTACCTCAGTATTGAAAAAGGCGTCCTACCTGGACAATTACAGTCATTAGTTGCTAGGCAACATTATCTCTCCTGATACTAACTTTGCAAAAGTATAAAATAAATGCCCCTACTGTTCAAGTCAGTCCTCCTGCTCATCAGGTATGAGGTAACTCCACCTGTCCCTGGCTACTGTCTTTTGTTTTTATTTTCTAAATACTCTCGCCTGTTTTCTCCTGGGGACCACCAAGAGACCACCGGAATCCCACAAGTAAGTCCTTCCAACAGTATTCCTAGCAGTTATCTTCAAAAAATTAGCAAGAGGTGCTAAAAGAAAACTTGAATCAATCTAAATGTCATAAACTTCTATCTCTTCTAACCATTAAGAAAGGTGGCTGTTATGGTTGATACATTGTGTTAACTTGGAGAGTCTACAGGTTTGGCTAAGTGACTCAGCATCCTGGGGTGCAAAGGACATGCCCTTCCTGCTCTAGGATGTTGTTCATTGTGTCAATGTGAGAAGTTTAGAAGGTTAACTATGTGAGTGTTGCCCCCTGGGTGGGGGTAGCCTGTTTACAATAGAAGGGAGGGAAAGAGGCTGGTTGCTGCCATTCCTCCCTTTGCTCTTGTTGCTTTGCTGTCTTCTGCCTGGGAGCCAGCCAAGTATGGACTGAAACCTCCACAAACTGTAAGCTACATAAACCTTTCCCTCCTTAATTTTGGGCGCTGGGTATTTTGTCTCAGCAATGAGAGAAAAGTAACCAAGACAGTGGCACAGCTTTGTTTTTCCTTTAAATACTGACATGCAGTTTTCTGTTTTAGGTTATTTACTTAAGAGAACCAGAGCTGGTGGTGCATACCTGTAATTCCAGCACTCGGGAGGCTAAGGCAGGATGATCATTGCAAGTTCAAGGCCAGCCTGGGCTACAAAGTGAGTTCAAGGCCAGCCTGAACTGCATAGCAAAACCCTGTCTCAAAAAGAAATGAAAAAAGTACCAGAGAATTTTGCCAGTACAAGGATATAAGGAAAGTTTGGACTTTATAACACGTAACATACCAAAAGGTTCTATGAACTGATAAAGTTTTTCACCAACTGCTATTGCTTCTGTATACTGCCGCAGATGATATAGAATGACTGCTTGATTATAATACAACATGCTGTTTTCAACATCATCTAATCCATCCATTTCTTCAACAGCTGAATGGACCTATAAAACAATCAATGGAGAGAATGTGTTCTAACAACAGTAAGGCAATGAAGGGAAAAAGTGAAAGAATTCATACGAATAAATAGGAACACAGGCTAACATTTTTCTTTTGACTCACTGGGGATTCAGTCCAATGCCTAATGCATGCTAGGGAACTGCTCTATCACTGGGCTACAGCTCCAGGCCAGGGCAATAGTTCCTTTTTTTTGTTTGTTTTTGAGAGAAGGTCTCTATACATAGTTCTGGTTGGTCTCAAACTTACAGAGATCCTCCCCACCCCAACCCCCCAGGTGCTGAGTGCTAGGATTGCAGGGATGCGCCACCACATCAGGAAAGGCCAATATTTTTTATTCAAAATTTTTTTACCACTTTGAACAGTACAATTAGATTTTAATTATTGTCACATACTGAACTTTTTTTCCATTTACTTGTTCCATACAGACTATAGTTCTGTTAAGTAAAACACTTCGACAGGAGTGTTAATAAACACTTTTATTAAGAACCAAGTACAGGGGCTGGGGATTTAGCTCAGCGGCAAAAGCGCCTGCCTGGCAAGCGCAAGGTCATGGGTCGGCTCCCGATGCTGGAGAAAAACCAAAAAAAAAAAAAAAAAAAGAACCAAGTACAAGGCAAACCAGCTGTCTTCCTTGCCACGGTGAAGGACTTTCTTCTCTGTTTTACCTGCCAACACTGTTTCTGAGTGGTAATTTCACTTTTTAGCCTCATGAGTCATAAAAGGCTACGTGCAGAGTTGGCAAAACTCAAAATGACTTTTCCCATAAAAATGTCATGCAAACCAGGTGTGGTGGCACATTCCTGTAATCATAGTACTCTGGGAAGCTAAGGCAGGAGGATCACAAGTACCAGCCTAGCCTAGGCAAATTGGCAAGATTCTGTCTCAAAATTAAAAAAAGAAAACAGAGAAATAGGCTGAGAATGTAGGTCAGTGCAAAGGTCCTGGGTTCAATCCCCAGGACAAAAAAAAAAAGCAGTATGCATAATTTATTACATTTTATAAAAACAAAATTTAAACATTAAAAATAATAGTGGCTGGACATGGTGGGGCACATCTGTAATGCCAATGTTCAGGAGGCTGAACTAGAAGGACTGCTGCAAGTTTGAGGCCAGCCTGAACTGCACAGTGAAACTGTGTCAAAAAAGACAAAAAAAAAGCTAGCTGGGTGTAGAGATGCAACCTTATAATTCCAGCTACTTGGGAGGCTGAGGCAGGAGGATTGTAAATTTTAGGTCATGATGGACAGTTTACTGAGACTTTGACTCAAAAAAAAATTAAATGGGCTGGGATGTAGATCAACTGTAGAGTGCTTACCTACATGTTCAGCAACCTGATTTCAATACCCCATACTAAAAAAATAAAGTGTCTTTAAACAGAAATTCCATTTTTAAAGAAAGGCAACTTCTGTTCTTGTGGTTATATAATGGAGAGAAAATAAACTAGAAAATGATTTTTAGCCAGAAAAGATGAGGGTTAGATAAGGTGCTCTGGGTTCAGAATGAACTAACTTACACTGTAACTTTATGACGTTCTCTTTTCTGTCCTGCTGGGGATCAAACCCAGGGTCTCAGGCATGCTAGGCAAGCACTCTACTACTGAGCTGTTCCTCCAGCCCATTTTACCATATTTTCTATGATTCACCAAAACAGTAACTGCTTTAGCCAGAACAAAAATACACTGAATGAGTTAATAAAAGTGGGATAAGGTGGTAAGGTGTGTCCACAACATGACTGTGAACAGCAGTATGATTTAAGAGTCAGGAGACACACAAACAAATACTGTGGGCAACTCAAGAGTTCAAAGGCACTGAGCCAACTTTAGTAAGAATAAACGCTGGAGAAAGAACTTAAAAAAGCAGTTTCTTGGCTTATCAGGAATCTGCAGAAGCCTCTGGCCAAAAGCCAAACAAATGTGTCCTAAAAGAATCTGTCTGTGGGGTCATAGGCCACATAGACTAGATAATCACCCAACATCTTTCCTTTGATTCTGAAATTCCAGGTAAGAGTCATGGGTAATAATATGAGAGAAATGATGAAATATGATGTACAAATTTATGAAGACTGAGTCAGTTACAACAGACTCAACGGTTAGCCTGGGTAAGTCAAACCCTGCTCCTCCCTTTATCAGTGATATAGATTTAAATTATTGGACTTCTTAAACCCTATTTTTAAAACTGAAATAACAAGCCAAGGGTGGCAGCACACACTTGTAATCCCAACACTCTTGGAGGCTAAGGCAGAAGGATCATGAGTTTGAGCCCAACCTGGGCAACTTAGTGACTTACGGAGATCTTATATCAAAGTTAAAAAATTAAAAGGGCTGGGTGTATTTCATTGGGAAGGCCTTTGGCTCAATCCTTAAAAACCCAAAACAAATAAACAAACCAACCCAAAAGCCAAAAACTAAAAAATAAAAACAAACAAAACAAACCCAAACAAAACCCCCCAAAACCAAACAACCCTGAATTAGCAAATACTTATGTCAAGGGTAGAAGGTTAGAATTTTATGAAATAAAGCATAAAAAGTACTCAACAAAGAATCTGGTATCAAGTAAGCATTCAATAAATTTGGTTATTATCATTTTGTTGAAGAATTTTAACAGGGCTTAAAAATTAGTCTTATAAAGAATTACACAGAACCTGAAGGGATCACTTATTTCTAACTCTACCCTGTTCTAGGGTGGTAGTAGGTACAGTAATAACGTACTTTAGGTCAGGGGCTCTGAAGGGTCTCCAGAACCCATACAGCATGAAGCAGTAATTAAAAGTGCTAGCTCCAAAGCCAAACAGAACTGGGTTTATGCCACTCTTACTACTTAAGAGCTTGTATCTTTCGACAATTTACATACTATTTGTTCTTCAAGGTCTCCCACATATAAAATGAGAAAAATTAGAGTAGCTGCTTCACAGGTCTTCTGAGATGTTATATGTAGGTTCTATCTGAGGGTTGTCACATAGTGGATATTTCAGGTCTGCTATGTGATCTGAAGAGTTCCATCTGTCTTAGCCCTCTCCAACATAAAAGATTTCTGTGATGTGAGAAATGTGGCTATTCTGAACACAGTAAAACAATAACCACTTCAAGGCCTAATGAGATATAAAGCTGAGTATCTTCTATTTAATTAACTATCTCCTACCCCAAAATGCTAAACAACTTGTTAGCATTACCAACAATCAAGATATTACCAGATATATATAAACAAAGTATATCTCAGCAGCTAAGGTTCTTCATATATCCACTTGAATTGTTAAAATTCCAAAGTTCATTCAAATCTGGCACAAGTCTATACTGTTTAAGATAATGGAAAAACCCAAAAGGAAAAAAACCACACACATATACACAACCTACCTTTCATTTCATGGAATAATAATTTTATACAAACAAAATTACTATCAACAAATTCACATACATTAGAAGTTGTGCCATCAACAAACAAGATCACATTTACTTTCCTTAGCTATTTGTCTTTTACAAATTAACATAACAATTTTTTATAGTTAAATTCATTTGTGGATCACCTGATTCTTCAGCTGGTTAAGTGTTTGTCTCAAATTATCTGTTGTTGTTTGGTTACTTTTAAAAAACTCAGCTACTGCTGTATTCAAAATTATTTTATAATCATCTTTGTTTATATCTTGTAGACAGGCAAGGTGTTGCAGACAGGCATCATAATTTCCAGACTAAAAAAACAAAAAACAAAAAACCACACATGCACACACAAAATTACATGCCAGCTTTAAGAACAACACATCATTCCCAAATAATTTCACTCATCTTTACCTTAAAAATTCTTAAAAAGATAGTCCCCCAGATACACTAGTTGAAGTCATTAGCTAAAGCAATATTCATACCAATTACAAAGTGTAAATATTTATTTCCTAATATTCTCTGTCATTGACACATATATCTATAACACATACGTACAGATGTAATAGATATACTGGTATATATGTGCATATATTGCTAGCAGGGTGTAAACAGCAGAGACTAGCCAGGAAAAGTAATGTAATTAAATTGTCATTTCTGGTAAATACACTTTGAATATGCAAGTATCAAATTCTTTTGCTTACATGTATATATCCTGGTAATCAAATAAGATTTCTCTTTTATATCATTTAATGTCAGAAAGGTTAAAATTCTGACAAACTTTTGGGGCTCCACTTTATAGTACATTCAAGACAAAGAATTGGATAGAGTACTGAAATGAAAAGATTAACCCACAAACCTAAATTTAAAAGACTTAAAAACCAACAGTGTGAGAGTTAAAACATTTATGAAAACAAAAACTTGTGAATGGGTTAAATTACTTGTATTTCTTTCACCATATTTAGTTAAACCCTACAATGCCTTATTTTAAAATAAAACTTACTTCTCTATAACCTTAACTCTTGAATTAGTATAGAACCAAAGTTATAAATTTAAAAATTCAAGTGAAAAAAACCATACTTGACAGTCCCAATGTGAGCAGATTTAAAAGAGACCATTTCTTACTGTGAAGGCTTGGGCAGCACTGGCAGACAGTTCCTTCTCCTGGTCAGTGATCCCAGAGGGCTGACCTGTCCCTTCGTGTTTTTCTGCTCCCTGATCTGCAGACACACAAATTTTACAATTCTTTAGAAATGAAAGTGGTGGGTTGGTGACATAGCTCAGCGCGCAGTGCCTGCCTGGCAAGCACAAGGTCTTGAGTTCTATTCCTGGTACCAAAACAAGAAAAAAAAAAAAGAAAAAAGAAAAGAAAAAAAAAAGAGAAAAGAAAGTGGTCAGTGAGTTTGTCAGGACTTTAACCCAACCACCCTCGCACCCTCCCACCCTCCTTCTCTCTTTCTCTCTCTCTCTGTCTCTCTCTCTGTCTCTCTCGCTCTGTCTCTTTCTCTCTGTCTCTTTCTCTCTGTCTCTCTCTCTCTCTCTCTGCTGGGGATCTAGTCTAGGGCCTCTAGCACTCTTAAGCATACGCTTTATCACTGAGCTACTCCTCCAGCTCCTACTTCTCATCTTTCTAATGAAATTGCCAAAGTCAGAGTTTTCTCAAAACTGGCTAATCAGTGCTGTAAGGAGCCACTCCTCTGAAAACTTTAAATCCTCCTCTAGCCTTTTTTATTTATTTGTACTGAACCCACGCTCATTCATTCATTCATTCATTTGACAGGGTTTCACTACACAGTTCAGGCTGGTCTTGAACTCACTATGTAGCTCAGGCCGGCCGCAAACCTACGGCAATCCTCCTGCCTCAGCATCCTGAGTGCTGGGATTACAGGTGTGTGCCACCATGCCCAGACGTTTTAATTTTTAAAACAGGGTCTACTAAGTGGCCCAAGATGGGCTTAAACTTGCAATTCTCCTGTCTCAGTCTCCCAGACTGCTGGGGATACAGGTGTGTGCAATCATGCTTTACCTTTTATTTGAGACAGGGTCTTGCTAAGTTGCCTAGGGTAGGCTTGAACTTGTGATCCTCTGGCCTATTCTTTACTGGGGATCCATAAAAATCTAAGTTCCCTTCTCCCTTTTACTTAGGCAGAACTAAGGATTCTTGGAGTTACATTTTTAAAAATACACTTATGTTTACCCTTTATTTATTTATTTATTTATTTATTTTTGTCTTTTTGAGACAAGGTCTCACTATGCAGTTCAGGCTGGCCTTGAGCTCACTTTGTAGCCCAGGCTGGTCTCGAACTCACAACGACCCTCTTGCCTCAGCCTCCTGAGTGTCGGGATTACAGGCATGTGCTACCACCCAGCTTCCCCCTCTTCTTCTTCTAGAAGATACAGCCGGGTGAGTTCGAGACCAGCCTGGGCTACAAAGTGAGCTCAAGTCCAGCCTGAACTGCATAGCGAGACCCTGTCTCCAAAAATAACAATAACAACAACAACAAGAAGTATGCCCTCTTTTTTTTTTTTTTTTTGCCCTCTCTAGAATAAATAAAATTCTTTAATGGGACTTTTGGGCTCACCTGTCAGAATGATTTAGAAATATAGGTCAAAGGAAATACCCTACAATTCACCAAGGTGCTGGACGGTAAGCTATTTTCCACTAAAAGTAAAGTGGCTCATGTGGCCACCCTGTCATCATCTCCCAGGAAATGTAAAAGTCTCTTAAAATCCTCCAGGAAAGGACAGAAGTCAACATCAAGATAAATAAGCTAGCTGCTAAAGCTGACAAGAGTCCAATATCTCTATTTCTACATACATTTCAGATGACTGGGCTCAATAAACCAGCTACACACTCACAAACCATTATTTTACCTACATTCTTTTACTTTTTTGGTACTGGGAATCGAACTTAAGACCTTGAGCTTGCCAGGCAGGTGCTGTGCTGCTGAGCTATATCCCCAGCCTACATCCCTTTACTTGAGGATAAAACTTTTCTTTTTCACTGGGTATGGTGGCGCACACCTGTAATCTCAGTACTCAGGAGGCTGAAGCAGGATCACTGTGAGTTTGAGGCCACCCTGGGCTACACAGGGAGACCCTATCTCAAAAAAACAAAAACAAATCCAAAAACTTTTATTTTTCTAAACAAAAACACACCTCAGTGGGTGTCTTAGTTATTTTTCTCTCATTGCTGAGACAAAATACCTGACACCCAAAATTAAAGGGAGAAAGGTTTATTTAGCTCACAGTTTGTGGAGGTTTCAGTCCCTCATTGGCTGGTGCCAAGGCAGGGTGGTACAATGCAAAGGGGCAACTTCATGGTGGCAGAAGACAGCAAAAGCAGTAGGAGAGAGTGAGACAAGCTTCTTCCTGCCCCTTACATTGTGTCCAGACTACTCGGATTAGGGTGGTGCCAATCCAACCAGTGGACTGATCCAGCAATCACACACTCTTAATTTCAGCACCTTTAATCCCAGCATTGTACTGCAAGTCAATCACACACTACATTTAGCTACCTCTGAAAAGCCTCTCCCTGTGACAGCATGAGGCTTTGGGGGGACATCTAGACACAAACCATAACAATGGGACTACTGCTACTTTTATTTTCCTTACTGTATTTCTGTATACTTTTGAAGTTTTCTTCAAGAGATAGGCATTAACTTCTATAATCAGTTTTTCTTTTTTCCTTTTTGTTTGAGAGACGGTTTTACTATGTAGTTCAGGCTGGTCTTGAACTTACTGTGTAGCCCAGGCTGGCCTTGATCTTGCAGTGATCCTCCTGCCTCTGCCTTCCCAGTGCTGGGAATACAGAGGTGCCTGGCTGTAATCAGTTTTTCAAATGTTTTAAAGACAATCATTATTTGTAACTGCTGACTTCTTACCAGATAGAGTCTGCATATAACTCCACAACACGTCTTTATTTGCCCAAAAGTTGTCTCCATTGCCAATTGAAAGCATATGTGACCGTTCATCCATAAGCCTGACTTTCCTTCTAGTTTGGCTTAATGAACATGGCTGATCTTCTAGTTGTACAGAACTCTTTGAGCCATACATTTTGACATTCCTTAAGCCAACAGACTTCATTTTTAGCCAAATAGTTGCCTTTTAACCTTCAACAAAGTAGAAAAGAAATGCACTGCTTTTTCAAAACTGAAAGTCAGTTAACTGAAGGCACAGACACATTCCAATACAGAATATTAGCAATTCAAATCTGATTGGAGGACAACTGCATACTACACTGTCAAAAGATAGCCCTAATGATATTCAGGAAAAGGTTTTATAAAAAAGGAATTTGACTGCTGTTGTCACAAAATACGGATGCTGCCCTCACGAAGGAAAGTTTTAAATAAAAAAAAAATCAGGCACACCAAAGTAACCAGATAGCTGAGGGTAAGTCACCTCACTTATGCTTTCTTTCGTTCTTTTGTTTTTTGCTTTTTTGAGACAGTCTCACCTTGTAATTCAGGCTGGCCTCGAACTCAAGGTGGTCCTCCTGCCTCTCAGTCTTCTGAGTGCTGAGATTACAGGCATGTACCACCATGCCTGGCTCACATATGCTTTCTACCTGAAGAATAAGCTTGACTCATCAAAACCCAATGAAGCAAAGTGTGGTGCCTACAGGTGTAATCCCACACTCCAGGAGGCTGAGGCAGGAAGATGGCAAACTCAAAACCTGCCTACACAACATAATGAATTAGTGAGACCCAGTCTCAAAATAAAAAATGAAAAAAGGGCTGAAAATGTAGTGCAGTGTGAAGGTCCTGGGTTTAATTCCTAGTACCAACCAACAACCTCCCAACACATAAATGGCTTTATTTTTTAACGGATATTTACATAGCACCAAGAAATCACACACGGTCAAAGCAGCTATGTTCTACAATCCAAATTCCTTAAACCACGTACCCTCCACTTTAGACTGGACAAGAGGAGCTGGATAAAATGGGACAAGACATATTCCCAAACACAAAGGATTAGCTATTCATAACCAGCACTGCTATAAACAAGAGTACCATGTCTAATACTACAGAAATAAAGGAATAGAAATTCAAATCAACAGTATCAGCATGCTTTAAGGTAGAAACTGCCACTGTTGATGAGTGTATGTAAGAGCAATTTTTTGTTGTTTTTTGAGACAGGGTCTTGCTATGTAGTTTTGACTAGCTTTGAACTCACTATGTAGCAGCCCAGACTGCCTCGAACTCACAGTGGTCCTCCTGCCTTGGCTTCCTGAGTGCTGGGATTACAGGTGTACTCAATCATGCCCTGCCCTATGAGCAGTTTTTAAGACATAGAATGACTGAGATTTACTTTAGATTTAAAATAATAATACTTGATTTTTTAAAGTCACGAATTAAAAAAACCTAGGTTCCCCCCAAATCTTTACAATTTAGACATTTTATTCTATTTTAAGATATTTGAATCCATTTACACAGCTAAACAACTTCAAATAAAAAATTTTAACTACTCAAAAAATTTACTGTTTGTTCAATTTGAGTAAAGTGCTTAATTTAAAACAGTTAACATTTCCCTGAGGGGCTGGGGATTTAGCTCAGCAGCACAGCACCTGCCTGGCAAGCGTGAGGTCATGAGTTTGATTCCCGGTACTGGAAAAAAACAAAAAAACAAAAAAACACATTTCCCTGGGCCAGAGATATAGTTCAGTGGCATAAGCGCCTGACTGGCAAGCACAAGGTCCTAAGTTTGATTCCCAGTACCAAAAAAAAAAATGAAAACCAAAAACAAAAACAACAAAAAAACCCATTTCCCTATATAACTTATAAATCTAACAAATTAAACTTACAGTAATTCTTAGGTATTTGTGTTCATCCAATGATATAAATACAATAAAGTCTCAACTTAAATATGGAGCTGGGGATGTAGTTTGGTGGTCGAGCACTTGCACATATATATAAATCAGTCAATTATATATTTGAAATTGGAATCATACGACCTAAAAAATCATAGACCTAAGATGAGAAGTCAGGTCTTTCTGACTGAAAGCCTGTGCTTCCAAGCAAAAATATATGTTCCATGTCTTTACATAAACCTAGCTCTGTGCTCTATCCAGGCTTATATATTACTCTATTTTTTTAAATTTTTTTCTTATATATTACTCTAAATTCTAACATTTTGTTTTTTTGACACAGGGTCTTACTATGTAGTTCAGGTTGACCTCAAATTCACTATGTAGCCCAGGTTGGCTTGAAACTTAAGGCAGTCCTCCTGCCTCAGCCTCCTGAGTGCTGGGATTAATTACAGTTCAGCACCACCATGCTCGGCTTCCACAGACTAATTATAAGTGAAAAAAGATATTCTTTTTACCACCTTAAAAACTGATCATATTTGCCAACATTAATAGCGATAATCTGCCATTATATGCTTTATGAATTACATAAAGTATATAAAACAATTCTGTAGAAGTAATTTCAGTTCATGAAAATATAAGTGATAAAGAAACTAATTAAAGGATATCAGGAAGAAACAATCAGACCAATCCAGAATGTTGGATGTGTACAAAATAACTGACTCAGCCAGCTGTGCTGCAGGCCTGTAATCTCAACACTTGGGAGGCTGAGGTAGGAGGATCACCATGAGTTTGAGGCGAGCCTGTGCGACATAGTGAATTCAAGGTTAGCCTGAACCACAAAACAAGATCCTGCTTCAAGAAAAAAACAAGAACAAAAACCAAAAAAAACCTGACCCAGTTTCTTAAAAAAATTTTTGTCAAAAAAGAAAGACAGTGGGAGTTCAAGAGATAAAATATAGTGTATGAACCTTAATAGCATTCTGGTTTAAAAAGCACAGCTTTAAAGCATATTTTTTAAATGACATTGGGAACACTTTCATGTAACAAAAACATTGTCTTAAGTATGAAAATGGCATTCTGGCTATGTAAGTTAATGCTCTTTTTTATTTATTTTTATTTTTTTATTTTTTGGTTTTTCTCCGGTACCGGGAACCGAACTCACGACCTTGCGCTCGCCAAGGAGGCGCTTTTGCTGCTGAGCTAAATCCCCAGCCCCTAATGCTCTTTTTAAAAGAATGCATACTGAAACATTCACAAGTGAATGATTTTTGTAACCTCTTCAGGAGAGAGGGAGGAAGTAAATATGGCAAAACATAATGACTGTTGAACAATGAAGTGGACATATGGATTCTCTCTTTCAAGATAAGGTCTTGCTAAGTAGTAGGAGTTCAGACTATATTTGAGGGGCTGGGGATTTAGCTCAGCAGCAAGGTGCCTGCCTGGCAAGTGCAAGGTTGTGAGTTCGATTCCTGGTACTGGAAGAAAAAAAAAAAGAAAAGAGGAAAAACGGACTATATTTGAATTTGTGATGCTTTTGCCTTAGCCTCCCACATGCTGGAATTACAGGAATATGCCCCCATGGACATTCTATTTTTTCAATTTTTTTTTAATGTTTGAAATAATCTGTAATAACTGAAACAAACAAATAGTGCACAGATATCTTACTGGACCCTGACAAAAGCAAATATCAGGATAGTTCTGCATAGCATATTTATTCATCTCTCTAGTGTAAAGGTGACTTTAGATAGATATGTGTGTATTTTATACAGATACATGTATGCCCATATATTTAAAATGTATTTTTGTTGGGTATGGTGGCACACGCCTGTAATCCCAGCACTCAGGAGGCTGAGGTAGGAGGATCGCTGCAAGTTTGAGGGCAGCCTGGGCTACAAAGTGAGCTCAAGGCCAGTGTGAACTGCATGGTGAGACCCTGTCTCAAAAAAAAAAAAAAAAAAAAAAGTATTTTTAAATACATATACTTTAAGATATATATGCATATTGTATGTTGATGTGAGCTTATATAGGAAAAGTCTGGAAGAACAACTTTGGTATACTTACGTAGAGTGTGGGACCAGTGAGGGCAATGTAAAACTGACATTTAGTAAGATGTTTTGGGTATTTAAATAAAACTAAAATTGCACTGGCCCACAATTTCTGGCCTTTTTTCCTTTCTGGTGCTGAGAAGGTGGGCGAGCTGGGCGAGCACTTTACCATACTTTTTGTTTTGTACTTTGTATAGGTTTTTATACTTTACCATACTTTTTGTTTTGTACTTTGTATAGGTTTTCTGATCATCCTGGCCCCAAATTTCAAAGTCACTATTAAGTATCCTTTTCTAGATTTCAAATTACTCATGTGCTATCTTCCTCCTCTTCATACTACTGTATTCTTTCTCTCTCCCACGGAGTCACATCTCCAACCCCCACACTTTTCTATTCGACCCTCCATGACTATCCTTGTAGTTCCAATTCTCTAGTAACTTCAAATCTAGGAGTTTGAGTTCTAACTCCAGCTTCAAATAACCATAAAAGTCAAGTCAAGTCATGCTAAAACACTGCTGGTATTTCCTTAGTCATAAACAACACTGATTTCACATCCATGTTCTATAAGGACACAAGCTTGTGAGCCTTCCACTGCCTGTGTCACGATTTGTCTTTGGTTAGAGCCTCTCTACTCTGGGATACCTCTCTCTTTAGGATTTGCTTGAAATATAACCATGAGCATGGAACCTGCTTGGTGATCCATCACTGAGATGCCACACAATCCAGAAACAGAAATAATTAGGTTCCTATGGGGTGAATCTTAACCAACTAAGTAAGAAGAAATGAGAGGGAGTGGGATAGATAAATCATCCCTCCTTTCTCTCTTCTAGGCAATACTTTAAGTTTCTCCTCAAAACCCTTTCCTGGCCTGGCAAGCGCAAGGTCCTGAGTTTGATTCCCAGTACCAAACAAACAAACAAACAAAAAACAAAAACAAACCTTCCCCACAAAGACCTCACATGCAACTCACTTGCTATTTCCCTTCACTTTGCAAAGCGAAGTAGGAATCAGTTATAAAATGTATTACATCTTCATTTCCCTTTTTGCCTTCACTTTTAACATCCTGGGCTTATACTTTCCAAGGAAAAACTGGGTTCTGCTAAAAATTAGGTTCACCTAAAACAAACATTCCCACCTCCTTTCGAGATACAGTCTCACTATGCAGTTCAGGCTGACCTTGAACGTGAGTAGCCCAGGCTGGCTTCAAACTCATGGCAATCCTCCTCCCTCATCCTCCCAAGTGCTGGGAATATAGGTGTGTGCCACCATGCCCAGCTAAAACACCCTTTAGCTCAGCTGATTTCACAAATTATAAAACTGTGAGGAAAACATATTAGAAAGCTCCTAGGGTTCCTATTTTACAAACAAATGAAGTGAGGCTCAACTAAGACCCTATCTAAAGAAGTATGGCTTTCTGTTCATTTGCTATTCTCAATCAATCAACAAAGTCTGCCAGTTTTATTTTAAATATTTTTCACATCTGCCTCTCCTCTCCATTCTACTACTAATCTAAATAGCCAGCATTTTTTTTTATAAAAAAAAGCCTGCGATTATCTTACTTAACCTTTACCAGTCCCATAAGGTAAGTAGACCCTTTCTTATTCTACACATGGGAAAGGTGAAGTGAAAGACAGACAGACAGAGACAGAGGAGAAGAAAGAGAGAGCGAAAGAGAGAGAAACAGGCTGAGAAAGGCAAAGCAAAGCAAAACAACAAAGCGGAAAACAAAGAAAGAAAACGGTGGTTTTTTTGTGCTTTTTTGAGACAGGGTGTCATCTCATTATGTAGTTCAGGCTGGCCTTGAACTCGCAACAATCCTCCTGTCTCAGCCTCCCAAGTGCTGGGATTACACGTGTGCACCACCATGCCTGGCTCAAGGTGGTTCTTAATACTTGGCCAGGGTCACAAATAACAAGCTAGGATAAACATAAGCTGTTTGACATCAAAACCCATTCTCCTAACTTGTTATCCTTTTTCACCTGTCTCCATTAAGATATAAACCAGATCACATGATCATGGATTTGCTGACAACTTCCAGTGGCTTCCCATTAGTCAGAAAAACGTCAAACTTCCTCTGTGGCCTATAAAGCCCAACACACACCAGCTCCTGCTGCAACTTTGCCTTTACTTCCTGCCACGCTATCTCTGCTCACTATGCTATAAAAATATACAGAGAACCTCCCACATGCCAGACACTGTTCTAAACTCTGGTGCTACAGCCCCTGTCCACAGAGGGCTTCTATTCAAGGGATCTTCTTGATGTTCTTTAAATGTTTTCCAAGGGCTCTGCACATTCTCCTACTTGGATAACTCTTCCTGCAGGTGGGTGGCTCCCATCTGCGTTCTAATGTCACCTTTAAAGGCACCCCTCTCTAACTAATCTATCCAAAAATAGGGCCCTTACTTTCAGTACTCTTCTACCCTCTTTCTTACTCAGTCTATTTTTCATTGCCATAACAAAATGCTTGAGGCCAGGAGCTTTGTAAAGAGGCTTATTTAGCTCAGTTCTGGAGGCTGACAGTCCATGATTTCTAAAGTCCAAGAAGTGTGGTCAGGGGCCCCTTGGCTGAATCTTGTAACAGTGTCATGGCAAGACATCCCCGAGGCACAGAGCACATAGCAAGAGAGGAAGCCAGACGGAGCGGTTAGACTTGGTCTCTGTAACTCATCCTCACAAGAATAGCTAATGTCCCTTCCAAAGGCAGCACCCCAGTATGTGATCATCTCCCACTAGGCTCCACCTCACAAAGGTTCCAGCACCCCTTTTGTTTGGTACCAGGGACTGAGCACAGAATCTCATGCCTGATAAGCTCACACTTTACCACTGAGCTACAACTCCTCCCCCCGCATCATGTCTTAATACCCCTAATTTGGAGATCAAGCTTCCAATACATAAGCCTTGAGGGTCACACTCAAACCATAACATTCATTTTTCTTTTCTTCATAGTGTTTATCACAACTGAAAATTATACTTATTTTTTATTTTATTTACATGTTTATGTCTTTTATACTACACAGTAAGCTCCACTAAGGTAGGCACTTTGTCTTTTTTGTCTCTAGTCCACTGTCTAAAGTAATGGATGGTAAAGAAGCCTGTTAGTGAAAATTTACTGAATACATTAACATAATATTTGACAGCCGTAGGCATTTTCTGGGCTTCCAGTCTTCCTTGACTTAAACCCATCTACAGCTGGAGAGATCAGGTCATTCACCTTCTTTTTGTGAGTGCTCGGGCTTTAACGCTTGAGTACACTAGGTAATGTTCTTCCACTGAGCTAAAGGCCTACTCCCTGGACTTCCTAAATCCCTTCAAGGCCATCTTTTCTTACCCAGCAAAGAACACACACACAAGGCCCTCCAAAATCAGAACCTCGGCCTCAGGAGCTCAGACTAGTATGTGAGGTATATTCTGAGTGAGGAGGAGATTGTTCATCAGCTGGAGAAGAGGAAGAAGGGTATTACAACTCAGAATCACAAAGGAACACAATACTTAACAAAAGAATCATTTCTGGTGTGAACAGTTTGGTAGTTGATATAAAAAAATCACTCGGAAATACACTGTGAAGATGCTCAAAAACCATGTTAAAGAGTAAGGATTTGATACCTAAAAGATGAGGCAGAGAAATGGCATGATCCGATGATCATGTTGGAAATAAGGGATGGCAGTGAGGAGAATGGACAGGAAGTGACAAACAGTAGTCACAGGCTACTTAGCCAGGTATGGTGGCACACACCTGCGATTCTAACACTCTGGGAGGCTGAGGCAGCAGGATCACAAGTTGGAGCCCATTCTGGCCTACCTTGCAATTTAGTGAGATCCTGTCTCAAAAAGTGGCTGAAAACGTAGTTCCATGTAAAAGGCCAATACCCCCCCAACATATGCACACATGCATTTGCACATGCACATGCGCACAAAGAGCTACTTAATGTGAAACAAATCGTATTAGCAGGTAAAGATAAGAATCACATTAGTTGAAACGGAGATGGAAAGGAGCAGAGCGATGCAAGGGAACCACACTACATTCATCTATACTAATTAAACGCTACTACAGAAAAGTTTCTTACAAACTCTGGACCATATTTTTCAACTATATAAATACTGTACCTCTCTTACCAAATGGGACTACAACTATGCTAGGTCTGTTAACTTTAATGGACTGAAGAGCAGGTCCTCAAAGGCAGGAAGTGTATCATATTTATTTCTTCAACATCTAAGACAGTGCTGATTCTCAAGCTTTGTGAATGAACAAACGGAAGTATTAGTAGAGAAAGAACTGAGGTAGGAGTTGAAAACTGGATGTGCTATAGGTCTACAAAGGTGACTCCAGGCAAATAAATGCAATGGTATGGGCAAGCAGAAATAGTACACTCGGGGAACAAAGGCACTGTCCTAAGGATTTAGTTCCCTTGTCCAATATTTGGACAAGCCATGTTTGTTCCCTGCCTGTGACAAGCCTCAGGTCCTCTTTCTCCTCTTTCCCCATTCTACATGGCTCTTTCATTTTACTCAGGTCTCTGCTCAAGTATCACCTCACCAGATGGCTTCCCTGACCAACCTATCTAAAATCCCATAGCACTCTCACTTTCTGAAACTTTCGTCTTCTTCGAAGATTATTCAGGAGATTAATCACCGTTGTGTACAAGTGCGTGGGTGTGGTCTTACAGACCAACTCACAGGGCCTCTGGAATCCTGGGCAAGCAGTCTACCACTAAGCTACATCCCTGATCTCTTCCTAATAATTTATTATTTTGTATTTGTATTGGGACTGGCTCACTTTAATTTCAAATCGAAGTTCATTTGTCAGTTTTTTAGATCAATATCCAATAAATTTCACAGCAAAATGGACTTTTTATCTTTTTCAAACTAATTTTCATTATAAAAAGTGTATTGATCACTTCTTGTCGCCTCAGTACCTTCCAATAAAACCTGGAAGCCACAGAGAATAATGTTTATTGCAAATCACGTGCTAGTCATTAAATTGGGGGAGATTCCAGGAATGAGGCAAACAATCCATAAAGTATCACTCAGACTGAGTAGTTAATATTGAGGAACTAGGGAAAAACAGGTACTGAAGGAAGTACACGCAGACAGAAGACACACTTTAGCTTCATGCCTACTTAAACTTAAATGCATGGCGCCCGCAGAGTTCAATCCACAGGTCGTCACTGACCAGAGGCAGCCCCAAGTGCCTGGGGCAGCACAGCTGCACCGGTCTAAGCTGCGACCCGAAGGCAGCTGTGTGCCCTGGGAGGCCTTCCTCCGTCTCTCACCCCACTGGGAACCGCAGTCTGAGAAGGGCAAAGCACAGGTACGCGTTTCGGGCCGGAGCTATTCTGGAGAGCAAAGGCGGTCAGTCGTGGACGCATACTGCACTCGAGGAGAAAACTGCTGCCGCTGTGGCCCTGACTCCCGAGAGCGACAGCCGAGGTAGGGGATGAAGGACCGAAACGGAAGCCCAAAGCAGAGGCGCCCTGGAGCCTCCACCCCTCTTCCCACCAGGAGCCCGCGGCCCGCCGCCCGGCCCCGCGCGTGCGCCGCCTCACCGGAGGGCTTGTCTGCAGCCATCTTCCTGCCGGCGCCCGGCGCCTCCCGACTCCCCCGCCCGACTGCCCGCTCTCCTGGACCTCGGAGGAGCGCTCTCAGCCCACTCGGGCTCCTGGCCGCCTTGTTCCTGCCGGAGGAAGGGACTGACGGAGGGCTGAGGAAGTGACGAGAGCTAGCTTGCGTCGTCTAGCAACAGTGGCGACGTCTCCACCCAGGCAGCACCAGAGCCTGCCGCCGCACACAGCTTCCGTCCCGAAGAGTCCGTACACACTACTTCCGGTCCCGGCCAGCCACACCCGAGAAGGAGGCGTGGGAGCTGCGGCTGGTGGGCCCCAGCTTTCCTTCCCTTGCAGGCGCCTGCGCGCCAGGTCGGACCTGCGCGCTGGCTCTCGTGGCTGGGTTTGCGCAGCCAGAAGCAGCAGTGCTCATCTGCCTGAGCTTAGCTGACCGAAATAGGGCAGTCAGGTTCTAGTTCCTCATTTTGATATAGTGGAAATAAATGTAACTCCCAACCTGCTAAGGGTCAGATACTCTGAATTTATATTCCCCAAATTAGAAAATGAATTGAAAGGAACAACAGAACTTAAGAGTAGGAAAATGTTACTAAGAGAGAGATAGCTCCTGAGGGATAGGAGGAGACCCAAAAGGGGATTGCCAACAAACCCACTTCTCAAAGCAATTTTATAGAGCAAAATCATAAGGTGGGTACAATGTGGCTCAAAATGATGATCAACCAATTAAGATTAAAAGTATAGCCACTTAGGTAATATTGATTCAATGGGGAAGCGGGTAATGTAGCAAGTGTACATGGAAAGAGCAAGGACCCTTTTATGAAGAGATGTGTCAGGAGCTCCTGGTCGCCCAGCTGGGTTACTGATATCTAGCTAGGCTTTATTGGACAAAGCAATATCAATTAAAGTAAATTGCTTATCCCTGGGGAGATGGAAGGCTTGGTCATTCTGTTTTTATCTTTAGGCCTGCCTTCAACAGATGCACCTCCAGCCACGATTGTAATGTGTTTTCATCTTTCATCTTTTCATCTGACTCCCTTGATAGCCTAGCCCTGTCTGATTGCCTATTTCCACCCAATTAGCTGCCTATAATAATTTTACATGCAATCACATAATGCCTGGCAAGAAAGCTTGACCTACATTTTGTATCCTTTGTTATTGTAAAACTTTGGATCAAATCCTTTCTCAGTGCTGCATATGCGTTTGTTAATTATTAGGGAGCCTCTAAAAGTTGTCAAAACAAGCTCAATTTACCCTGAATGTAGATAATCTCATCCCACCTCAAGACTGAGAACACTAGGGTAAGAGACTTACAAGGACATTCAACTATACTCAGAAGTTGCCAGTCATTACCCTAAACTGAAGGTTGCCTAAATTCCAGGAATAACAGAACCCCATTGGACTGAAACCACCCTGAACAGACAATCATTTCATGGAAATGCAACTGTGACTGAGATAGTGACCACCAGACACCAAGACAGCTGCTAATCCTGTCTTTTTATTTTAAAGAGAAAAAAAAAAAACAAATCACAAAATAACAGCAATGAAGACAAAAACAATACAAAAACAATAAAAACAATACACCATTTCAAAACAAGATATAGGAATTAACAATGATTGTTATATCACATATTATCTTCAGTGATGTTGCTCGGGTTACCAGATGTAAGAATGCAAGACTGACCAAACAATTACAGACAATAATATGTAATGAAAAAAAAATTAGAAACAGTACAGAGCTTCATTAAACAAGATGGTAGGAATTCAGCAATGATTGTTATATTTCATACTGTTGTCTTCAAATTAGTTTTTCTGATTACCTGACATAAGCATGCAAAATTGGTCAAGAGAAAAGAAAAAAAATTAAGCATTAACTGTTCCTTTCAATGAACCAATTGAAACTAGCAGTACAATTACCTTTTTCTTCTTTTTTGTCCTTTTTCTTTTAAACAAACAGACACCCATTTACAAAATAGCAAAAGAACAGTACAGACAATACAGAGTTACAAACAAAGTGGTAGAAAATTAACAATGCTTGTTGTATTACATATTGATATCTTCAAAGTGGTTTATCAGGAAAACAGATAGAGACATGCAATATTGATCAATCAAAGAATCATTAACTGTTTTTCTCTTTTCTTTTCTTTTCTTTTCTTTCTTTCTTTTTTTTTTCCCCCCAGTACTGGGAATCAAACTCACGACCTCACATTTGCCATGCAGGTGCTGTGCCGCTGAGCTAAATCCCCAGCCCCTATTAACTATTTCTTTCAGCAAAGAAATAGAAGACAGTAGTTCAACTATGTTAACTGCCCTGTATATACATACATACAGAATTTCTCCTTCTTTCCCTTCTCTTTTCCCACATGCCAGTTGCCCTTTTTCCTTGAAGATTTTCCTTTCATTTAACAATGTCTACCACACCTCCTAGTTTTTATTCACTCTTTCAGGTTTTACACTAATGAGACAATGTACTTGCACATGCATGTCTGATTTATTTCACTTATGAGTATGGTCTCTAGTTGTGACCATTTACCTATGAAAGCCTTGAGTCTATCTTTCTTTATAGCTGAGTAATATTCCATTATATAAAAGCACCACAATTTTTTTTTTATTTAATCCTCAGTGGATGGACATTTGGGTTGCTTCCACAATTTAGCAATTACAAATTGTGCTGCTATGAACGTAGGTGCACGTATATCGCTGTGATATGATGTTTTCAGATCTTCTGGGAAAATACCCAGAAGGGGACTAGCTGGGTTGAAAGGGGCCTCTAGACCTGGTTTGCTAACGAGTCTCCAAACTGATTTCCACAGTGGTTTCACCAGTCTGAATTCCCACCAGCAGTGGAGAAGAGTTCCTGTTTCTCTACAGCCTCACTAGCATTTGTTATTGTCGATTTCTCAATGCTACCCATTCTAACTGGAGTGAGATGAAATCTCAATGTTGTTTTAATTTGCATTTTTCTAATGACTAATGATGTTGAACACTTTCTTATGTATTTATTAGCCATTTGTATTTCTTTATCTGAGAAGTGTGTATTCATCTCAGCTGCCCATTTTTGG
>NW_004955420.1:30219059-30225952 GCF_000276665.1 Chinchilla lanigera | reverse complement strand
TGCCCCCTCCTCGAGTGTGCCTGGTGTTCGAAAGGCGCCCTAACCCGAGATGTCCACCTCAGACAGAATGACACAGACAGACAGACAGAGAGAAATGTGCTGCACCCTAGCCCAGGTAGGGAGAAATGCCCTAACCCAGGCAGGCAGGCAGGGAGGGCGGGAGAAACAATGTCCGTCCACCCCAAACAAATGTGCTGCAGCCCAGGAGCCGAAACTGAGCCCCTAATTCAGCGAATGAATGAATTAGGGTCAGCTTCGTGTGTGTGTGTGTGTGTGTGTGTGTGTGTGTGTGTGTTTGGCCTGTGCTGTCTCTCTGTCTGTGTGTGTGTCTTGGTTCAGAGCCTAACAGTGAACCCTAACCGGTTTCCGAACCCTCGTTTCCCTAACCCTGAGCATAACGCTAACCCTAACAGACAGACAGACAGACAGAAGCGAGGGACGGAGGGAGGGTCAGTGTGTGTGTCTGTGTCCAGAAACCAGTGGCAAACGTCCCCTTCCCCAAGTTTCCTTGGTCCCCGACAGTGCCCCCCTCCTCGAGTGTGCCTGGTTTTCGAATTAGGCCACTCCCGGCCGAAATGTGCTGCACCCCAGACAGAAATGTCTGTCCACCCCAGACACACAAACGTGCACAAGAGCAGAAACTGACTGAGCCCCTTCATCCAATTCATTAGGGTCAGCCTGGTCTGTGTGTGTGTGTGTGTGTGTGTGTGTGTGTGTGTGTGTGTGGTCACTGTGTGTGGTCTGCTGTGTCTCTGCCTGCCTGTCTGCCTGCGTGCCTGCCTGTCTGTCTGTCTCTGTCTGTCTCTCTTGGTTCAGAGCCTAACAGTGAACCCTCGGTTTCTGAACCCTAGCAGGACTCGAGGAAGGCAGGAGTCGGTCTGGTCTGTCTGTCTGTCTCTCTTTCTCTCTGGCGCCACCCTGTGGCGCCTCTGGGGAACTGCAGAACCCCGGTTTGGCGCGTACCACGGTGATGGGGTGGGGCTCGCTAGCGTTCGCGACCTCCGGAGCAGAATGCGCATGCTCTCGCGGGTGGCAGGGACGGAGGGAGGGGCAGAGGGGCCGAGGGGGCGGGGGAAGGAGGAGGAGGAGGAGCAGGCTGACTCGCGCGCCACGCCCTGTGGCGGCTCTCGGGCTCTGCAGGGTTAGGGTTCAACTCTTTCTGGCTGATTGATTGACTGGCTGATTGACTGACTGGATGCTTGATTGATTGATTGATTGCCTGGCTGCCTGCCTGAGTGGTGCGGCGAGCCAGAAAAGAAGAAGAAGCAGCAGCTTTCGAGGGAGGGAGGGACGGACGGACAGAGAGAGAGTCAGTGTTTGTTTTATGTGTCCAGCATCAGTGGCAAACGCCCCCTTCTCGAGTTTCCTTGGGCCTCGACAGTGCCCCCTCCTCGAGTGTGCCTGGTGTTCGAAAGGTGCCCTAACCCGAGATGTCCACCCCAGACAGACAGACAGACAGAGAGAAATGTGCTGCACCCCAGGCAGGCAGGGAGAAATGCCCTAACCCAGGCAGGCAGGCAGGGAGGGCGGGAGAAACAATGTCCACCCCAGGCAGAGAGGGAGAAACAATGTCCGTCCACCCCAGACAAATGTGCTGCAGCCCAGGAGCCGAAACTGAGCCCCTAATTCAGCGAATGAATGAATTAGGGTCAGCTTCGTCTGTGTGTGGTCACTGTATGTGTGTGTGCATGTGTGTGGTCTGTCTGGTGTGTCTCTCTCTCTCTATGTCTCTGTGTCTCTGTGTCTGTCGGTCTGTCTTTCTTGGTTTCAGAGTGTAACAGTGAACCCTCGCTTTCCAAACACTCGGCTCCCCAATCCTGACCCTAACCCTAACCCTTGACCCCTGACCCTTGACCCCTGACCCTGACCCTGACCCAACACCCTAACCCAACACCCTAACCCTGACCCTAACACCCTGACTGTAACACCCTGACCCTAACACCCTGACCCTAACCCTGACCCTAATCTTTAAACATAGCCAGCCAGTCTAGATAGTGTCCGCCAGTAAGAACAGCTCCATCCAGTTGTTTCCAGTCTGTGAGGCAGTTCATTTCCATGCTAATTGTTTCATTTAAGTGTTGTGCAAACGGGCCTTGAAGGCCATCTTCCCTAACGGCTTCTCTCAAGCATTTAAGAGTGGAATGTTCATGGGGGTACCATCTTAAGGGGCGTGCAGGATTTTGGTGTACATTTACAGGAAACATATCATTTATTTCGGTTTCCTATTGTTCCCAATTTTTTCCTTGGCTATGTCTTATCTTACATAATCCTTCATAATAATCATCCCATTGTTGGGGCAGTTTCACTTTAAAATCTCTTTTTGTATGATATTCAAACAGACTCCTCCGCCACGGCCGTCAACCAGACCTCTGGACCCCTTTTTCCCACAAGCATGGTTTTCATTGTTGACACCATGGATTTTTAGGGTGTGGTATTATTGTATGGTCAGCACCTGGCGCTACAATATAAGCTGGAGGCTCGTCCCAGTCAAGCTCCACTTTCATCAAAGGGCAGGGCTTATTGTGTGACAAACAGGAAGTAGCCCGGGCGGGGAGGTTTTGTTCGGCGTCATCAGGGGTGGAGAATTTTCGCTTGGCGCCATCCTTGGTTCTTGTTTTAAGGGGGCGAGTGAGGGGTATAGATTGTGTGGTTTAGGCTGGGGAGTCAAGGGTTTTATATCGTCTGGCTTGGGGGTTTCTTTGGCATTTGGTTCAGACGGGAGGGGCACCGACAAGGAGAGGTGTTTCTCGAGCTGTTCCGTGAGGGACGGCTCAGCATCTGGGGCTGCCGCCGCACATGCAGCAGAGTCCGCCAGAAGAGGGAAGGCTTCTGAATCCTCCCCGGTAGTGCTTTCCGAGCCTGTTAAGCAAGCTCTGATAGTAAGTAAGGCAGGCAGGAGCCCTACGGGAAAGATTTTCCCTTCATGTTGTTCCGCCGTTTGGACCGGCCGGATAAGGCAGGACCATGTTTGTGGGTCCCACAGGTTAGCAGTTTTCAGCCAAGGATTAAAGGGAAGGAGAATCGCCCAGTACTGGGAGAGGGTCTTATAAGATTTTACAATGTCTAGCCTGTAAGAGAGCAGCAAGTGCCCGTGCCTGCGGGTGTTGCTCCTTATGAAGTGCAGGACCCATGTTGTGGGCGGGGGCCACTTACCAATTCCCAGGGGGCGCGCAGGGTCCCTGTTAGAGGCGCCACTTGAGGTCAAACCTCTCGGGTTGAGGGACCTGGGCCCGTGGTAAGCGGTGACACAGTGAGAAGAGACACTGGAGACCAGGCTGATGGCGCAGATCCCTTTTATTGCGGAAGTACCAAGCGTTTTATAGAGGAGGCTAGAGGCGTGGCAATGGAGGCGGGCTAGGGGCGTGGTTTCAGGTGGTACTATTCGTGGGGGCAGTGCAGACGAGGTCTGAGCGGGACAACCTAGGTGGGGCGACTCACTGGGTTTGCCGAGGACCTGACGAGTCTGCATTTGCTCAGACCTGCTCCTCTGCCACGGCCATCAACCAGACCTCTGCACCCCTTTTTCCCACAAGCATGGTTTTCATTGTTGACACCATCTTTGCATTTATCTGAGATTATTTTTGATTTGATTTTTTCTAGAGTCTCATTCAGTTGCTTTGCTGTTACCACTTCAAAGAGGTCAGGTGGGTGGTTTTCAGACTGTCCCACCTCATTGCCTACTGGGTTTGCCTTTGGTGATGTATGGGGTTGCATCATGTTTAAGTGTCTCAGCATTTTCTTTTTCCTCTTTTTAGTTTAATTCCTGGGGTCATGTTTATAACAGCTGTTTAGAACATTTATGTCACTTTTGGCTATAGTGGTATCAATAACAGTAACACAAAACACCACATAGGAAATGACGAAACTAAAGTAACTATTCATTTGGCACCTTTCACCATATGAACTGGATTTGTGGTTATATAACAAAATCTAAAACAAACCAGAAGATTGTATGCAGTATACAAGTCCTTAGTATGTCAAATACAATTTTTAATTTTAGTTTTCTGAGGAAACTACATACTGATTTCCATAGTGGTTGTACTGGTTTACATTTTCACCAAAAATGTAGAAGTGTTAGACCGTATCAAATTAAAAATCTGCACAACAAATTGCTTTTATTTCTATCAAAATGTCATTTTTGTTTTGATAGAAATTATATAGGATCTATATACTGCTTTGGGCATCATGGACATTTAATCAATATCAATTGCTTTAATTCATGAATATGGAATGGGATCTTTCCATTTTTTGTTTCTTCAGTTTTTTTGCAGTACTTGGTATTTCCTCCTAGGGCTTCTTAGTAAACTGTATTCTTAGACCCCTTCTTTTCTTTTCTTTCTTTCTTTCTTTATTCTTTTCCTTTCCTTATGACCAGGGAGCACTGGGGATCTCTTGTAGCAAAACCCCAAAAGTTCCTGGCATTACTGAAGCCATCTAAAGGCACTGTGTTGAACTCTTCCCACATGCAAAAGTCCTCTGTTCATCACTGATCCCCACTAGTGACCCAGACAGCGGACACAACCTGTTTCTGTTCCTCCTTTGTAAGCCCTCCTGAGTCTTGTGCCCTACAGCTTCTCTGCCATATCCCCACTGTGCCCCAGCACTCTCTGGGAAAGTCTCCAGGTGCACAGTAGTTATTTGTTTTGGTCCTTTCTTTTAGAAAGGAAGCACACAAAGCATCTCTGATAATGTACCGGCATACATCAACCTTCTGACTGTATTTGCCAGGCACGATGGTATACACCTGGAATCCCAGCACTCAGGAAGCAAAAGCAGGAGGATCGCCATGAGTTTGAGGTCAGCCTGGGCTGCATAAGTGAGTTGAAGGCCAGCCTGAACTACACAGTGAGGCCCTATTGCAAAAAATATAATGATTACCGCAGTTAGAATGGCATCACAGCATCAGGGAATAAAGGCACTGTCCTCATTGCATTCAGTAGCAATAATTCCCCCAGAACAACTCCACTGCTGACAAAAATTCCTTTGAAACTGTTGTCACTGATAAGTTATACCATCATTTATAGTTTTGGAGTGATTACTAGAATTCAGGATACTGTTTTGGAGACAAGGTATGGTCCTGCACAGCAGTTTGGGTTATTTTTGGTTCATATGGTGGAAAAATTACCATCTAATTAAAAGTCACTGCAATATAAACAAGAAAAGTATAATTTTGATGGTGAGAAAACAGAATTTTGCTGGGCATGGTGGGGCATGCTTGTAATCCCAGCACTCAGGAGGATGAGGCAGGATTGCCACAAGTTCGAGACCAGCCTGCACTATATAGCAAGACCCTGTCTGAAAAAACAAACAAACAAGATTTTATGTAAACAATAATATTGGGTCTAATATGAAAGGAAAATAGGCAAAATTATGTACATGATATAATATACAATGTTGGGATATAATTAGGTATCTTGTCAAGATATGAGAAACATCACATGGTAATCTACAAGTTGTGTGAAAACAAATCAACTTTGCCAAAAACACATGTTCACAAGTCTCTCAAAATATATATCTTAATATAAAATATGCATTTAAATTACAAATAGTTTTTGTTACACAGAATACAGAGTATACATACAAAAAATTTCCAACAAAGATAGTGGCAAAATCCTAATGACTACCAAACAGCATTAACAACATTAAGTTTTTTAGTGGCCCATACCTCACAATTATATATGTGCTGCTGAAGTGAGCGCTATACCTCCCAACTGTAAAGACTAAACAAAAACTATGTAAATATTAACTCTACTTGAAAGTAAAAAATATATTTAAATTCACCATGTTTAATTATAAGACACTATGTACCAAGCTCAAAGACACTTAAAAATATCTAATGTCAATTCAATATTTTTATATTAAACACTGCATATTTGTAATCCAGATATTTAAGTAATTTACTGAAAAACATATAATGTATATATTTACTGGAAATTTTATGGAGAAATGCTGACAATAAGCTTTCTGTACTAATTATTCCTACAGGTGTCCACTGCATAAATTCTCACAGCATATTCAAAATAGGCTGCTGTCATGTGTTTTTTCTGACAGGGTGTTAGTATATAGTGCAGGCTGGCCTCAAATTCACCTGTGTAGTGCAGGCCAGTTCTGTCATGTATTTGACAATACGTATGTGTACTGAAAGTATTCCCACATTGCTTACATAATATGGTTTCTCTCCATTGTGAGTTCTTTTATGTCTTCGGCAAACATCATGAATGCTGACAGCTTTCCCATATTGCTTAAATATACAAAATTAATGCAAAGTCTGAGGTCTTTCATGTATTTTATAATAACCTGGTGTACTAAAAGCTTTTGTACATTACTCAGATGCACAGGGCTTCTCTCCAATGTAAATTCTTTCATATATTTTATAGTAATGTTGTATATTAAAAGCTTTTCCACATTGCTTAGTTTCTCCCCTTTGTGACTTCTTTCATCTATTTTACAATAACCTTGTGTACTAAAAGCTTTCCCACACTGTGTACATACCTAGGGTTTCTCCTGAGTGTGAGTTTTCTCATGTATTTTACAATACTCTTGTTTACTAAAAGCTTTTCCATATTGCTTACATACATAAAGTTTATCCTGTGTGACTTCTTTCATGTGTTTTCAAGAACCTCGTGTACTAAAAGCTTTCCCACAATGCTTACTTAGATACATAGGGTTTCTCCCCAGTGTGAATTCTTTCATGCTTTAGACAACCAGTACGTGTGCTAAAAGCTTTTCCACATTGCTTACATACATAGGGTTTCTCCCCTGTGTGAATTCTTTCATGTACTTTACAATAATACTGTCTACTAAAACCTTTTCCACATTGCTTACATACATAGGGTTTCTCCCCAGTGTGAGTTCTTTCATGGATTTTACAAGAACCTCGTGTACTAAAACCT
>NW_004955420.1:30214945-30218959 GCF_000276665.1 Chinchilla lanigera | reverse complement strand
TACTAAAACCTTTTCCACATTGCTTACATACATAGGGTTTCTCCCCAGTGTGAGTTCTTTCATGGATTTTACAAGAACCTCGTGTACTAAAACCTTTTCCACATTGCTTACATACATAGGGTTTCTCCCCAGTGTGAGTTCTTTCATGTTCTTGACAATGTCTGTGGCTGCTAAAAGCCTTTCCACACTGCTTACATGCATAAGGTTTTTCCCCAGTGTGAATTCTTTCATGTTTCAGACAATCACTATGTGTGCTAAAAGCTTTTCCACATTGCTTACATACATAGGGTTTCTCCCCTGTGTGAGTTCTTTCATGTATTTTATAACGATACTGTGTACCAAAAGCTTTCCCACATTGCTTACATACATAGGGTTTCTCTCCTGTGTGAGTTCTTTCATGTACTTTATAATGACATTGTGTACCAAAAGCTTTCCCACATTGCTTACATACATAGGGTTTCTCCCCTGTGTGAGTTCTTTCATGCGTTTTGTAACAACCTTGTGTACTAAAGGCTTTTCCACATTGCTTACATACATAGGGTTTCTCTCCAGTGTGACTTCTTTCATGTCTTTTACAAGAATCTCGTGTACTAAAAGCTTTTCCACAATGCTTACATACATAGGGCTTCTCCCCAGTGTGATTTCTTTCATGTATTTTATAACGATACTGTGTACCAAAAGCTTTCCCACAATGCTTACATACATAGGGTTTCTCCCCAGTGTGATTTCTTTCATGTATTTTATAACAATACTGTGTACCAAAGGCTTTCCCACAATGCTCACATACATAGGGTTTCTCCCCTGTGTGAGTTCTTTCATGTATTTTACAATTACCTTGTCTACCAAAGGCTTTTCCACATTGCTTACATACATAGGGTTTCTTCCCTGTGTGAATTTTCTCATGCATTTTACAACAAGCTTGTACACTAAAAGCTTTTCCACATTGCTTACATACATAGGGTTTCTCCCCTGTGTGAGTTCTTTCATGTATTTTACAACAACTTTGTGTACTAAAAGCTTTCCAACAATGCTTACATACATAGGGTTTCTCCCCAGTGTGATTTCTTTCATGTATTTTATAACAATACTGTGTACCAAAAGCTTTCCCACAATGCTTACATACATAGGGTTTCTCTCCTGTGTGAACTCTTTCATGTATTTTATAACGACATTGTGTAGCAAAAGCTTTCCCACATTGCTTACATACATAGGGTTTCTCCCCTGTGTGAGTTCTTTCATGCGTTTTGCAACAACCTTGTGTACTAAAGGCTTTTCCACAATGCTTACATACATAGGGTTTCTCTCCACTGTGAGTTCTTTCATGTGTTTTACAAGAACCTCGTGTACTAAAAGCTTTCCCACAATGCTTACATGCATAGGGTTTCTCCCCAGTGTGATTTCTTTCATGTATTTTATAACGATACTGTGTACCAAAAGCTTTCCCACAATGCTTACATACATAGGGTTTCTCTCCACTGTGAGCTCTTTCATGTGTTTTACAAGAACCTCGTGTACTAAAAGCTTTCCCACACTGATTACATACATAGGGTTTCTCCCCCGTGTGAGTTTTTTCATGTATTTTATAATGACACTGTCTACCAAAAGCTTTCCCACATTGCTTACATACATAGGGTTTCTCCCCTGTGTGAGTTCTTTCATGCATTTTATAATGCCATTGTTTACCAAAAGCTTTCCCACATTGCTTACATACATAGGGTTTCTCCCCTGTGTGAGTTCTTTCATGTATTTTACAATGACCTTGTGTACGAAAGGCTTTTCCACATTGCTTACATACATAGGGTTTCTTCTCTGTGTGAATTCTCTCATGCATTTTACAACAAGCTTGTATACTAGCTTTTCCATACTGCTTACATACATAGGGTTTCTCTCCAGTGTGACTTCTTTCATGTATTTTACAATAATGCTGTGTACTAAAAGCTTTCCCACAATGCGTACATACACAGAGTTTCTCCCCAGTGTGAATTCTTTCATGCTTTAGACAATCAGTATGTGTGCTAAAAGCTTTTCCACATTGCTTACATACATAGGGTTTCTCCCCTGTGTGAGCTCTTTCATGTACTTGATGATCACTATGTGTGCTCAAAGCTTTCCCACATTGCTTACATACACAGAATTTCTCCGCAGTGTGAATTCTTTCATGTATTTTACAATGACCTTGCGTACTAAAAACTCTCCCACATTGCTTACATACATAGGGGTTCGCTCTTTTTTGTTTTTTTTCATGGATCTGAATCTCATTGGGTGTGCTGGAGGCTTTCAAGTTTTCCTTATACACAAAGGTCTCCTCTCTAAGGTGAGTTCTTTCACTAAGATCAGTGTAGGATTTCTCACATTGATCATATTCATAGGGTTTCTTTCCAGTCTTTGTCTTTGCATCTTTCTGAAAGGAGTGGAAATCACTGCAGGTTCTTCCATGTTCATTACACTTATACAACTTTTCTTCTGATCCCAAATACTCAGATGTCTTCAATCCAGTGTGAGCTACGATGGGCACATTTAGTGACAAATGCCCAGTCAGGCGTTTTCTGCAAGCAAGGCCTTCGGCTTGTTTCATTTCCACATTAGCTTCTGGAGTCCAGAGGAATATTTCTTCATATTGATTCCAGCCTTTATTTTGATAGCATTTCTCTACCTCTTCATTTCTGTAGAGGAAAAAAGTCAAGTTCTGGTTAGATTCCTCCTACGTAATTGACGATTAACTGAATGCCCTGGAGGATACCTCCGAAACAGCCATTCCCAAGAGTGGTACTCATTTAGAAATTTTTATATAAGCACATTTTGCAGTACAGAAGGCTTACTTTCATTTGGGCAATTGATACAATACATGTTTATCACATATTAATCATTTTGATACATTTTCCCCCACAGTTCTCCCCCTTTTCTCCTTATCCAGTTTGTCTTCCTCATCTCCAAAAAGTCAGACTTTCCTTTATAATCACCTCTCCTTTATTTTATTCCCTAATTTATATTTTTGGTTTCTCATAAAAGAGAAAGCATGTGACCTTTCATATTGTGGGTCTGACTTATTTCACTTCACATTCAGGCCCACCCATTTGTTTTGAAAAATGACATGATTATCATTCATCTTTTGTGGCTGACTAGATGGTACACTTCTTTTTCTTTTTCTCAGTGCAGGGCATTAAACACAGGTCTTAGCACTGAATTACATCTCCAGCTTTTTATTTGTTATTCTGAGAGAGATTTTCAGTGAAGATTAAATTGCTCAGCCTGACCTTCAACTCGCCATCTTGCTGAAGCAGCTTACTAGAGTGCTGGGAATGTACCACCAAGCTGAGCCTACGAAAATTTTTTTTTATCCATTCATCTAATGATGGACATCTAGGCTGATTCCATAGCTTAGCTGTTATAAATTGTCTGCTTTGAGTATGCATATGCATGTATCAGTATAATATGATAATTTTAACTTTTTGGGGACTATACCCAGGAGAGGTATCCAGATCAAATAGAACTTCTACTTTCACTTTTTGAGATGTCTTTGTACTGATTATTACAGTGGCTATACTTAATATTCCCAACAAAAATGTTAGACAGGGCCTTTGAAGAATTTTAAAACATGGACTCAACTGCCTGTAGGATGGCTTGAAATGTGTAATTACAACACTAGCATTCATTTGTGTTTTGCATACTGCTTCAAGGTTAGCAGCTTTTTAGATGTCTCATATATAAATACATGTAATAGATTCATGTATACATAAATAGATATCTTGAAGATGTGTTTCTGTCAAAACTCAAAATTCACTTCTTTTCGTATATCCTTATGCACAATACCTATATGCAATTTCATACATTTTCATGGAGGTGATCATGAAAGAAAATGTTTGTACTTCTATGTCACATAGTGTCACTTGTTGCATGACATCAGTACTAAATCAGTTTCATATATTAGAATATTTCTGTATTCAGTTCTCAGATTATACATACTAAAACTATATCCATTATTGGAGAATATTTGTGAGATTAAATAAACTTGAA
>NW_004955420.1:30175344-30208740 GCF_000276665.1 Chinchilla lanigera | reverse complement strand
TGCTTTATTGGAATAATTAATTCTCCACTCAACTAGGAAAATCATAATCTTATGGTTAAATCATGAAAATAAATTTGTAAGTCCTTAAGGCAATTTATATTTTACATCAGCAACTTGCTGCAGAAGAAGCAAAAGGGAACCTGGTTGGGGAAGAAGTCTTGCTTCCCTGCAGTTCGCAAAAGAACCCGCACTCAGAAGGCTGAACACACTCCTGAGCACGTGCACCACCACTGTGCCCAAGCAGCCCAGGGCAGCTCAGTCACAGGCGGTGAGTCAGGGAAATATGAGAAGTCAGGTCATTTAAATCTGGGGCCTCTTCGCCTCCTACTTAGCCATCTTCGCAGGGTGAACTTTCATGTCCTCAGTCTCAATTCTGAGCAGAGACAAATACCTACGGTCAGTTGAGGGCTGACCTTTGTCTTTTCCCAATTTTTCCTTTGAATTCTAGTGTGTATTGCTTGCTGAGCACTGAGCAATTCTCCAACAAAAAATGGTGGGCTCCAAATCAATGCATCACCGAGAGACCAAAGCTTTGACAGAGTCAGAGTGCTCCTATGGAACACTGCTCCAACATCACAAAGCATGTGGTGTTGCTTTTCATTATGAGGCATCATTCTGAAGTTACCAAGGGGCAGCACACTGAGTCATTCCATTAAGAGAAATGAATATACTGCCTCAGATTTGCTTATGATAAAAGGGATGCATGTTCCTACTGTTTCAAAAATTATGATAGTCTTAAACAGTCCCCTCCATTAAAAAAAATTATACTCTACACACAACTAACCTTAAGTTCACAGACACTTATCTAGGGCTAGAAAGTCCATGTCTTTCAGAATGGCACCCATCCATTCACAATGGAAAAAGTTACAACATATTTAACGTGAAAACAAATAATTGATGATGTTTAATTCAACCAAGCACTGTGATCATGGTATACAGTTGTGCTTGGTGATCCACATCTGTGATCCCCTCACTCTGGGAGGCTGAGGCAAAAGGATAACAGCTTCAAGCTCAGGGTAGTGAGACACAGCGTAAAATTCAAAATAATGATACTAAAAATGCAAAGGGCATGGATGTTCCTCAGAGTTAAAGTCTTGGGCCAAATCTCTCCTACCACAAAAAATACCCTGTAACCATTTCTCTTCCTGTGTGCCATCCTCCCCCTTACACCTAGAAACTGTAGGCCAACCAATCTTTATGCTAACAACAAAGAGGCAAAATTTCCAATTACAGCTCAAAAATGAGTAGGTGGACTTAGCATTAACAGAAGAATTTTTCATATAACTTTATGTAGATTTCTTTCTTCCAAGACTAAAATTTTGCCCCACTTTCAAACTGAACCAGCACAGAGCCCATCCTTTGACTCACACCAATAACGTTTCCAGAAGAAAACCACGGGATCAGGAGCTGATTTGCCACCCAGCAGGAGCCCTTGCTTTCTCACATTGTACCTAGTCTACTTTGCTCCTCCCTAATTACGTCCCAGCACCCTGTCCCAGTGAGGCGACCTCGCCGTGGCCAGAGCCCTGCCTTTGCCGGCTCAGCACCCGCAGCCCCAGCCTCACCATGCTGTTCAGTGAGCAGGAGGGCTGACGGGTCCTCTTGATGCATGTGTGAGCTTCTTTGGGTTAGACTGTGCAGTGTTGGGTGCCCTGTTGGGTGGGTGCAGTGTTGGGTGTCACCTCCCTGGGACGGAATGCAATTTCATCCCTAATTATCGACATAGTGCTTTCCCGTTGCTGAAATTTTGGTTCTACTCATTGTCCTACCTCATTAAGCTGTCATTTTTATTAAAGACAGGGTCTCAGTTTGTAGTTCAGAGTGGCCTTTAACTCACTCTGCAGGCCAGGCTGAATTTCAGCTCCTAGTAATCCTGTTTCATCTCCTCAAGTGTTGTTATTTCAGGAATGTGCCAGCACATCTGGCTAGCATGTCATTCATAACACAATGTCTACGAACTATCCATGAACTACAGCAATTACGTGAGAGATGGTGCTTTTCCATCTTTTCACCCATTCACATATCACCTGGGGATGCCCTTCTTCAAGGAGATTCAAAGTTTGGGTTTAAGTCAGCCCTTTCTAGAAAACGTCCTTTACAGCATTACTGTCATCTTTCCTTCTTTACAATGAGAACTTCCTGTCCAGTTTTTGGCACTCTAAATGACAAGAAATATTTATTTATTTATTTCGTTGTTCTGGATATAACACAGTAGTCAAAGCAGCCTTGGCCAGGTCCCCAACTCTGAGCCTCTCACAGGCAATGTCAAACAATTCTCCCAATTTTTATGCCATTTGTAAAAACTCTATGATAATTTTGGAATTGTGCAGAAGTGTTTGGAAATTTTGGAATTTACTGTCACCACAATCAAATCCAGACTGAAGGATATAACTTGAATGTTTGCGACACTGTATCTAAACTTTTAACAAATTTAGCGTAATTAGATGGTTTAGGCACTTTGCTGTTACTAAGACAAAATACCAAATGCCCACAGTTTGGAGGAGAAGTTTACACTGCCTCAACTGCAGGGATGGTCTGCTACAGCCAAGGGGGAAACACGATGGGAGAGTGGCACGGTGAAGGAAAAGGAACTCAAGCCATGCAGCCTGGAAGGAGGAAGGATGGGAGGAGCTGCACACAAGAACACACTCTTCCAGGCCTTGCCTCTAGTGACCCATCTCCAACAGGCCCGCAATCCTAACAGCACATCCAGATACGGAACTCACCCATGAATGACTTCACTGATGAGGACAGGCCCATGGGAACCAGTCCACTTTCAAAGTCAGGAGACACTCAGGAGTCCTTTCACATATGCAGCAAATACCTGGTCTGCTGAGGGGAGAAAAAACACGGCACCCAACACTGCACAGTCTAACCCAAAGAAGCTCACACATGCATCAAGAGGACCCGTCAGCCCTCCTGCTCACTGAACAGCATGGTGAGGCTGGGGCTGCTGAGCTGGCAAAGGCAGGGCTCTGGCCATGGCGAGGTCACCTCACTGGGACAGGGCGCTTAGGTTCTGGCAGATGTCTCGGCCCCGCCCGGACGGTTAGAAAGGATAGAAACGCGCACCGTGACAGTTGACACAGAGGAACAATGATCAATCAGCTCATCCAGGAAGGCCCAGGTCCTGCCACAGCTCATTCTGCCCACTTCCAACCAGAAGTTAGGCATCCACAAGCCCCACTCCTACGTTGGGCCATTTGGCCTTGCTTAGTCACCATGCTGACGGTTGAGGGTCCCCCAGCACCTTCCCATGCAGCCACGGTCAGTAGAATTCATAAAGCAAGTCAGGCTGAGCCAGGCTGGGAGTCTCTCTGCAACATGTAGGAGCTTGTCTTGAGTGCCTGACAGAGGATTCTATTCTCTGGCCAGTGTGCCCGGCTGGACAGTTTACAACAGAAACTCTTCTTCATGATGCAAGCCTGCTTCATTTTCTGCCTACTGAGATCAGAAGGAGAAGAAAAACACTACCATAGCCGCTTGATGAAAGCCCAAATGACAGACTGTACACAAATCCCTCCCCAGCTCTGGCCTCTTCCTTGGACATTGATTTCAGCCAGGCTGTTGGATCATTGCATGGAAGCAGCATTTTCTCCTAGCTTCACGGAGCTGCCTATGTCTCCTTACTGTGCTCATGGGCTCTTTCTTTTCGGTTGTCTCTGACTACAGGATCACAGCTGTGCCACTGAACTCCCACAGTCAGTGTCACATGGAAAGAACCATTTTACCTAAAAAAGAACAAGTCCAGGCAGGCAGAACATGGTGTAGTAGAAGGAAAAGCCTAAGGTTTTCAGGGAGCAGAAAATTAAATGGACCACTTAGCTTCATGGCAGATCATTTCTTAAACCTTATCTGCATATTTTCAGTGAACAAAATAATACTATACCAAAAAGGGAATGTAACTATTTAATAAATGAAGAAGCTGGTATAATGCGATGACAGTTATTATATAAAGGAGTCAAGATGAAAGAAAATATTTCCAATGCCTCAGACAGGAAACTTACCTATTCCAAGATCACAAAGAAACCCAGAATTGTGAAGACTAATCTTAGCAGGACGGCCAGCATAATACTGCTAACGTTGCCCCACCCTCAGTTACTTCTCTGCGATGAGGCACGAACAGCGAAAACTTCACAGTAAATTCTTTAAAATGTGCTCTTCCTTCCTCACAGATTGAAACTGCTCTCAAAACATTAATTTCCCCACAGCAAAGAGTCATGTGATGGGACAAATGTATTGGTCTGAGAGATCCTGGGGTATTAGTAAAGCACCTGCGTTGCGGTGTCTGAGTAAGGCAAGGGGGTATGACTTAGCAACTGCCTCTGATCACTGGACCCTCTGTCTCAGGCTCTTTCCCTACTCAAGAATTTCCATTGGAAGGTTGAAGAGTTAGTGCTGGAAGGCTTAAGGTACTGAAAATCAGCCAACATTCACAGTAATGGCAGATTCCAGAACTCTTCCACAGAAAAAAGGGAGAGACTTCCTTCCTTCCTGTTTTATTCTATCTCAGGTAAACGCTGGTTGTGCCAACCCCATGCAGGGTGGGTTTTCTCTGCTTGGTTGTGTCCGACATGCCAATCATCTACAGACAAAAGCTTTAGTAACTTGCTGGTGTTTCCTATTCACCAAAGACACATATCAGAGTGATCACAAAAATCCAAATGAGTCTTGCTCTAAACATTCTCTTCACAAATACTTTTCTTTTTTTTTCTTTCTTTTTTTTTTTTTTTTTTTTTGGTTTTTTTCTCCGGTACCGGGAACCGAACTCACGACCTTGCGCTTGCCAGGCAGGCATGCTTTTTGCCGTTGAGCTAAATCCCCAGCCCCCACAAATACTTTTCATATGTACAAGTTTTAGCTTGAAGCCAATGAATGTCTGCAAGTTAAAAAGCAAGTAAAAGCCCCATGGCAATCAGAGTCACCTCCACAAAAACAACAACCCCCCGAACCATCTGTACAGGAAGCACCTGCGGAACATGGATTTAAAGCACGTGAATAAGTTTTCCTTATGAAAAAGCAAAGCACTAAAATTCAACCTTAAGTGAGAAGATTTATAGAAAAGTGACCAAATGTGAGTTGTCCACCTTTTTCCTGAGCACTGGTAATGCCCTCGTCGTTCCAGCTGAATATAGTCCCAACCCGCTCTGTGCCTAGTGACTGACATGCTGCTCATTTAAAAAGCTATTTCTTTCACCCCACACCTCAACTGACCCATGCAGTCATTTCTATAATAAATCCTAAGCATCTGAGAAATTCCTCTCTCTGCCACGTTTGAATCTGGAGGCTGAAATACATCACTCAGTTTAAACTGTTCATCTGAAGCAGTGTTAAAGGACATACGATGACATTTTAAGTGTACACTTGGGACATACTTTTTGTGGCTATTACCAGTGGCCTGTCACAGAACAGGAACAATGAAAACACACATCACATACTATATGATGCCATGTTCTATGGGTTATGACCCAACAGCTTCTAGGACTCTAAAGAAGAAACCAAAGAACAGAGTAAGGTGGGAAGTGTGAGGAGAAAAGACAGGCAGATGAAGAAGGAGGAAGAAATACGGAGCCCATAGTGTCGCTATAAACTACACCTCTAGCCAAACATACTCTGAGGTGAGGGTTTTATGGCTAAGGCCTTCTTCACGTTCTGATCCTTGTTCCTGAGGTTGAATACAAGGGTACTGACTATAGTACCCAGGACTTTCCAAGGAGTCTCTGCTCTTTGCAAAATTGGGATAGAAGTAAATGACAAAGGAAGAGCTGGAGTGTTTTCACAGCTACCATAAGGTAAACTGCACGTGCGAAGTACATGTATCTGCTGTCCCTCAGGACAGTGGATCCCTAAGATGACAGTCACAACAGACACAGGCGAATACAGTGACAATGAAATAGCCAGTGAGTCCTGAGACAGTGAGTAAAATTTCTTCTCACTACCATTTCACATTAATTGAAAATGTTGCCGAGACAACTCTGAGTTACATTTAGACTCACACAAGACAAGGTACAAAACTATTATTGTCACTAAAATCCTATAACTGAACAAATCTGTATGAGTTACTTTCACAGCACTGAGACAGAATATCCAACACCCACAATTTAAAGGAGGAAAGTTTTATTTTTGTTCATAGATGGTAGAGGTTTCACTCCATAGTTGGCTGGCTCCAAGGCAGAGTGGCTTGGCAGAGGGGAATATCACGTGTGAAACTTGTTCATGGCATGGTATTGGGAAGCACCAAGCCATCAAAGGAGGAGGAGTGATATACACACCCTTATAGGGTAGCCCACCTCTTCCTTCCAGGCTTTACCTCACAGCATCAGACCCTGGAATAAACCCATCAGTGGACTAATCCAGTACCACACCTATGACTCAGTCACCTTCCAGAAGGCCCACCTACGAGAACATGGGTTACTTCGGGAAAACATCTAGATTTAAACCATAAATTACAACGAAGTACAAAGGAGACATAGTGGGGAGGGGGCTATATTACAGAAAAGTCAGTATATGAAGATATATTCAGCCCTGCATATGCACACATACATATGCATAATTCATATATATTTCATTCTTCTCTCACCATATTATCACACTAAAATGTTCATATATCCTTTTACTAATTGCTAACTCAGCCTTGTATGTAAGGCTCAATGACTTTGAAGACAACAATATGCAATATAACAACCATTGTTGAATTCATATCATCCTGTTTTTTGAAATTCTGTATCATTTCCAATGCTTTATTATTATTTTTAAAATTCTCTTTAAAATAAAATATAATTCACTAGCTACTATATGACACTGAAAAGACCAACCAAAGCTAACTGCAGGTAGAGAAGAGCTAGAACATTGCACATATGCAATTACTAATATCTTTACAGAACTTACCCCAGAAAATTTCCAAATATGAGAAAAGAGTTCAAAATGCAAGTGAGATTTCCAGAACACCAAACAACTATGATGAAAAAATGCTCAACAAAATATGTCCTTCCTAAATTGTCGAATAGCCAATAAAATCTTCAAAAGCAGTCACACAAAAACAATAAATCGACCGGGCATGTTGGTGCATGTCTGTAATCCCAGCACTCAGGAGGCTGAGGCAGGAGGATCACTGTGAGTTTGAAGCCAGCCTGGGCTACAAAATGAGCTCAAGGCCAGCCTGAACTGTATAGTGAGACCCCGTATCAAAAGACAAAAAACAAACAAAAAAACAAAAACAAAAAAACCCCCAATAAATCATATATAAAGATAAACCCATTAAAGTTACAGCAGACTTCTCAATGTAAAACTTAAAGGCCAGAAGAACTTGGAGTGAAGTACTTCAAGCCCAGCCAGCAAATAGCTTCAAACCCAGTTAAAATATTCATCAATGCTTTCCTTCAAACTAAATAGAGAAATAAGGACATTTCATAAAAAAGACCAGAAGAAAGGATATATGACTATGGAACAAGCACTCCAGAAAACACTCAAGAATAGCTTACCCAGAAAATACGAGATCAATAAAACTAAGTTCTAAAAAAAATGAAAACACCAAGCAAAGTCAATAGATAAACAACAACAAGAAGAAGACGAGAAAATAATAACGAATGAGTTACCCACAAAAAAGAGTAAAATGACGGCAAATAATCAACACACCACAGGAATATCTATGTCACAGGCCTCAACTCTCCAATTAAAAAACACAGACTGTGAACTGGATCAAAAACTGAATGTAACAATCTGTTGAAGATAGAAATTCATCTAAGTTAAAGAAATATTCATAGACTAACAGTCAAAAGATGGAAAACAGTATTTCATACACCAAGACTCCCCAAAGTAGCAATAACAATTTTAATCTCAGATATAGAAAACTTCAAGTTTAAAACTGACTAGAGCAGACAAAGAAGGTACTACATACTAGTTAGGGGCACAATCCAACAAAGAGATAATGCTCATACATCAAATACTACAGCACCTATCTTCATAAAAGGAACACTGTTGAGCAAAAAAAGGTCTAATACATAGTACCACAATCATAGTGGGAAATTTTAACACCCATTTGCACAAAGAGATAGATTAAAGAAAAAATCAAGAACAAAGTATCAGCGCTGAAGCACAACCTTAAGCACATAGACTTAATAGATGTGTAGAGAATATTCAACCCCACTACAAGAGTATAAATTCTTTTCTATAGCACATGGTACTTTGTCCACGGTAGATCTGCTAGTAGTCCACCCAGCCAGATTAAATGAATATAAAACATCAAAATCAGCCCGTGTGTACCATCAGACTACTGTACAACAAAAATGTAAATCAACCAAGAAGAAATCACAGAAGATGGAGAAACACCTGAAAAATTAATAACATACTACCAAACAACCAATAGGTTATAGAAGAAATCAAAGAAGAAGTTTCATAATTTACGGAATTTTAATGACAATGCCTGTATTATTCACCAGAACCTCTGAGACACTAAGAAAGCAGATCTAAGAGGAAAAATTTTTTTGCAATGAATACTGACATTAGGAAAACAGAGTAAGCGCTCAAATAAATGCCCTCATGAGACATTTTAAAATACTTGAGAAATAATAATTCAGAGCCAAACTGAAATTAAGAAAAATTATGAAGATTAGAGTGAAAATGAATGAAACTGAGATAAAAATATAAAGAATCAATGAATTGAAAATCCAATTCTTTGAAAGAATAATAAAATAGATGAGCCCTTAGTGAAATTTACCAAGAGAAAAAATATCTTTACAGTTAAAAATGAAAAAGGCAAAATCATGAGAGCACCAACATCTTGAAGACATTAACTAGTATGAAATGTTGTATTTCAACAAATTAGAAAATTTTGAAGAAATGGACAGGTTTCTACACTCATATAAATTACCAACGGTATCTCAAGAAAATATAAGAACGCTGAACAAGTCAATAACAAACAATGGAACCAAAATAATAATAAACGATTTACCAAATAAAAAAGCCCAGTACCTGATGGGTTACCTGCTGAATTCCACGAAGACTTTAAGGATGTGACATCACCTATACTCCAGCTCTTCAAAGAAACTGAAAGGTGTGGAGTGCTTTCCAATTCATTTAAGGAAGCATCACTATGATTTCAAAATCAGTTAAAGACTTACAAACTATAGACCAATCTCCCTAATGAAAACATACATGCAAAAATGATCAACAAGGTATTTGTGAATAGAAGGCAATACAAAAAATATGATAAAAAAGATCATGTATCATGACCAAGTAAGTCTCATCCCAGAGATTCAAGGATGATTTAATATATGCAAATCCAAATATGTAATATATCACATGAACAGAAACAAGGTCAAAATCACATGATCACAAATAGATGCAGAAAAATCTCAGAATACAATCCAAAACTCTTTTATGATAAGAGACAGGAGGTAAGTAGGTATGAGAGAACCATATCTGAACTTGTTAAAAGCAACTTATGACAAGCCAATGGCCAATATTACATTAACTGGGGAAAGACTGAAGGCATTCACTCTAAAATCAGCAACAAGACAAGGGTGGCCTCTATCACCTTTTCTATTCAACATCACATTCAAAACATTAGCCAGAGGAATCAGGCAAAAGATAGAAATAAAGGCACTATATATGGAAAACAACTCAAAGTATCATTACTTGCAGATGACATGATTCTCCACATAAAAGACCCAAAGAATTTTTCTGAAAAGCTCTTAAGATTAATAAACTGTGCAATGTAGCAGGATACCACATCAACACATAAAAATCAATAGCATTTGCGTACACCAATAGTGAACTCAATGACAAGCAAATTATTGAAACAATACTATCCATGGTAGCAGCAAGAATAATTAAATAACTAGGAATTAATGAAACCAATGAAATGGAAGACTTCTACAAAAACAAAAACAACACTCTGTAAAAAGAGGTTGGAGAAGACATCAGAAAATGGAAAGATATTCCGTGTTCCTGGACAGGCAGTGTCAATATTGTCAATATGGCCATGCTCCCAGAACTGTTATACAGATTCAATGCACTCCACAATCAAAATACTAACAGCACATTTCATAATCTAAAGAAAACAGTTCTAAAATTCATATGGAGCCAGAAGAGACATAGGATGGTAAAAGCAATATTGGGCAGTAAGAGCAAAGCAGAAGGCATCACGGTATCTGAATTCCAGCTGTACCACAAAGCAACAGTGATAAAAATGGAACGGTACTGGAAGAAAAAGTGATCTATAGATCAGTGGAACAGAGCAGAGGATTGAGAAACATCTCCAGACACCTTCAGCTATTTGATCTTTGACAGAAAGGCCAAAAGCTTATGTTGGACGAATGATACCCCAATCAACAAATGTTACTGGGGAAACAGGATATCTATTTGCACAAGATTGAAACTGGAGCCCCATTTCTCACCATATACTAACCTACAATCATAATGGGTCAGCAGTGTAAACATTAAAGCAGAAACTGTGAAGCTAATGGAAGATACAGGAGGTAAAACAAAGCCATAAGGGTAGGAAAACATTTTCTAAATGAAGCTGCAATTGCACAAGAAATAAAAGCAAGAATCAACAAATGGGATTGTATCAAATTGAAAAGCTTCTGTACAGCAAGGGAATCAATTTTTTGAAAAACTGAAGAGAGTGAAGAGAAAAAAACTGTAATCTCAGCATTCAGGAGCTGAGGTAGAAGGATCATGGTGAGTTCAAGACCAGCCTGGGCTACAAAGTGAGCTCAAGGCCAGCCTGAACTGCATACTGAGAACCTGTCTCAAAAAAGACCAAAAAAAAAAACAAAGGAAAAAAAAAACTTTGTCACCTTCTACTCAGACATGTATATATATCTAGAATATATACAGAACCCAAAACAATTAGACCACCTAAAACAAAAGATCTAACCAGGAAATGGGCAAGGGAAATGCAGAGACACTGTAGAAGGAAGAAATACAGATGGCCAGCGAATAGGAGAGTGTTCAACATCTCTAGCCGCTGGAGAAATGCAAATTAAAACAATGCTAACATTCCAACTCACCTGGAGAGAATGGAAATCATCAAGACCTCAAAAAAATAACAAAAGGTGGGGAAGGTGGCGAGGCTATGGTGAAGAAGGAATGCTACATCGTTGGTGTGCATGTGAAACAAGTGCAACCATTATGGAAATCAGTGTTGAGATTTCTCAAAGAACCGAAATCAGACATTCCATATGGCCTAGCAATCCTTCTGCTAGGTATCTTTCTCAAAGAGCTTAAGACACTGTACTACAGGGATACATGTATTCCAATGTTTATAGCAGCATAACTTGCTGTTCTTATTTTTGTTTTTTGGGGGGCATCTCTATGGAGCCCAAGCTAGCCTTGAACTCACAGTGATCCTCCTGCCTCAGCTACTGGAGTGCTGAGATTAAAGGTGTGTGCCACCACACCTGGCATAGCAGCACAATCGGTAATAGCTAAATCCTGAGCCAAGTGTGGTGGCACATGCCTGTAATCCCAGCACTTGGGAGGCTGAGGCAGGAGGATGGCTGCGAGTTTGAGGCCAGCCTGAGCTACATAGTGAGTTCAAGTCCAACCCAAATGGCATACAGAGACCCCAGATCAGAAAACAAACAAACAAAAAAAAACCCCAAACACATAGGCCTAAATACCACATGATATCTCTCATTTGAGTGAGGCAAAGTACAAACAAAGAGCACAACAGAAAATTGACAGGAGACAAGGTAATGGATTTCTTGCAAATGGAAAGGAATCCAACAGACCGAGTATGAGCAGGAAGGGAAGAAGAAATAACTAGAAAAAAGATCTGCCATGTTACAGGTACTTGATAACCTCAATAAATATAAACATTATATCCCATAAACATGAACCAAGATTAGTAAAATCAACAAAAATGAAAACGGGGAAAGTGGAATTAGAGAAGGAGGGAGAGGGGGAGGAAGGGAGGGAAGGGGAAGAGAATTTAAAAGGAAACAAGTTGCATTATGTACATGTACCCATTCCTCAAGATGACAGTAAAATGCATACACTAGAAACATGTACTACTATAATAATTTTTAAAAAGGTTTAATAGTAGAACACTTGAAGTCACACATAGTTGTAGGAAAGGATTTCCTAAAAAACCTGCAACTTCACAAGAAACAACAGCAGGAATCAACAAATGGGATCATATCAAATTAAAAACCTTCTGCATAGCAAAGGCATCAATACAGCAGACTGGGAAAAAATTGCCAGCTATTCCTCAGACAGAGGGCTAATATCTAGAGTGTATAAAGAATTTAAAAAATTGGACTGCCTAAAATAAAACACCCCATCAAGAAATGGGTAAGTGAAATGAACAGACACTCAGAGAGGCGGAAGTACAAATGGCCAACAAATACAGAAAAAAGTTTGACACATCATGGCATTAGAGAAATGCAAGTTACAACACTAAGATCCTGTCTTACACCAGAAAATAATGGTAGTCATCAAGAAGTCACAAAACAAATGCTGGTACGTCTGTGGTAAAGAAGGAACTCTCCTCCGTTGTTGGTGGGAATGTAAACTAATACAAGCTCTATGGGAATCAGTATGAAAACGCCTCAAAGAACTAAAATTAGAAATCCTATATGACCCGGCTAGCTAACCCCTTCTAGGTATCTTTCCCAAAGAGCTAAAAACATCACCCTACAGCAATACATGCCAACCAATGTTTATAGCAGCACAGTTCAAAACAGCTAACCCTGTATATCCATCAAAACATGATTGAATTAAAAAAATGATATCTATACATTATGGAATACTACTTAGTTATAAAGAAAGAAAAATTAGAGATATTTGAAAGAAAATGGGTGCACTTGAGAAATAAAATAAACCAGACACACAAGCTTAAACACCGCATAGCATCTCTCCTTTTGAGTAAGGCAAAGTACAAACGAAAAGCACAATAAAGGATGGACAGAAGGAGACAAGGGGATGGATTTCTTGCAGATGGGAAGGTGAAATAAATAAAGATATGCCATGTATAGGAAGCTAGCCTCAATAAATGTAAACATTCTGTCATAAACATGAAATAAGATCAACAAAATAAACAAGGGGGAAGGGGATTTAGAGGGTGGAGGGAGGTGGGAGGAAAGGGGTTAGAAAGGAATCGAGCTGTGTATGTACATGTACCCCACGATGACTGTAAACTTCCTGCAATGTAAATGTGTACTAACAAAAACGGACACAGTATGTCCTGCTGGGGACCACAACTACAAACTGACGAAGAATCTGTCTCAGGCCCTCCTTGCCCTGCCTTGTGGGCAGGTTTTGGAATATAAAAAACCCTGCTTTCTCCAGGTCACTGCTGACATCCTGATGATCACTGAGGCTGTGGGGCTCACAGGACAGAATGAGGTCTGCTGAGGACAATACAGGGAGGGCTAGGACCCAGGCATGAGGGATGGATCTTGCTTCATCCCACCACTATTTCAAAGCTATTCCAGGAAAAGCACCCTAACCCTCCCCTGGCACTGGCTAATAAAATAGTGGTGAGCTGGACGATCTTTGACTTTGCCTGTCCTGAGGCACTGATATCCTAGCTCCTCTTTATATGAATTACTAAATTTGTTTCTGTTTTTTCTTTATCCCTTGCCATATCCCTCAAATAGGCAGCTGGGGATCTTGGTCAGGTCCCTGATAATGTCCAAACGTGTGTATTGCAAAATGCTTCCCAAATCCTGTCTAGTTAGTGTATGTGGTAAATATGGTACAAAATACCCTGCACAATTTCAGAATTATATGAAATACTGTATCATCCCCTGTGTCCTGAGATCTCCAGAAGCTGGTGATGTAAGGTTCCAATCAGACCTGACTCTCCCAGCCTGCAACCTGCCTGCCAGCAGAGGCACTATTCTCAGCAGGGAACTCAGCTCAGCACCAAAGCTGTCATTGGCAAGCACAGGATGTTGTAAAGATGACAAGATAGGTCAAGAAATTTTGTGGGTCATGAGGACATCTGGAGACACCTCAAAATTTACATCGGATCTTCAAGGACCTTGCCAACTGAGGTGAAAGACAACCAGAGAACTCTGACCTTGGATGTTTATTAAAATCTTCCCCCTAACATCCCCTGCTTTCTTTCCATCCCTATAAAAGGGGTGCACTTCTCTTTGTTCCCTACACAAAGTCTTTTTGCTTTCTGTCTGCCTGCACCCAGGCATTAAACCACATGCCCAGCTGTGATCACAAAAGCCTGTCAAGTGGGCTCTGCCTTGTTTGTTCATTTGTTCACACATCCCACGTTCATTAGAGGCTGCACTACACCAGCGAAACACTGTACCTTTTCACTAACATCTCATTTTTAAATACTCACACATTGCAATTATCATTAAACTCTCTCCTGTTAGGTTGAGGATTCTAGGCACTAAGTACAAGGTGATGATTGTGTAGTTTTCCATGTTTGGAATGTTTTATTTAATGATTTCCAAGTTAATTCATGTTGTCATAAACTGCAGGAAACCCTTCTTGTTGAGACTAATATCCTGTACTATGAATAAAACCCACCATTTCTATGCATTTCAACATTTAGTAAAATGACCTCTAAATGTCATGCTCTAACGGTCTCACTGCAAGCTGCTTGGTAGTTTTGAGGCTAAGTGCACAGTGCAGAGTCTCATCTTCTCAGATTAGTTTATCGATGTACTGGAGGAAGGACACTGGGATTCTGTTCCAGAATGGTGCACTGCTGTCCTCCTTACACCCTGTCTCTCTCTCTGTCACACTCTCCCCCCTGGGATGAAATGAGGTTGAAAAGTTTTGCTTCACCATGTACTCCTCTGTTCCTTTTTGCGCTTTGTCCCAGGACTACAAGAAATAAATAAGTTGACCAAAAAACTGGAACTTAGGAAACTGACCCAAAGTAAATCCTTTTTTCCTCTGAAGTTATAGAAGTGATTTTTCTTTTTTTTTTTTTTTTAACATCCAAAATTCAAATTATATTTATTCCCTTATAATCTCTAAATAAGGACATTTAAATGATTATCAAGTGATACAAACTTTAGCACCAATCGTATGAAAACAATTTCTAAAGCATCTTAAAAAATTGTTGCTATACATGTTTACTTCATATACCTACTACTAGCTATATGATACAGTATTTGGAGCCACCAATGGACAAAGGGAACCACAATGAGCTTTTTCAAGAGCATCCTCAAAAAGCTGGTAGTGGGCAAGTGATGTCTCTCAAGCAGTGTACTTTGCTTCACATTAAGGATAATGTTCACTAAATCTTATCCCTGCTTCTCCTGAACAGTAATTCAAAATCTATATAGCCCTCACATACTTTCTGAAAATTTTAGATAGCCAGTATTTTTAAGTCAAAAAGATTTTGCTTTGCTTCAAATGGTGTAACATTATCTTCATTTTTATAGTAGCTTCTACTTTTAAATACATTTTTAGTTTCATATTTCCATTACATTTAATATTTTTCAATCAATTTTAATAACTGAAAGTTTTTATACAGCTAAAGTATTGACATCTCTGATGGAATAGTGTGTACAAGTCACTTGAAAACACTCATTTTCTAGATGTTCAACTACTTCCATTCATTAATTTCAATTTAAATAAACACAGGATTAATATAATATTCAAACTGTTTTTGAAGCTCTATCACTTAAGGATATGCACTGAAGTCCAAAGACTTTACTTATTTAAAATATCCAGCTCTTCAGACACGTTGCAATTCTCTTTGATGGTTTTACATGTGCCAACAAATAGTCTATTTAGAAAAAGATTTAAGAGATTTACTTCATCTGTATCTTTTCATAATACCCAGGGATAACTAAAATATGGTGACTTACACAATGACATAATACACATTTTTCTAAAATTTTGGTTGAAACTAGATTGTCATTCAAACATTACACAGGTGGTCAATTCAAAGTCCAATGAGGTTTTAATGTATTTCTCAAAGAAGCCACTTTGCCCCAAACAGTGCAGTCTGATATAGTATTTCAGATGTTATTTCTTCTAATAAAAAAATTGTATCATCAAAATCTTACATTTTATATTTTAAGTAGATTAAAAGTCATGAAATAAAGTGATAGCAATAGTGATTAAAATTTATTAATTTTTAAAAGTGTCACAAAATGCTAGTTCCTAATTTTACTGTAAGTTTCAACTGTCATACATACTGATATACTTTTTAACCTAAGAATTTCATAGTTGAAAAATACCCAATTATTTTCAACTAAAAAGCCACTAGTGTTAAAAATTCTCAAGGTACAGTCTAAATGCTTGATTTATTAACAGTGATAAAATTATAATTTTTGAATTTTAAATACTTCATTAAGTGAAACTGACTCATTTAGATTTTTTCCTCATTGATCACAACATGTTTTTCCTTACTTGATCCATAGACTTTCACAAAACATAATGGCTACATGATTAAATATGTAATTGTTTTAGCACTTTCAAATTTTAACGACACAACTTTTTAGCACCATTCGCACCTGACAATATGGCACTAGCAATAATAAGGCAGTCATATTTTTTTCTTGAAATAATCAAGCTGTTTTCCACTCCATAAATACAAATTATATGTTTTATTTTGTATTCACTGTTGCACAGTATCAGAAGATGTTCCAAGCTGCAGTTCATTATTTATAGCATTTCTTCTTTGTTCTCCTGGCAAATCTGATGACATGCTTGATACTGGCGTGTGGTGGAATGGCACAGAGTAGTCCTTTGGTTGGGCTGCTTTGTGTTTCTGACATAAAGATGCATTTCCTTTTGGCAGGAGGGTCTTCCTCTTCATCAGAAGAGCTTTCTATTGTTAGGTCGATAACATCCACTTTCTTCTTACTTGTCTCACTGGCTACAGTAACTGAACAAGGTTTACTGAGGACACTGGAACTTTCTATTTTTGCACATGGTTGGCTGGATACTTTCATAGCTTCTTTCTTCGGCCTCATTGGACACCAAGAACCATCTTCTTGGAATTTGATCTCATCCACATCAGAACAGTCATTGAGAATTTCCATAAAAAGCCCATCTAATATTAGACTTTTGCAGGCAGCTTTTTTGTCACACACAGGACAAATCCAGGTGGGCTTCTTCTCATTCATTTGTAGATGAAGGGCAGCATCCAAACACTGCAGATGTGTACACGTCACTGCACGGCACGGGACTGTTAGTCTCATTTTCCCTAGAGGGCACGTCAAGGACACTCGAAGACTAGTTGTAGCAATTTCAGTATCAGGATCTGCAGTAAGTTTTTCTTTAATTAGTGCTCTGGAATGATCAGGATTTCTAATACCTTTCATTTTTAATCTCTGTAATAACATGGCTGATGTCAGTTGTCATACAAGATATACAGACATGGAATGATTCTTTTCAATTTCAGACGCCCAAGAAATAGAAATCTGGTTTGGCATAGCTGAAGACAATCTAACTAAAGATGTAATATTTAAGGGGGTGTCCAGGGCGCTTCTGCTCAATCCCATTTTTAGGTGGTGGTGCATAGCCAGGCAAAGGAAACAGCTTCCTATTTACTGTTACACACAGACTATTGGGATAGTTATGTTCTTGAGGACAACTTGTCTCTGCCAGGCAAAGTCTCAGCTGAACTTGAACTGTATAATCTCTCCGACCCCCTGGCAAAAAGTCCCTCGATATGCATATTTCTCTAACCTACTGAGGTGTCAGAGCAAAAATAAAGAATTTCTCTTGAAATCGTTGAATACTGCTTTGAACTAAACTTGTGGGCTTGATGAGAACATCAACGACATCATAAAAAGGCAGGTTTTTTAACTGCACATCAGGATGGACAGGAGGAACTGGAGGAGATGGTTGCTGCATCTCAAAAGTGGGCTTAGTATCTTGAAGTAGCACAGAACCAACAGGAGAGGACGGTGAGAGAGATGTTACTGAAGTGGAAGGCAACGGGTGGATTCCAGCCACAGCCGCATCTGGTTCTACAGCTGATGAGCTACCATCCAAACTGAAAACTGATGATGTGATTCTAGATAAATCAGAAGAGAGCCCTTCAAGAGTCCGTGGATATCGGCGTCTACATAATTCTCGGATTTTAATCTGAACCACAGGGCTGCAGCCGCTCTTCAATAAATGCAGGGCCCTCATCAGGAGGTCATGCTTGCGTCCACTTTTATTCCGTCCAGCAAAGCCTAGCAATACTTGTAGTTCAGAAACTCTAAAACTAGAAACCATATTCCTGCCACTAAGAAAACACCAAGGTTTAAGGCCGAAGATTGAAGGCAATGTTCCCAAAAGACCACGCTTTCTCTCCGCGACATGAGGAAGCACCTCAACTCTTCGAAATCCGACATTTGATACCGCCCGCGGGCACGCTGCCGCCACTGCTCCTCCTCCCGCCGCCGCCAGGAACGCGCCGCCTCCAGCACCATCCTGCACTAGGAGCCGCTGAAGACGCCGCCAGGGCCCTCACGTGACCCGCACGAGAGCCACAAGTGATTTTTCATAGTAAGTGAAAATAAACTCACAGAACCACCAAAGTGGATTTAGGCTGCTTTCCACCTTGGCTATTGAGAATAATTCAATGGGAAATACAGGTATCTTTTCTTGATTCTGAATGTAGCACAATTTAACACCTACTTAACTATATTTCATTTTCTTTTATTTCTTTTTTTGTACTACTGTATTTTAAACCAGATTTTTAAAATACACAGTACTACAAAAGCGATCTCTAACCAAGTTACACCCAAGGCCTCAACTTAATTTTTAGAAGGGTAGATATGCTAATGTCTTCTTTGCTTTGTTCTTCTCTTGCAATTAATTTCATTGGTACATTTTAGATGTGCATAATGGTCACATTCATCACACAGAGTTTCTGCCTGCACATACGCTGATTCTTATTTTCACCAATCTCCCCATCCTCACATCCTCTCTTGTCCTACTTATTTACAAAGGCTTGGTTTCCAGTTTTTCCTTTTATTTTTGTTGTTGTTGTTGTTTTGTTTTCTCTTCCTTCCTTTCCCCTTGTTCTCCTTCACATTTGAACATTTTCTTCCTATTCTTTGACATCTAATATATATTTTGGTCCTTATTTACCCTTTCAGTTTCTGATACCAGAAAAACACTGCAACATTGAAACATGTGTCCAAGTTATTTCACTCAAAAGTATGGTCTCAAAGTGCATCTATCTACCTGGAAATGTCTCAGGTGTGTCCTTATGACACAGTAGTATTGAATTACATTTTAAAATCTCCCACATCATCTTTATCCTTTCATCTGTTGATGTGTATGCAGGCTGTCTCCAACACTCATTACTGGCTGATTTCTTAATAAAGAGCCATTCTTTCTGGAGATGGAATCTCAGTATTGTTTTAATTTGCATCTCTTGAATAACCAGTGATATTGAACATTTTTTTTTTCAAATATTTATTTGCATTTGTACTTCTTCATTTGAGAAGTATTCATTTCAGATGTCCATTTTTAGACTGGGTCTTTAAATTTGTGGGGAGGGAGTCTTTCTATGTTGTAGATATTAGCACTATAGTAGATCTGTGATTTCTTGTAGAATTTCAGCAGTGAGTATGTGAGGATCTGGGATTTTCTTTGCTGGTAGGTTTTTAATTAGATCCTCAATTTCATAGTTCTTTATCTGAGGAAGAGCTGGCAAAAATTCTTTCCACTGTGGCTTGTCTCTTCACTCTGTTGGTGGTTTTTATTGTGCAAAAGCTTTTTCATGATGAGATTCCAGTTACTGATTCATCGTGATAATTCCTGTGTGATTGGGATTTTGTTCATAAAGTCTTTGCCTACACCAGTGCCTTCAAGAGTTGTACCTATTCTGTGCCCCAGCAAAGTTAGTGTTTCTGTTTTAATATTTAGATCTTCGACCCATTTTGATTTTAGTTCATCCAATGTTGAGAGATATTGGTCTAGGTTTAATCTTCAATGTGCAGAAAGCCACTGCAGCACTATTTGTTAAAGAGATTATTTTTCTTCCAGAGAAGATGTTTGGTCTGTTTGGCAAAGATAAGGTGGCTAAGTATGTTTGGAGTTGTGTCTGCATCTTCCAATTCGTTCCATTAATCCTCTGGTCTTTTTTTTTTTTTTTTTTTGCCAGTACCATACCATTTTTTAATAACAGTAGCTTTGAAGTATAATTTCAAGTCAGGGATTGTGATGCCCCCTGCCTTGTCTTTTTTGTCCAGAATTTCTTTTGCTATTTTAGGTCTCTTCTAGTTCCAAATAAATTTTAGTATTGTTTTCTCTAATTCTGTGAGGTATGCTATTGATATTTTGATCAGGATTGCATTAATCCTAACAATAATTTTGGAACTAAGGCCATTTATACTATATTGGTTCTTCTTTTTTTTTTTTTTTGGGTTTTTCTCCGGTACCAGGAACCGAACTCATGACCTTGCGCTTGCCAGGCAGGCGCTTTTGCCGCTGAGCTAAATCTCCAGCCCTTATATTGGTTCTTCTTATTCAAGAATAAGGCATATCATTCCATTTTCTGATACTCTTTTTGATCTCATTCAGAGTAATGTAATTTTTTTTTTTTTTTTGGTTTTTCTCCGGTACTGGGAACCGAAGTCACGACCTTGCGCTTGCCAGGCAGGCGCTTTTGCCGCTGAGCTAAATCCCCAGCTCCTTTAATTTTTTTTTTTTTTTTTTTTTTAGTAATGTAATTTTTAATGAAAAGGTCTTTTACTTCCTTCATTAGATGGATTCCTAAATATTTCATTTTTTGGATGCTGCTATGAAATGTATGGCTTCCTAAATTTCCTTCTCAGGGAGTTTCTTAGTTTGTGTATAGAAATGTTATTGATTTTTGAGTGTTGACTTTGCATCCAGGTACACTATTGAATTTGCTTATTAAATGTAAAAGTTTTTTGGTGAAGTGTTTTGGATCTTCTACCTGCAAATCTGGATAATTTAACTTCTTCCTCTCCTATCCTTATTCCTTTTCTTTCTTTTATCTAATTCCTGTGGCTAATGTTTCCAGAGTTAAACATTATTGAACTCCATTGAATAACAGTGGTGATAGTGGACATCCCTGGGGTTTTTTTTGTGATTTTTAGAGCAAAAGCCTTCAGTTTTTGACCATTAAGTATGACGTTGCCAGTTGGTTTGTCACAGATGGCTTTTATCAGATTGAGATAAAGACAATCTATTCCAATATTCCAACACTTCATATGCTCTTAAACACTTTCTATACTCTTAAACCTACATGATTTTAACAACATGTAAAATTCTATATGGATACTTAATGTGAAGTGGACAAAGAGAGAGGCTGAATGTATGGACATAGTGCAGGCAAGCAAAGAGACCGATGCTGTGGTTACTGAGGCAAACAGCGCCCATGATGCAGAACACGATGCTGTGGTTGGTCACCTTCCATTCCATCAGCCAATACTGTGCAATCTCACATTGGCAAACTTGCACAAGCAGTAGTGGTGTACTGCATTTCCATTGTGTACAGTATGCTACTAATCTGCTGATGAAATACATACTATATTTTATTTCAATTTAATAATGTTTCAAAATGTTTGAGTTAACATTTTTATATTTTTATATTTTTAAAAAATTTTTAGGCAAAAGTAATTAAAATCATAAATATTATATAAATACCCATATACCACAAAATCCCATGATGTAGTGAAAACTCTGTAATACAGAATCAAATATATTTCTTTTAAAAACCTATGATACACTGAAGCCGTAATAAGTGAACCACAATATAGTGAGGGATGACTGTACTGAGAAAACTTAGAATATAGGAGAAAAAGAATAGAGAAATAGAAGGAGAAAAAGAGATTAGGACAAGGTTTAAGGACAAAAGAAGATTACTTAAGCTTTTGAAGAGTGGTGAAGAAGACTGGAGGAAATCAGAAGAAACAAAAACAAGAATCAAACAAAACCAAAATTCTAAAAACAATGTTCATACTCACACACACAAATACCACCAAAGAGCAACAACAGCACAAGAAACAAAAAACAAAAAGAGATTCTCTTTGATTTCAAGCCTATGGTTCTCTCTTGGGGTCTACAGTTTTGTGGTAGTGCCTACTTCAGAGTACGGTTCTGCTGTCACCGGTGGGCAGAGCCCAGACCTATACTGTATGATCCCAGGCAGCCTGCAGTAGGATCAGGGAGAGGTGCTACATAATCACAGCAAGCCCTCAGTAGGAATAAGGTGGGGTGCAGGTTCAACTCCACAGAAGTTCAGGTTGATCCTGGTATCTGGCTTTCAGCCTGTGATCTGAATTATTTAGCCAACAATTCTATCAGTGTTTCTTGCTGGCTTGATTTTGGCTCCACAACCTTTGTGTCTATCAGGGCTGTGCATCAGCCATTCACTGGTAGCCCAGGAAAGGAGCCAGCCCATGGCTACTTGGAGTTCCTTGTTTAGCTGACCCCACCCGAAAATGGCGTCCAGTCAATCACCCTCTTCTGGGGATGTTTAGAATGGAGTCACTTACCGGCCAATGCAGTCATCAGCATACACAACTCCACTCTACTCATGCATTTCTCCCTGGAGGTCTCCAGGGTCCCCTACCACCACTGCACCTCTGTAGGCTCAAGCCTCCTCTTTCATACTGTAAGCCTGGAGCCAGCAACAATACAAAGTTTGCCAAGGAGCCAGGAGTCAGGGAGAAAGTACAGGGCATCACATAAGGAGATTCTAAGAGTGCGCAGGTACTCTTCTCTCTCTCTGTTTCAAATCCTGTATTCAAGCATAGTGACTCAAAAAAAAAAAAAAACTTATCTACTTCTAACTGCCTCCTATGTAACCCAACTGACTATATTTACTCAGAGAACACCTTCACCTATTAGAACATACAACTAGATTTGTCTACACCAGTGTGAATTTGATATCACCATCAATTTTGGATGGAACAATCCATATATAACCATAATTGTTTACATACTACTCATTAATAACTTTTAGTTACATACACTACAGTTGTGAAAACTAAGTCTACAAAAAATCTGTTAGCTAATTTAGGTAGGTTAGGTAGATAGGCAGTAGGAGAGGGTCCAGGCCTAAGACTGAGCCAATTCTGAGATGAGGGGAACTGAGTCTGTGGTTGAAAGCAGGCTGCAAGATGGGAGACATGACGGCCAGGCCCACAGCCTCACCACAGATAAGCAACAGTTCAAAGTTGTACTATAACCAGTACTATCAGTCAGGTAATCCTGAACTACGTAACAAACAAGTAGGCAGATGACCAGAACACCCTGAACCTTACTCCTACTCCTTCCAGGAATGCCTCTGTTTTCTTATAGTCAGTTATAGGTAACTAAAGTTAATGATTCCTGATAATAAGTACTTGCTACATCCCTTGTTTCAGTATTACATCAATATTAGGCAAGCAGCTGTATACCGCAGTTAGCAGTTCAGATGGCTTGAAGAGCTCTAATCCCTGTAATCCCAGCACTTGGGAAGCTGAGACAGGAGGATCATTGTGAGTCTGAGCCCAGCCTGGGCTACAAAGTGAGCTCAAAGCCAGCCTGAACTGCATAGCAAGACCCTGTCTCAAAAAGAAAAACAAACAGACGGTTTGGAGAAATATGAGAAATAAGGAGGCAAGGTTACTTTACAAGCTAAATAAAATATTCTAAATGGACTAGGTTTTGAATATATATTTTTAAGTGAATGAATCAAACAGTAAATAAATTACCTCAGTAAGGGGCTGGGATATAGCTCAGGGGCACAACACCTGCCTGGCATGCACAAGGTCCTAAATAAGTTTGATTCCCAGTACCAAAAGCAAAAACCAAAAAAAGGAAAAAATAGTAAATTACTTTAGTAAAGGCGGCATAAAACACAGGTTTTACTTCATAACGTACAGAGAATTTGGAGAGCGATCTGTTGTGGAGCTCATAGTAGTAAATACAGGGAGAAAGGCGGGGGTGGGGTTTGAGAAAGAGGTAAATGAAAAAAGAAGGCATGAGAGTGATAAAGGAAGCAACGAGGAATGAAAGTAAGAAAAATAAAAATGAGAAGGAACGGAGAAAGGAAACAAAGAAGAAATGACAAAAAGAAAAAGAAAAAATACCGTAAGTGGAGAGAATAAAAAGTAAAGAAGACAGATGGAGAGAAGAAAGCAAAAACCAGTGGGGTGAAGTGCATTTATTTATAGCCAAAGCTAAATAAATGTTTTTCCAAAAATAAACCAGAGATTTACAAAAAAAACTCTTAGGACATGAGAAATTTTCCTCCAATTACAAAGTAAGAGTATTATGTAGATTGTAATAGACAAGTGCTACAAGTAATAGGGAAAGAATAGCTTCACAATTCCAGTTTGTTTTCATTTCTCATTGGAAAGGTGGAATACTGGACCTCAGCCACACTGAGATGCAGTTTACCACTTAACTACAGTGTTAGTTCACTCAAGTGGTTTTGATATGAAAATATGGTTTTGACTACTTAGATAGAGTCTCAGTACGTAGCTCAGGCTGGACTTCAACTTACTAGGTAGTCCATGCTGATCTCAAACTTGTACTCATCCTCCTGCATCTCTGCCAAAGTGCTGGGATTTGAAGCATGAGTCACCACGCCTAGCTGCAAAATACATTATGAAAGAAAGTTTCAAGCTGGGTTTGGTGACACACACCTGAGGCAGGAGGATCTCCCTAAGATGCAGGCCAGTCTGGGACTACATAGTGAGCTCAAGACCAGCCTGAACTGCCAGTGAGACCCTGTGTCAGAAAAAAAAAAAGGAAATAAAAGTTTCACTAGAAAGTGATGAAATAAATTAACAAATATACAGAATTAAGTAATGATTTTAGGATTTAATGTCAATGTTTGGAAAAAACTACCTTTAGTAACATATATCTCTTTTAAGAAATATATTTAGCAAGACATTTGGTCAAAAATAGAATGATTTATGAAACAGGAATCAATATATTAGAGAAGAAGCCAGGTATACTGGTGTACACCTGTAATCCCAGCACATGGGAGGCTCAGGCAGGAGGATTACCACAAGCGAGGCCAGCATGGACTCCATAGGGAGACCCCATCTCAAAGAATTATAAAAGAAACAAACAAGCAAACAAAATATATAAAAAGGTAATCAAGACGGACTAAGAAGAGACAAGAGGAAAACACACTGCGAACATGAGAAAAAATATAAGGATAATAGAGGAGTTTCTGAGAAGGGTCTCACTATGTGACATTGCTGGCCATTAGCTCTTGATCTTCATGTATTAGCCCCCTGTGCGCAGGCCTTATAGATGTAAACCACAGCACCTTTGTAAACAGGGCATTATAAAGAAATTAAATTATAACATACTTTTAATTTACTGAATTTTAGATGGTGAAAACATTTTTAGAACTGTATAAAATTACAAATTTGGCAACAGAAGAGGCAGAGTGGGGAATAAATTGGCAAGCAACCAGAGTGACAAGAAAAACACCTGCCCTTCATACACTCATCTCACAGTGGGTTTTCCAGCGATTCACAGAAACTTTTCAGACATTGATCATGATGCCATCTGTGTATGTACCAATTTCTCAGGATGAATATATTTGTCTTGGTTACTTTTCTCTTGTTGCTGGGACAAAATACCTGACGCCCAAAATTAAGGAAGGTTTATTTCGCTTACAGTTTGTGGAAGTTTCAGTCCGTACTTGGCAGATTATAAGGCAGAGTGGCACATGGCAAAGAGCTGCAGCTCAGGAAGGCAGAACACAGCTAAGCCACAAGCACACACCAGGGCGGAATGGGGGAGGAATGCCCTCAAGCACTCTTTTCCTCTCCCTTACATATGCAAACTATCCACTCTCCGGAGGGTGTAGCTCTCACACCCACAAACATTCAACTCTAATAGCCTGCCCCTCAAGCCTGGCCACTTGAGGCTTTGGGGGGACACAGAGATTCAAACCACAACAATATTTATCATGTACAGCAAATATATACAGATATGAACATCATAGTAAATACAGTATATTCAGCTGGGCCTGGTCTCAAAGGTTTGTAATCAAAAAAGGGGAAAGAAATCTCTGCAGCTTGTGTCACCAGGGTTATGTATATTTACCTAAATCCAGACAACATGTTTATAAGAAAAGGCAAATATAGGCCCATTACACATACACATCCACATTTTCAAGTCCGGGATAGAACTTTGCCTAGCAAAATAAAACGGTGTACCAGAAAACGGTTTCTAATTTTTGAATGTAGGGAAGCGGTAACATGTGTCCCTGGCCTGCATGATGCAGGTTCAATCTAAGACCCTCACATGGGGAGAAAGTGACTTTATGTTAAGGAAGTTTTGTCTCTTCACCTGACCAAAGGATGACTCAGCACCATAAAGTTATGCTGAAACTCCTCACAAAAATCAACGAAGAAAGAACTGATATGATTATTTTAATCTGGACATAAATATTTTCTAAAATTCTGTTTTTGTTATTTCTTAAAGGTTTTTAATGAAAAAAAACATCAGAATGTGATTAATAACTTGACAAAGCACATGTACCACAAAACTAGTAAATGTGACAGGGAATGGAGATTCAGTACATGCAGTATTTCAAAATCAAAAAGTCAAGGACATTCAGCGTCTCCGCTCTTCTGTCACATGGAGCAAAAGTTCATGTTACCACAGGACACACAGGCAAGACAGACAAAAAGCAACAAAAGGACTGAAATTAAAGATAAGATCTCTATGCATGAATATGAAAGAATCAAGATGTAAAACGTGAGAACAGTAAAGGGAGACTGTTCCCAGCGCCAAGACCAACTGGAAAAGTCACAGTGCATCTCCCGGTTTCAGTTCTCACTAAAACTATCCCGATGCAATGCAGCTACATGAAACACAACCAGAACACAAGCTGAGATCATACAGCTCTCAGACATTTCCATCCCAAGGTCAGTACACACAACTGTGAGAATTCTAAAAGGCTGTCTTTAAGAACCACTGTTTATATGATTATCAGTGGAAATGCAAAAAAAATTGTCATTAATACAATCAGGAGAGCAGGAATGTCCTGATACCACGTGCATACAATGAACACTTTAGGGAAAAAACTACACTGTCAAAAATACACTTAAGTAGGAGACTGAACTCGTTTAAAATCTTTACAAATACGTCTGAACTCTGTCTCGAAAGCTCCCATCTGGCTCTTCCTCAGTCTCTGCCAATAGGTTGTTTAGTGAATAAGATGCCTCCTCACTTATACTGTAAAGCAAGGACATCACTGGCACTTGGAAATGATCTCACACTCCACCAAATTTACAAATTATTGAGAAATTATTGGGAACTACATCAAAAAATGCTTTAAAAGTCTACATCTCCACCAAGAATGGTGGGCCATGCCTATAGTCCCAGCACTCTGGAGTCTCAGGAAGGAGGATTGCCATGAACTCCAGGGCAGCCTCCACCACGTAGTGAGTTCAAGGCTAGCCTGAACTGCACAGTCAGACCCTGTCTCCAAAATGTAAAAGAAACAAAAATAAAGTCTACATCTCCAAGCAGAAAAAGCATACATACAAATAAACTTGGAGAACGTGATCTGAATGTCAGGAGAATAAGGACCAGACTTACATTTGATGATGCAATATGCTTGGAATTCTTTAAATTATAGACTTGATACAACTATATTTATAACACCGGTAAAACATTATGTACTAGAATTCCTCCTAAAAAACAAGACAGTGTTGCATTTATCAAATCTTCACTGAAAGAGTAAGGAAGGGAATTGCTCCCACTACTTGGCACACACCATCAGTTAGTCACTCAAACCGTAAACTCAGCCAACTGGCGGACACACAGAATGTACACAAAGTGCCCAGAAATACATGCGCTTTAACAAAACTGAGATTTGGTGAGGGTGACAGGAACAATGAAGCCTGAAATGTGCTTCATCACTTCTTCATTTTGGTAGACTGCTCGTTTTATATGTAAAGTGAATCTGATTTTTGCATCACAAACATTGAAATGTGCCCTCAAGGTAAATTTAAAAAACATATAGAATATGAAAATGAAATATGAAAAAAGCACCACAGAAGAAAATCTAGGCAGGCCAGGTATGGTGGTGCACCCTTTAATCCCAACACTCAGGAGGCTGAGGCATGAGGATTGCCATAAGTCTGAGGCCAGACTGAAGTACGTAGGGAGACCCTGTTTGAAAAAACTGAAATAACACAAAAGCCAGGAGTGAGGAAATGCTCACAAATAAAATTATAAAGGCACAAATGTTAAAGTGATTTTGAAGATTAAAAAAAGTAGCAAGGATTCTGCTCACAAAAAGAAAATACTTAATAAAATTAACATGCAGAGGGAATCATTATGAGAAGGAATGTTGATTCTCTCCACGTGACAAAGAATATCTAGAACAAAAACAGGATTTCATGAAAATAATTCATCACAAATGAGAATGATATAAGCAGATTATTTTATAGAAGGGCTTACACAGGAAATGAAAAAAGCCCATAAGATGGATACAGAAAAAACAGAAAATATAAGGAGACGCAATTAAATTTCCCAATAAATCCATGAAACTCATCAAATTGGAAAAGCCTAATAAGGGTTGGCGGTGAGAAATAGGAACTATTGCCCCCTGCTGGTGGTAGTGGGGATGCTGTACCTTAAGACTGCAATGGATGCATCCTCTGTGCAGGAGCAGGTAGGCTCCTGAGCCCTGAGCTTCTATGGCCTTGTTGCAGTTACACCAGGGACAGAACTAGACAAGCCCGCTTTCCCACAACCATGGAAAGCCAATTAAGGTGTTCTGGAGACAAACAGTGGAGACCTCTCGGGACTTAAGCGTACAGCAGGGCCAATAAATCTGGAACACAGCAGTAAGTGAACCAAGTAGTACAGGATGAACTCTCGAACATACTCCCATTTGGGCACACCACACATGTATGTACGTGAGACTGATGTGTAGCTCAGTGGTGGAGCACGTGTACAGTACTCATCAATCCCTAGGGTCTATCGCCAGCATGAATAATGTACACGAGGCTATGCTGTACAATCCAGAATGGATGAGTCTGGTCACAAGTGTGGGACGACAGCACACCTGCAACAGCGTGGGCAAGCAGAGTACTAGTGGTATCTGGGTCCAATTTCATTCTTTTAAGGGCTGTCCTGTGTGTTCTGTGACACTGATCAACATCCTTGGCCTCTCTCTCGCTCATTCTCTACATCACGATTGTAACAAAGAGTCCAGAGACGTTCACATGTTTTCTGATGTGCACAATCACCAGTGCCTGAAAACTACCAGCTTGTCAAGTGCGGCATGGACATGTAAGCTCCTGAAGGACAAGGTACCCAGAATGGGCAACAGGGTCCACAAGAGCTGCTAAAATGCTCTGCACCACAAACCCAAGCAGATGAGTGACACTAACCAAAGTACTCTGTCCTCGCACACTGTCCTTGTCCCTGCCCCTTGCACTACTTTACACATGTCACTGATGTGAAAAGCCAGAACTCCATTTTCTGTTGACCCTCTATGAACACCCCCTGGGAGACATACAGCACACACAACGGGTGCTTGAGCTGAAACTCTGTGCCTTATCTCAACTGTGTCTCTCTCCATCAGCCACTTCCATGGGTTTCTTCAGGATGCCAACAGGGAAGTTCTGTCCTCAGAGTTCGGGGAACCCAGGAGACACTTAGGGGGACTGCAGGGATGACAGTCTCTTGTCACTTATGCAACACATAACAAAGGCTCATGGTTATCTTTATCCCAGAGATACAAACCAGTACAATGCGGGAAAGGATATTGGATGCAGCAGAGCTAGACGGACCTCCCATCAGCCCACCAAGTCAATGGAAGAGGAAGTGCCATTACAGGATCAAAAGACCAACCCTGAATAGAAAGGCAGATGCTGACCCATGGACAAAACAGCCAAAATTGGATCAAATCAGCTAAAGTACAACTAGAAATGGAATGTTTTCTCTTTAGCTTTGCACATGCTGGGTGTAGTGTTCAAACTGCCCAGCCCTGTGTCTTCATCAAAAAGTTGTCATGGAAATGTAGGCCAGAATATGACTGCACCAGGGGACCTCTTTATAATACCAAAACAACAACAACAAAGTCAAAGCAAAGCAAACAAACCAACATACACACCAAAGTAAAATCCCAAAGTAGTCTTCCGTTTTCAAAACAGCACTCAAACTATCTCCTGGTTGTGTTGCTCTCCAGAAGCTGATTAACACAGCATTCAAACGGGAAACAACCTGACGACTGTCATGATCTAAAAGGACTTTTGAAGAGTTGACAGAATGAGTCTCTGGATGCTACTAGAACTTCAAAGGAAAAGTACCATGATCACCCAAAGGAAGTTCACACAACCCTTCAATTACTGTCACCCTAAGAACAATCTGACCGCAGGAGAAGCAGTGCAGTTGTAGCTGCTGATTTCACCTCCCCCAGGTCCTGCTCTCCTATTTCCTTTGTATTTTCGGTTGTCTCTCCCTATTCAACCTATTCGGTTGTCTCTCCCTTTTACTGCTACTCTTTCATGTGCCTGTAGACCATGACTATGGGGGTTCACGTCTACTCCAGTGTCAGTTTTATACAAAGTCCACTTCAATCAACGTTTCAAATTTAAAACAATGTGTAGCAACAGCCCACGACCTATACACTTCTTTCAGAGATGACAGCCCCTTTCCCTTTCCACTACTGCCAATATCATCTACACCACCATGTGGACAGCCCCATTCAATGTGCTTCTCAACGCGGGTTTAACAGCAGCTCTTTCAGAAACTTGTCCTTGGCAAGAACCCCTTCCCCTTCTCTGGTAATAACTCACATCCCCTCCATTTCTCTCAGCGTTCTAAACTCTCTGGAAGGCCTCATTTAAACAGCTTAACTGTAAAGAACATTTTACTTAGTTACCTTGGGCACAAGGTCCCTAGCCAGGGAAAATGGCCTGACACAGAGGTGGGAAATAAGCCTTATTGATAAGAGTTATAGCAAGAATACTGAGCTACAAGCCAGGAGACCAAGAATCTACTTCCTCAGTCAACATGGAATGCAGCCCCTGCCTGCTACAGGGAGTTGCAATCACTTCCTACTGACCTGCCCATTTTCCAGGAATTTAAACTGCAAAATAGCTAGGATGTCTCCAAAAGTCCTAGATTTCTATAAAATTTACACGGTAAGAAAAAGGGTTTCAGCCAGGTGTGGTGGCACACACCTGTAATCCCAGCACTCGGGAGGCTGAGGCAGGAGGAGCATTGCAAGTTCCAGACCAGCTGGGCTACAAAGTGGGCTCAAGGCTGGCCTGAACTGCATAGCCACATCTTGTTTCAGAAAGAGAAAAAAAAAGAAAAGAAAAGGGTTTAAGAGCGGGAGTTCCAGTGTGCCATTTTAAATGCAGAGTCACCTGTGATAGGTGCCCATTAAACAAGGGTGCAGTTACTGCGCTCTGATTCTCCTTGATTTGCGCTGGACTGAGCGGCCACAGGGTCACCTACTCAGGACGCATCCAGGGAATCAGTGACGTATTCTCACTGCCACTAAAGATTCTGCGAACACCCTCTTTTTGCTTCATGGCGTCTTTCCGCAGCGTGCTGAGAACGTGAGGTCTGTTGTTTGTATCACTGACATTACCTGTGATAACTCTGGAGGATCCTGAGCCTGAACACAGGGTTTCACTACCGCTTGGCAAACACTCTGCCCCGCAGGCACATCACCTGCCGTTTGAACATCCTTCCTTTGGATTCTCATAGCACTTAGCAACACGCATTGACTGTGGCCATACGGAAAAATACTGAAAATGCAGGAATCCACTGTGCGTGCAACAAGGCAGAGGGCTAAGGAGATGAGGTGCATGAGACCCTGCACGGCAGACATTTAAAGCGGCAGGTCCTCTAGGTCGGCTACGAAAAAGAATGGGCCCAGGGACCCAGCACATCCCGCTGCACCCAGCTGCACCCCGTACTGTGGATCAGGGCCCCCCACCCTGCTGCAGAGGAGGCTGTGCTGGGGCCACCCACGATGGCACTGTGGGCAGGGAGCGTCGCAGTGCGGGCAGGACACGGGGAACCCAGAACCAGCCCCGACGCAGGACGGGGAAAAAGGATGAAAGGCACCAGCGAGCAGGAGCACCAGGGTCTCCCGGAGCTAAGCGGGGCGGCGGCGGAGCCCCGGAGCTGCTCCGGCCACTGTCTCCCAGCCCTCCTCCCGATCCCGTCCCACCCCCGCTTGTGAGCCCCGACGTCACCATTGCGCGGCTTCAGGTCCCCCAGCGGCCTTCCGTGCAGCGCGCAGCCAGCAGAAGTCACAGAGCGCGGCCCGGCAAGGTGCAGGCTCTCCGTGCGCTCCGCTCGAGCACTTCCGCGCCAAGACGGCGGAAGAGCGCTCGCACGCTGGCCCATCTGATTGGACAGTTCATACAGCCCGCCTCTTCATCGCTGATTGGCTCCCGCCGCCTTGCCCTCCCCCGAGCCAAGAAGGAGTAGAAAATAAAGTCCTGCCTGCCTGGGCAGAGCCGGAAGACAGAGTGTAACTCAGGAGCTTCCGGACCGGGCGCTTCCCCATGATGTCACCGCACCAAGCCTGGCGGTTACTGTATTCAAGCAGCCTACTCCTGGCTTTGCAGAGCTGCCGCTGTCTTCTTAACGGACTCACCGTGCTGTTCCGGAAGATGGGATCGCTTGTGTGCTCAGAGGTTCTGTGGTCGGCATTCTACAGAAGAATTAATGCCGTGATGTAAGAACACATCACGCGTGCAGGCCAGCACAGCACAAAGTGGACTGGAAGGAGGGCTGGGTGATTGACGGGTCAGATTTTGGGAGGGAGTCAGCAGGTTCCTAGTCAAGATTGTCGCACTGTCTCAGTCCACTCATCTTCAGCCAAGACAGTGAATATGTGCCCGACAAAAGGAACACGATTATTGTGGAAGTGGAGAAATGAGAGTTAAATAACAGCAGTATTCGCAGAAGACTAATGATGAAAGGAAAGCCAACAATCCAACTCCCTTGGACAAGCTTCATGCTTCACGCGGGGTTGGCCACCTTTAATTTTGAGATTCCACAAAGCAAATACAAAGGTTAAATGACACAGCCCGTGATCTTTTCCATGCTCGTGAACTGATTTTTATCTTTATCACTCCCTACTTCTTTGCAGAGCTGCAGTCCCTGAACTACAGTCAAAAATTGTAGACGGGAAAGGAAGAGTATTTAAGAGCAGTTGGGAAGGTCAGCAAAGGAAATGCATAGAATCCGCCGGGACAGCAGCTGTCAACCTCACAGTCAGCCCAGTGTCCTTCCAAGTGCAATTGCATTCCGCTCTTCCCATTTATTTTCCAAAAGTGGACGTGGGTTTCCACACGGCCGTGACTCTTCACTTACCGCTTAGACCTGACTGCTTTCAAAACCAGCCCATGAAGGAAGTTTTTATTCTTGAAGTAATACACTTTGGCTCTATCAGTTTTACCTTTACCCAGCACTTCGCCCTTCAGTGTAGTTTTGTGCTCATCCATCACCTCGTCTGTCTCAATCAACAGAACCCAT
>NW_004955420.1:30170035-30173739 GCF_000276665.1 Chinchilla lanigera | reverse complement strand
CAAACTCACTCTCCTCCTGCTTCAGCCCCCACAGTTGCTGGGATTGCAGGCTTGTGCCACCACACCCAAATTTTGAGTATTTTGTCTCTGCCAGATTTGTTCCTATCAGCTCAAGTGTGGTGCTCAGGAAGAGATGTGTGAACCCTAGAGCCACACAGAGCCTAGATCTGTCAACACAGCGGTGGTCCCTCGCCTCCAGCCTTTGATGCCTGGCTGAGACAGTGGGCACCATGCAAGAGAGTGAGCACAGCAGTGCACATCAGTGGGGTCATCAAATGCTGCAGACAGCAAACACGGGTAGGACCTGGAGAGCAGGAGCGGCCAAGTGCCTTTGTTGTGACCCCCGCAAAGCTTGTATGTGGCTGTGGGTTATTTCTCTTCAAGGTAGTGTTGACACAAGCATGTCGTGCTGTGCTGGACTTTTCAGACCTCCATGGTTTCGCCAAAGAGCTCATCCTGAGCAAGATCAAACAGGTAACTCCAAGCCAGGGACCCTTCCTCTCTGGTTGCAAGCTGTAGTCCTTCGCTGCAGAAGGGGTCAGGCCAGAGTTTCCATACTGGCTAATTGTTCTGTGCTTATTTCTTGTCTTTAGATTCTCTTCAATTTTGTGGTAGGTCTTGTATCTTATATCCTAATTAAAGTCATTTATTGTTTCTAGGAGCTCTCTGGCAGATCCTTTGGCGTTGTTTGATTAATTAGGTTGGTGATAGGCTCAGTTTTATTTCTTCCTTTCCAGTTGTGTTGTCTTCTTGCACTGGCCAAAATCCCCAAAGCAATATTGAGTAGGAGTGGTAAGAACAGATTTCCTTTCTTTCTTATCTTAGGGAGAAAACCTTCAGTCTTTTACCATTAAGTGCAATGCTGGTTGTAGGTTTTCTATAGATGGCCTTTATTAGGTTATGTATGTTTCCCTTTCTCTTATACTTGATAAATTTTCATCATGAATGTTGTGTGATTTATACCCATGCTATTTCTTTTGTTATTTTAAAGAGAAAAGGCAAAAACAAACAAAAACAAAGATGAAACAAAACGGAACACAACAACTATAAAACTATACAGAATTTCCAAACAAGATGATAGGAAATCAACAAAGCTTGTTGTATTACTTATTGTTATCTTCAAAGTAGCTGCTCTAATTAACAGTTATAAACATGCAAGATTGATCAAACAATTAGACACTGACTGTTCCTTTCAATAAACCAATACAAGTTAGTACACTTACCTTAGCTATCCTGTGAGTGTGTGTGTATACATATATTTCCCTTCCTTCTTTCCTTCTTTTCTCCTTTCCCTCATCCCAGTTGTCCTTTTCTATTGAGCAGTTTCTTTCCCTTTTACAATATCCACTGTACCCTTCAGTCTTATTTACTCTTTCAGGTTCTTACACTAGGGCGACAATAGGGTGACCTGCATGTGTAAAGTTCTGATTTGTTTCCCTCATGAGTATGGTCTCTAGTTGCATTCATTTGCTTATAAAATCCTCGAGTTTATCTTCTATGCTCCTTTGTATGAAAATATCACATGTTTCCTATCTGTTCCTCAATAAATATACATTTATGTTCTTTCCAAGATTTTGCTATGACAAACAGTGCTGCTATAAACATGGGTGGACATATATTGCTGTGGTATGATGTTTTTAATTCTTCAGGGATAATACCCAGAAGGGGAATAGCTGGGTTGAATGGGACCTCTAATCCTTATTTTTTGAGGAATCTCCAGGCTGATTTCCACAGGGGTTACACCAGCCTACATTACCGCCAACAGAGGAGAAGGGTTTCTTTCTCCCGAAAACCCCCCAAGCATTTGTTCTTGGTTGATTTCTTAATGGTAGCCATTCTTTCTGAGGTGAGATGGAATCTCAGTATTCTATTAATTTGCATCTCTCAAATGACCGGTGATATTGAGCATTTTTTCATGTATTTATTTGCCATTTATGCATGTTCATCTGAGAAGTGTGTATTCATCTCAGATGCCCATTTTTGGACTGGGTCTTTGAATGTGGGGGCTCTGAGGTTTTTCAATTCCATATATGTCTTAAACATAAATCCTTTTTCTGAGGGACAGTGTGTTGCTTACTTTTCTCTTGTTTCTGGGACAAACTACCCGATGCCCAGAATTAAGGAAGGAAAGGTTTATTTAGCTGACAGTTTGTGGAAGTTTCAGTACATACTCAGCTGGCTCCAAGGCAGAATGGCACGTGGCAGAGAGCAAGAGTTCATGGCAATGGAAAACAGCAAAAGGGACAAGAGCAAAAAGGGAGGGGCAGCAGCAAGCCTCTTTCCCTGCCTTATATAGTATGTAGTCTACTAGCCCCAGGGTGGGTGTAGCACTCACACCCATAATCCCAGCGTTGCACCACGAGACAATCAAAAACTATACAAGCCTGCCCCATGACTGCATGAGTCTTTGGACAGACATCTAGACACAAATCATAACAGACAGCTAAAATATTTTCCACTGTTATGGTTTGTGTCTGTGTGTCCCCTCCAAGCCTCATGCCATGGGGCAGGCTTTTACAGTTTGACTGATTATGGGTGTGAAAGCTACACCCACCCTGGGGTGGATAGCTTGCATATGTAAAGGAGAGAAAGAGGTTGCTTGCAGCCATTCCTCCATTTGTGCTTGTTCCTTTTGCTGTGTTCTGCTGCCATGAGCTGTAGCCCTCTGCCATGTGCCCCTCTGCCTTGTAACCTGCCAAGTACAGACTGAAACTTCCACAAACTGTAAGCGAAATAAACCTTTTCTTCCTTAATTTTGGGCATCAAGTATTTTTTCCCAGCAATGAAAGAAAAGTAACCAAGACAGAATTTGATACCAGTAGAGTGGGGTTGTTGCTGTGACTATACCTGACCACAAGGTTCAAGAGCCTTTGGAAATGGCTTGTGGGAAGAGCTTGAAAAGGTTTGCAGATGTCACCTGAAAGAATAGAGCTGGAACACCTTCAGCTGTTCTGTTTGGGAGATTCTGGTCAGAGCTCAAAAGTCCAGAAAGCTGATATAAATCCTGCCAGTAAAGACCGGGTTCAGGAGGTTTCTGTTGGGAAGGACTCCACTGTTGTTGGACTCCAGACCATGTGTGTTATGGCTTGGTAGAAAGTTTGTCTGCATTTTGCTCGTGTCCAGAGACTTTGCCTAAGACTGAGATTAAGGGCGGTGGACTGATAAATCTGGCAAAAGAAATTTCAAGACAGTCAAGTGTTGGGGAAATGGCATGGCTATTGGTGGGGGCTTTTAGCCAGATTTATATCGAGAATCAAGAACAAAGAGCCTAGCAGGATGATTTAAAATGTTGTGAGTTTGGCCAGAAAGGAAGCTCCAGTAAAGCTGTGGCCTGCAAAGGTGGAGCTGAGGAGATCTCCATTGCTGAGAAGGAAGAAGAAAATTAAAAAGATGGCCTGAGGGCATCACAAGAAGCAGCAAGTCTCCACCCTTTGCAGCCTCAAAACTGCAAAGGTAAAAGACCTTGCCTTGAGAAGGAAGCTGCTGAGTGCCATCATCCAGAATGGCAGTGGCAGTTGCCCCAGATTCCAGAATGGTGGCAGCATAGAGGATTTGTTCCTCAGAATTGGATTCAGAGTGCCCAGTGATCCAGGCACTGGACCCCTGTGGCCAAGAGAGAGGAAAACTTGGCTACTGCTCCAGGTGGCAGCAGACCTTGACATCATCCCCTTGGCCCTGGCTTTAGGTGCATGGCCAGTGCAAGA
>NW_004955420.1:30147807-30167810 GCF_000276665.1 Chinchilla lanigera | reverse complement strand
TGGACATCCTTTTCTTGTTCCTGATTTTAGAATGAAAGCTTTCTGTTTTTGTCCATTCAGTATGATGTTGGCTGTTGGTTTGTCATACATGGTTTTTATCAGTTTGAGATAAAGACTGTCAATTCCAATTTTCTGTAGGGTTTTTCTCATGAATGAGTGCTGGACTTCATCAAAAGCTTTTTCTACATCTATTGAGGTGACCATGTGATTTTTGTGTCTGGCTCTGTCGATATGGTGTATAACATTTATTGATTTGCACATGCTGAGCCATCCCTACGTTCTTGGGATAAATTCCGCTTGGTCAAGGTGTAGAATCTTCTGGATGATTGGCTGCATTCTGTTCACTAGAATCTTACTGAGATTTTTCACCGCTGCTCACTCGGGTCATTGGCCTGTAGTTGTCTTTTCTCATTGTATCTTTCTCTGGTTTTGTTATCAGGATAATACTGGCCTCCTAGAAAGAGTTAGTGAGTATGGCTGCCCTGCCAGTTTCATTAAAGAGTTTGAAGAATATTGTCATTAGAGCTTGTCTAAATTTCTTCTAGAATTCAGCACTGAATCCATCAGGATCTGGGGGTTTCTTTGTTGGTAAGTTTTTAATTACATTTCAATCTCATTAAGTGATATTCGCTTATTGAAAATGTTTACATCTTCTTGCTTCAGCTTTGGTCATTCATATGTATATGGAAATCTGCCCATTTCTTCTGTGTTTCCATCCTATAAGATTTTTAAAGTAGTATTGATGAGCTTCTGAATTTCTGCAGGATATGCAGTGACTTCACCCTTTTCATTCCTGAAGGCATGAATCTGAGTCTTTCCTTTCCTTTTTCTTAAAGGCTTCACTAAGGGTTTATCAATTTTATTATTTTTTCAAAGAACCAACTCTTTGATTCATTAATTCTTTGTATTGTTTACTTGGTTTCCATTGTGTTAATTTCTGCTCTGATCTTTATGATTTCCTCCCTTCCATGGGTTTTGCGTTTGTCATGCTCTTGTTTTTGTAGAAGTTTGAAGTGCAACATTAGATTGTTTGTTTGTGCTCGTTCTGTTTTCCTGATGTGAGAAATCACTGCTATGAATTACCCCCTTTGGACTGCTTTCATTGCATCCTATAGATTCTGGTACATTGTGTCGACACTCTCATTTAGTTGTATATATTAATTTCTTTCTTTAGTTTATCTGTGACCCATTGGTTGTTTAGGAGGGTATGATTGTCTATGGAGTTTTTGCAGTTTCTTTAGCAATTAATGTCTAATTACATTGCACTATGGTCAGATAATATGCATGGGCTAATTTCAGTTCCTCTGCATTTACTTAAGCATGTTCTTTGGGCTAGTACATGGTCCATTTTAGAGAATGTTCCATGTGCAGCTAAGAAGAATGTATATTCTCATGGTATTGGGTGGAACAGTCTAAAAACATCTACTAAGTGTATCTGTTCATAGATTTGATTTATTTCTATTATTCCTTTGCTGATTTTTTGTCCAGTTGATCTATTTCTTTGTGACAATTGGGTATTCAGGTGTCCCATTACAACTGTGTTATTGCTTATTTGATTTTTCATGTCTGTTAATAATTGTCTTATATAGTGGGTGCTGCTGTGTTTGGTGCATATATATTTATGATTGTTCTCTCTTGAAGTTTCCTCCTAACAAGTATGTAGTGACCTTCTTTATCCCTTTTGATTATTTTTGTTTGGAATTTGGCATTGTCTACAAAGAGAAGAGCTACTCCTGCTTTTTTCTGGGTTCCTATTGTGTGGAAGACTGTTTTCCACCCTTTGATTTTCAGTCTATGCATTTCTTTTTGCATTAACTATGTTTTCTGTATACAGCATATTGTTGGATCTTGTTTCTTCGTCCACTCTGCCAGCGTGTTCTTTTGATTGGTGAATTGAGGCCATTTACATTGATGGTTATAAATGATATATATTGGCTTATCTTGGTCATGGTATTTTCCTGTTGTTTGTTTCCTTCTTCTCACCTCTGTTTAATTGCTTACCCTGCCTATTGTTCTTGGAATTGTGATCATTTTTATCTCTCTCAGAATAGCATTGAGTACTCTTTGTAGCATTTGTTTGGTGTCCCTAAATCTCTTCAGTTGTCCTTTGTCATGGAGGTATCTTATTTCTCCATTAATTTGGAAAGATAGTTTTTCAGGGAACATCCATCTGGGCTGGAGTTGTTTTCACTCAGGACTTGAAATACTCCCTTCCAAACTCCTTTGATTTGAGGGTTTGTGTTAAGAAGTCTGCCATGATGCTGATGGGTTTTCCTTTATAGGTGATCTGTTTCTTTGCTCTAACAGCTTTTAAGATTCTGTTCTTGTGCTGAATTTCTGGATTCTTGATTATTATACGGCTTGTTGTAGTTTTATTTTGGGCATGAATGTTTGGAGTTCTAAATGCTTCCATCTTGTTATCCACTCTTGTGACTTTTCTGCCATTATTTCTGTGAAGACTTCCTGTATGTTGTTTGTGCTCTCTCCAGCTCTCTCATTGACCCCCATCAATTTTATATTATTTTTCTTTGCTTCATCTTATAGCTCTTGGGTTGATTGTTTATGATCTCTTGACTTTTTTGAAGATTTTTACATCTTTCTTTTCATTATCACTCTCTAATTCTGTCTTCAAGGTCTGAGATGCTATGCTTTCCTTCGTTCAACCTGTTGCATATACTTTCAATGGAGGTTTTAATCTCTGGGATTTCTGTTTGGCTCTGTTTCATGGATTTCCTTTCTTTCCTATACTGGGCATCGTACCAGGTGAGGAGTAAAGAATATTTATCTTCCATGAGCTCTGCAACTTTTACCTCTTTTGGCTAGAGAGAATTAATAGGTAAAGAAACAGAAAATCCTAGTCTAAAAAGAAATGCAGTTATCCTGTTAGGAAGCTCTGAATGTCCCTGACACAAAATTCATGCAAATAATTATGAAAGAAACACCTCTCCTTCAATGATGAAGTAACAAAAAAGAACAGAGGACCTTCACACCAATATCAGAAGGAAAATATAGTCTGAAAATGAGAAAATATAAATTACAAATAACTATAATATATCATAGTAAAGGTTGCTGAAGAGTAAAGGAATATTAGGAAAAGCATTAATTAGGACAAAGTAATAATTTTTAAAAACACAGTAAAATAATCACTTGTGACAAAGTGTGAATATAGCAAAAAGATTCAAAAGTTCAGAGAACATAACGTAAGGAAACAAGATGTGAACTGTAACCCAGCAAAGATCAGGAAGCTCAAGGAAAGAAAAACAAAGATCAGTGGCTCCCTGAGGGTGGGCCCCTGGCGCACGGGGAGCCTCGGGCGGGGAGCGCCAATCTTTGGACCGACGACTCACTCCCGGCCTCAGGGTTTCCCGGAAGGAGGGCTTCCGGCGCACAGGGAGCTGCGGGTGGGGAGCGCCAGCCTTCTGGCTGGCTAGCTTCCTGCCTGCTGGCTCCCTGAGGGTGGGCCCCCAGTGCACGGGGAGCCACGGGCGGGGAGCGCCAGTCTTTTGGGGTCTTCAGACCGGCGACTCATTCCCGACCTGGTCATTCCCCGGACGGAGGACTTCCGGCGCACAGGGAGCCTCGGGCGGGGAGCGCCAGTCTTCCGGCTGGCTGGCTTCCTGCCTGGTGGCTCCCTGAGGGTGGGCCCCTGGCGCACGGGGAGCCTCGGGCGGGGAGCGCCGGTCTTTGGACCGATGACTCACTCCCGGTCTCAGGGTTTCCCGGAAGGAGGGCTTCCGGCACACAGGGAACCTCGGGCGGGGAGCACCAGTCTTCCGGCTGGCTAGCTTCCTTCCTGCTGGCTCCCCGAGGGTGTGCCATGCGGCCACGAGTGCTATTGCCCACCGGCCCTTAGGCCAGCTGCCGCCGCCGCCGCTGCTCAATTGAGATCTATCATGACACAGAGAAACAGTGACACAATTGGCCCACCATGCACCAACAGCAGTTGCCCACCCACGGACATGTGTGAATCATTGAAACTTTGAAGAACCCCTGGGAATGCATGCCATACAACGGGCCACTCTTGCTCCTGCCATTGGGAACCAGAAAGGTCCAGAGTCAGCAGAGGAGCAGCTGCTGAACAAGGACTCAGAGAACATGAGAATGCAGACCAAGCCCACGGAGTCAGAGGTCCTGTTGACTAGGGTCCCCAGAGCCGCTCGGAAGCTGTAAACCAGGAGGACCTTGCACAATACCTGCAGAGACTCCCTGGAAGCCATTCTTCCCCTGACAGTACAGGCTGTGGTGGAGCTCCGGAGAAGTCTGCAGCAGGATTCCTGCTGACTGTGCTGACAGTTGGGGAGAGGACACTAACTGGTTGTGTGGTCCCAAAGCAATGGGAAGCTGGAGAGAAAAGGCTACAAAGAATGGCTTTCGCCCCAGATAGCTCACTTGAGATGTTAGTAAGAATTGCCTCCTCAGTATTCTATAGCCATGATGATGAGGAGGCCAAGGAGAGAAAACAAAGAGACTGAGAAAAAGCAGCTGCTTTTGCTGCACCACTAAGAGAAACAGATCCCAGGTCTGATTCCCGGGGCTCCAAGAAGAACTCGACAACTGCATTCATCTGCTACCACTGTTAAAAGCCAGGCCACCTCAAGAGGAACTGCCCTAAGAAGCCCCATGGGCCATGCCCTGGATGCAAAGGAGACCACTGGAGATCGGTCTGCCCTCTGAGGTGGAGGCCCCAGAGCTCAGACCCATGCTACCAGTTAGTCCAACAGGAATGAGAGGGCTTGGGGCATGGTCTGCCTTCTCCCTCTGGCCAGACTGTCATCTCCATCGAGAAGCCCTGGGTAATCATGACTATGGAGGAACAAGAAAACAGCCTGTTGCTAGACACAGGTGCAAGTCTCTCGGTCCTTCTTTTCAATCCTGGCCTTCCTTCCAGCCATCATACCTCAGTGAAAGGAGTCACTGGTGAGGAGGTAATATGCTATTTTTGACAACCCTTAGGCTGTAACTACTTATTAGATCCTTCTTGCATATCTCTGTCTTCCTGAGAAACCACTCTGAAGATACCACCACGTATTATAGCAGCCATTGATATTTTCCTACTAATCTATCCATAACTGTGTAAAGTTTGTAATGTTCCTATCCTATTTCATAAATGGATGTATGTTTATTATTATGTGTTTCCTACAACAACCATTGAGAATAGTTAATGCTTTTTCAATAGGTCACTCATGTATAGCTCTATTTATTTTCTTTAGAAGCCACTTTGAAGATACCAAAATATAGTACAACAACTCTTGATAATCTCCTACCTCTTTTGTCTGTAACTCACTATTATTTGTCTATTTGTTTTCCTGAGAAACTATTTTGTAGACAATAATATGTAAAACGATAACCATTGATAATTTCCTACCATTTTGTCTGTAATTTGCTAAGTCCCCCCTATTATTATGTTATCCTTCTTTTATTCTTTAAAATAAAAAAAAAATTAAAAAAAAGAAAAACAAAGATCAGATCACCAGAGAAAGAAAGGCAAAGATAGATGAGACTCAAGTAGAATGGATATACATACTACATAGTAAAGGATATAAAAGAAATGAGCAAATGAAACAAAAAAATAACTTAAAGAAAATTAAAGCGGTGAAAGAAAAATGTTATAAAGTTGGAGTACTCAAGGGAGAAAGTAAAATATTTAAACAAAACTAATGTATTGAGATACAATATTAGAAAGTTTCTAAAACTGAAGCTTTAAAAAAGTTAAGAACACTTTCTCTGGAAAACTGATTAATGACGCTGAGTTAATCTGATGAATATTGAAGATACAGAGGTCACTGAGCAGATAGGTAATGGGTTTAGTCTATGAAGACAGCAAATAAATCAAGTTCGCTCTGTCATACCTACAATATTCATTGCTGAAGGATCCTAGAGCAGGGTTTAAAAATCAGTAGAACTGCATAGGATATACAGGGCCTGAACAAGATTTTTTTGTGTGGAGATATATATAAATAGGTATATCTATCTATATATGTCTAACTTAAAGAAGAACCTTGAAAAACATAATGGCCCTGGCATAAACACCCATATATAGACCAATGAAATAGAATGAGTTCAGAAATAAAACCCTGAATATGCAGTAAATTGACTTTGACAAGGTTCCTGACACCATTTCATGGGGAAAGAAAAAAGTGCTTTTAACAAATGGTCCTGGCAAAAACTGGATATCCACATGCAAAGAGTGAAGATGGATCCTTACTTTGCATCTTTCACGAAGATGAACTCAACATCGATCAAAGACCTAAGCCCTAGAGCTAAAACTGTATTTGAAAACTTAGAGGAAAGCTTCACACTGTTGGATTTGGCAACGATTTCTTACCTGAGACACTAGAAGCATAGAGAACAAAATAAACAATGGATAAGTTGGGCTTCATCAACACTGAAATCCCTTGTGCATCAAGGACACAACCAGGACAGTGAAAGTCGCAGAAAAACCCACAGATTGAGAGAAAAGTAGGAAAGTATTTTAAAAATTTAAACCATATACCTCATAATATCCAGAATATCTGGACTTCCTATAGCTGAATAACTGAAAAAACACAATTTAAAAGTTCTCAAAGAACTTGACTACATATTTTTCCAAAGAAGATATACAGATGGCCAGTAAACACATGAAAAATGCTCAACATCACTTATCATTAGGACATAGAATTCAAACAATGAAATAACCCTCACACTCACTTGGCTGGCTACTGTTTAAGAAGAAAACATGACAATAACGTGTTGATCAGAATGTGGAGAATTTGGGTGTTTGTGTTTTCTTGATTGGAATGTAAGCATGATAGAGTTTCTATGCAAGGCAATGTGGCATTTCATGAAAAAACTAAGCATTGAGTCACTGTATGATTGGATGATTCTATTTTTGGCCATACACTAAAGAACTAACAGTAGGCATAGGAAGAGGTATTTGTATACCAGTGTTCACAGCAGCATTATTGACAGTAGCCAAATGGTGAAGGCAGCCCATGTCCAACAACAGCTGAATAGATAATTAAAATTAGTACATGTACCACAGAAAATGTTATTAAGCTTTAAAGGTGAAGCTTAAAAGTGAACTCTTCTATGTGCGACAACATGGGTATATCTTAAAGATATTATGCTGAGTATAATAAGCTAGACACAAAGGGACAAATACTGTGTAACTGAACAGTCAGATTCAGAGAGAGAAAGCAGAACGGTGGCTATCAGGGGTAAAGGGGAAGAGGAATGCGGAATTAGTGTTTTCATGAAAGCAGAATTTCACTTTAGGATGATAAAGAAGTTCTTGCGATGGACACACAACAATGTGAATGTACTTAATAAAACCAAATTGTGGGGCTGGGGATTTAGCTCAGCAGCAAAGCTCACGCCTGGCAAGCGCAAGGTTGTGAGTTCGATTCCCGGTACCGGAAAAAAACTAAAAAAAAAAAGTAACAACAACAACAACAAAAAACCAAATTGTGCATTAAAAAGGCTGAAAAGCTAAATATATTTTATTACAATAAAATTACTCTCATGTAATAAATGCCACACTGCTCAATGGGAGCAAGGCCTCCCAGAGCTTGTTGAAGTACCTAGTAGACCTCTATGAGCAGGATAGAGGGGAAGAGAGCTCCCTGAGGGGAAACTAAGCACTGCGTCTTGCAGGATTTCAACCACCAGAGGGAGGCACATCAAAGTATGGAGTACTCTGAAGTGTGGGACCAGGGCAGGGGCCTTTCTTTAGCTTGGCTCCCAGGACAGCTTTCACCCTTAAGATAAAAATCATGCCTATATCCTGTACTATGAAGAACTACTACAAGACAATATGCAGTGAATGTATCAACTATTGTAACTGTCCTACTAACCTGTTTTGAAACTCGGTTTCATTGTTTGCTTATCATTTTTGTTTTCTTTAAAATTAAAAAAAATGTAGCCCAAGAATTTTATACCCATCAAACTTGAGACATGCAAGAGACTAAGCCTGCATGCAAGAAACATGCAGAACAATATTCTCCATGATCTCAGAGATGGCCTGAGGGTGGGGGTGGGGAAATAGGAAGGTGAGGAATGCAAGAGAAGTAAAAAGGCTCAAGGTGTGATACCTAAACTTAGCAATTTCCCGTGATGAATGCATTGATCATGTAGATCTCAAAAATGTGAAAAATTGTACTTCATTGTCATTAAAGGCAGTATTTTTTGAAACACCATTCTGATATTTTGCTGTTTGGAATGTTATTAGACTATCTTCCTAAGGAATTATTGTGATAGGATTATATTCCTGATGTAATGAGGTTGTAACTATTTTTAACCTTCTTAACCATTTTAACATACAGTGAGTAACCTTAAAAATTAATGTTGTGAACAAATTAAAAATTAAAAATCCACCTCCAGAAGATTAACAGAGTGCACTGAATTTTCGTACCAGTCCTCATTAAAACAACAGAAAATAGGGTGTAGATGAAAATGTAAATGTTGCATGTCTGGAAAATGTTGAGGTATGATATTCAACATATTTTGGGGAGCAAAAATGGAGAAAATATTGCTTGATAAATACACTGCTTTTCAAGTTTTAATCCCTAAGGGCAAAATTGTCATTTAAACTGACAAACCACCTAAGTCACAAACATATTTGAAAGTATACAGAGTAGCATCAACACAGTCGACATAATCAGCTGAAAATACAATTCATAATCAATTTATCATTGCTTAACATCGCCAACTTTAGATACTTTCGGAAGAGATAAGCATTAACATTACTGCACAAATGCATCTCTGTGCCAGTAAATCTGAGAACCTAGGTCCCTTCTATCCGGGCTGCAGCATGGGCAGAGCACAGTGACGTCACAGTGGACATATAAGGGGCAGACGCTTTCAGAATGTAAGGCAAGCTGGAGGGCTGGGCGTGGTGGTGTATGCTTGTAATCCCAGCACCACTGGGAGGATGAAGCAGGAGGATCCCTGCAAGTTGGAGAGCAGCCTGGGCTATAAAGTGAGTTTTAGGCCAAGATGAACTGCATAGGGAAACCCAGTCTTAAAAAGATGAAAAATCCAAAACAAAAGAGTGAGAATATGCCATATTTGATGTCTGTACTTGTCTTATTTTACTTTATATGATGCCATCCAGTACCACCCACATTACTGCAAATCACAGGATTTAATTCTCTTTTTTAAGGGCTGAAAAATATTCTATTTTGTATGTACACCAAATTTTCCTACTCCATTCAAAATATGCCTGGGACATCTGGGAGAAATCTTCCTCTTAGCACTTCCTAAAAGCATCTCAATGTCCTTCTAGAAAACACAACCATAGGCTTTATAGTATTGTTTCATTTAAGGCATTTGATGAAGAGCTGCTAAAGCAAGATTTGGTTTGTAAAAATTGATTCCTCTAGGACCAAGTGAAGCTGGTCTGGATTACAGTTGAAAGGTTAGCTAACCCATTGAGCTAGCAGCACAATTTGTAATTGCTAAATTGTGGAAGCAACCCACATGTCCATCCACTGAGGACTGGATAAAAAAATTGTGATACTTTTATATAATGGAATATTACTCAGCTATAAAGAAAGACAAACTCAAGGCTTTTATAGGTAAATGGTCACAACTAGAGACCATACTCATAAGTGAAATAAATCAGACCTGTAGGTGTAAGCTATGTATTGTCTCAGTAGTGTAAGAACTTGAAAGAGTGAATAAAAACTAGGAGGTATGATAAACATTGTGAAATGAAAGGAAAATGCTCAAGGGTAAAGGGCAACTGGGACGTGGGAAAAGAGAAGGGAAAGAAAGGGAAATTATGTATGTGTATATATACAGGATAGCTAACATAGTTGAACTACTGTCTTCTATTGCTTTATTGAAAGAAACAGTTAATGATTCCTTGACTGATCAGTATTGCATGTTTCTATTTGTTTTCCTGAGAAACCACTTTTAAGATATCAATATGTAATACAACAAGCATTGTTAATTTCCTACTACTTTGTCAGCAACTCTGTATTGTTTGTATTGTTCTTATGCTATTTTGGAAATGGATACCTGCTTGTTAATGTGTTTTTCTTCTTTTATTTTTAAAATAAATTACTAAATAAAGAAAGAAAGGTTAGGTAACATATCTTTGGGAAGAGAATAAAGGAATATTCAAGTAAGCCTCTGTAATTCAGATTTCTCTCATTGAAGATTTATGTGGTGTCTGTGAGCTCAAGGTATCCATGGCAGACACTTACAGTGGAAAAATCTGGATATCTTTGGGAAACTTAAAATCCTAAGAAAACAGTCACACATGCTGCATAGGAGACCTCACCTCCAACAGGGGTGACCAACCATGGCCATGAGAGCAAGAGTAAGTCTGGTGCTCTAACAGCTCCCTCCTAGGACCCTACGATGGCAAATTTCATGTGATAAACTGTCGCAGCAATTTACACACTAAAATATCTTTAGCCAGACATGACCAAGTTCTCCCAGGGACAAGAAAATATATGAAGAAAGTACCATAGACTATTTAATCTGAGTAACATAATTCCATTTTGGAAATTCCTATAGAGATTTGTCTCAAACTGTAAGATGGGCCTGAGTTTACATCTCAAACTCCTGAACAGTCCGGGATATACGGCAGTCATGCAATAAACTTTGTGGAGTGTACTTGATAGGTACCACTATTAATTGTAAGTCAATTAAATACCAACAAGTATTGGTAATTGATGTGAAAACCATGTCTTTGTGAGTGCTAGCCACTTGTCTACTTAGATTCCTTAGAACTTTGTGGAGTGTACTTGATAGGTACCACTATTAATTGTAAGTCAATTAAATACCAACAAGTATTGGTAATTGATGTGAAAATCATGTCTTTTTTTTTTTTTTTTTTTTTGGTTTTTCTCTGGTACCGGGAACCGAACTCACGACCTTGCGCTTGCCAGGCAGGTGCTTTTGCCACTGAGCTAAATCCTCAGCCCCCTGAAAATCATGTCTTTGTGAGCGCTAGCCACTTGTCTACTTAGATTCCTAGGGAACATGGATTCATAAGGCAGTCATAAGGCATTATTAACTCCTCAGACAAGTGGCTCTAGAGAGAAGATTCCACAGGGGGAAAAGTCATACTCCTGGGCGGAGCAAAATATGGTCAACCTAGAGCACCACACCCCACCCCTCTGAGGGAGATCCTAAGCCTCCCTTCATGGCCTTTTCAAGGTCACTGCACCTCAGTACCTACCTACATCACTTCATATGCTCAGTATGGAACCACCTGGTCTAATCTGAGGTCATCTCCCCCAATAGTCAGATGGCAGAGAAAGCCACTTTTCTCCATAACCTCTTCATATTTGTATATCAAGAACAATCAGATCATCTTGTAGCTTTTATATTGTTCGGCTTCCTTGTTGCTGGGACAAAATACCTGCCATCCACCAATTACAGAAGGAGAGTTTCCATCTGGTTTATTCTTTCAGAGGTTTTAGTCCATGGTTACTGGTTCCAGTGTGGGAACATCACGGTGGAAGTGCATGATGCAGGACATTTGCTCAACTCCTGGTGGCTGGAGGCAAAGCAGTCGGCGGGGCGGGGAAGAAGAGAGTGGACAGACAGAGGCGAGATATGGTCTCCAAGGTCACATCCCCATCAACCACTTCTTCCAGGTAGCTCCCACCTTCTTATTTTAAAGCCAGATTTTATCGGTACATTTTAGATGTACATAACGATCACATTCATCGTAGAGAATTTGAACCTGAACATGATATAACTTGATTCTTTTTCCCTTTCCCTTCCCTCCCTTCAAGCCCCCCTCCCCTCCCCATTTACAAAGGGTCCCAGCTTCTCACAGCCCATTCAGCCATCAGCTCACCCACAGGCTCGCCCACTCATCCTGCCGCCTCTCCAGGAGCCGCTCAGTCTCGTTAAGATGACAGTGAAGATGAACTGGCGTGGCTTTTATAATACGCTTTCCACCCTTTGGGGGATATTTCCCCCCTTTCGTTATATTTCTGTTTAGGGGGACAGCCTCTCAAGCACACCCAGGCCTCAAGTTTAAGGAGAAATGAGCAAGGGCACTATGTTGGGTTGTAACATAAGAAATGTTAAGCTCAGCTCCCTTACATCAGCGCCAAAAAGAACCAGAAAGAAACTTAAAAATCTTCAAAAAATCTGACGTGCTGAACACGGATGAGGACTCCATTCAGCCAAAGGATCTTCCTTCGCTTTAGCATTCTTCTGATTCAGGTTGTAGTTAGTCAGGCAGCATATCTGTGCATTGAGATACAAGAGCAGAATTTCAGCCGAGAGGGTCAGCTGCACATTGCTCACAGAAGAGCAGAGATGAAACGGAGAAGAATGTCACTGCTGCCGAGCAGGGCTGAGAAGGGTCTCTTCCTGCACCTTGGCCTCCGAGTGCCAAAATGGTTCTCTAAACATTTGTCATCACACACAGCACATGCAAACGTGCAATATTTTCTTCCTTCCCCTCAAAACACTCTCACATGTGCGCACACACACAACCACTCCCCACATCCATAAGAATAGGAGGCTTTCTTCTTGGTGCTGATTCTGATGTGAGTGCCTCTGATCCTTCCTTTTGCAGTTAAAGAATCACTCCCCAACCTAAACCACTCCTAAAGTAACAGCCCATCTTCTGAGGAATTTATTGCAGACCTTTGGAGAAATAAAAATTGCATGTATTTAAGGTGTTTTGATATATGTATACATGGGAAAATGATTGCCATGGTCAGGCCAATTAACCCATCCATCACTTCAAATAATAGCCATTATTTTCTTCATGATGAGAACACCTCATCAGCTCTCAGCAGTGTCAAGAACACAATGCATCATTATGAACTCTAGTCACTCTGCTATGATGGGTCTACAGTACTGTTCCATGTTAGAACTGAATGTTCGTACCTTCTGACCAATATCGCCTGTTTTTTCTCATAGCCCAGTTTCCTGCAGCCCCATTCTACTCTCTGCTTCAATGAGTTTGACCGTATTCTATCTTTTATTCCATGTACATGTGAGAAACACAGTATCTGCTGTGCCTGGCTTATTTCACTTAGCATGATATCTTCCAGGTTCATGAATGTTGTTGCAAATGGCAAGGTTTGCTTCTTGCTAGAGGTAGGTAATACTACATCTTTATATAAACACCATATTTTCATTATCCGTTCATCTGCTGGAAAGCACTTTATTTTTACATCTTGCCTGTTCAGTGTCTCAATGCAGATGGGGTTGTAGATGTTTCTCTGAGGTAGCCATTTCCTTTGGATGTAAATGCAGAATTGAGGTGCTGGCTTATATGGTAGCTCTGTATTTAATTTTCTGAGAAACCTTCACACTGTTCTCCTTAATGGCTGTGTTTTTCTGGAACACTCCCTAGCGACTGCACAGGGTGGAAATTCCCCGTTCTCCCCATGGTTGCAGCCCCGTCATCTTTGATGTTGTGTGACAGCCACCCTAAGAGGTGCGAGGTGAGACCATTCCCTGTGATTCTGACTTGTGCTCATTTCTCTGAGGGTAGTCATGTTGGGTATTGCTCATATACATGTTGGCAGTTTATATGACTTGGTCAAAGAAGCATCTGTGCAGATCCATTTCTGAGTTTTAAATTAGCTTCTTTTCCTGCTATTGACTTGTATACATTCCTTATCAATTTTAGATATTAACTCCTAATCAGATATGTGGGATACATATATTTCTTCACATTATGTAAGTTACCTTTTTATTTTGTTATTTTGTTGGTTTCTTCTTTTGTTGTGGAGAAAATATTTAGCTTGGTGTAGTATCATTTCATTATTTTTGCATCTGATCTCATGCTTTTACTATCCAATCCCCCAAAATTTGCTGAGACTAAAGTCAAAGAAATATGTGTGTGCATGTGTGTGTGTGTGTGTGTGTGTGCGTGTGTGCGTGTGTTTTGAGATAGGGTCTCACTTTGTAATGCAGGCTGACCTTGAACTCACTATGCAGTCCAGGCTGGCCTGAACTTGCGATGATCCTCTTGCCTCTTCTTCCCGAGTGCTGGGATTACAGACATATGTTACCACATCTGGCACTCTCCCTATGCTTTGAAGGAGTTTTATAGTTTCAAGTGTTAAAGTCAGTCTTCTAAGTTCACTTTGAATTTATTTTTATTTATTTATTTTATTCATTTCCTAATTATTGAATTAAGTTAAATTAATTTATTTGCCGTCTGCAAAAACAATTAAGTATAATATTTTGCATGTAGATGTTCAGTTGTTGCAAAATCTTCTGTCACTTTTGCTTTATAGAGACTTGTCTTTTCTATTAAAAATTAGGTGACTGTATATGCAGAGTTTTATTTCTGTATTCTCTATTCAGTTCCACTGAAAATTTATTTATGCATCTGTTTTATGCCCATATTATATTGTTGATTCAAATATAATTATTGTATAGTTTGGAATAAGTAAATATTCCTCTGGCTTTTTCTTCTTGTTCAAGTTTGCCTCTCAGGTCTTTTGTAGCTCCATGTGATATATAGGATTGTTTTATCTATTTCTGTGAAAAATGCATTTGAAATTTTGATAGGGGCCAGCCATGGTGGTCCAGGTGTTTCTCAGCAGTGTGCCAAATTCTCAAGTTCAGGGTCACCAGATCTAGACAGTCTGGTCAGGGACCTCTTGTTTCTCTACAGCCCTCTTCTTCCTCTGGTGGCTATTTCCAGGCTTGGTAAGGTACGTGACAACTCTCAGAGGATAGTTGCACTGTCCTGCAGTTGTAACCTCGTGGTTACATTGGGCTACACTGTGGTGAACAGAGAGACCTGTGCAGGCTGCAGCGCTGAGCCACTCTCTGCTGCGAGGACAGAGGACTCTGAAGTGGCCACATAGCAGAGCAGGCTGTTCCCTGTGTCTGCTGCCTCCTGCTCAGGGTCCAGGCATATCTGAGAGCTGCTCATGGTGCACTGTGATGGGGGAGACGGGTCCAGATGGGAGCCACCTGGCTAGAAGCTCATGTAATGAGCAATGCCAGCATCGTGCACATTACCTTCTCTTTATGTGTTACCATGGGTTTGGCTACGGGCTGAGAGTCAGGGAACATTGTGAGAGTGACCAAGCTGCCAGGCCTAGGGTGCACTGGAACATTTCAGAACCTAAATTGCTCCCATCACTACTATACCATGTTGGTGAGTTGTCATTCCTTTGTAACATATAAAATGATAAAAAGAGCATTGAACTAATATTTTAATATTTTTCCATCCTGATGAAAAATTTCATGAATGTCTGATACCAATGAATCCTTTTCCCTAATATTTTGAATAAACTTTCAGAGGTTTAAAAAAAGTGTGGGTTGGCATCTTTATCTCATTCCTGATCTTATGCTGTGGATTCTAAGTACAAGTCCTATCAGTAAAGCATCTCTAGAGTCTATCCTACTCCACTCTTTCCCGGCACTCTCTCGTCCCTCGCTAAAAGCCAATCTTAAGTGGTAAATGCCCCGTTATTTCTGGAAGAAAACCCCATTAAATGGTTTACCAAATAAAAGACTTATTGAAAAAGATGTAAATGGCAGTGAACTGGACTCTTAGAGACAAAGCAGACAGGTGTGAAGGTGTTAATATCCTGCTCCATGCACACAGGCACCTCTGGAACTAATTCAGTGACTCTGGCAGGTATCACATGGAAATGACACCTGCTTCACAGAAAATCTTTCTTGCCATAAAACAATGGCTGTGTGAGCCACTAGTACCAGTGGTCTTTTAAATTGCCCAGCTATGGATATACTGGTAACTATGTTTTCAAAATGCCAAGTGAAATGATACAATGTTAACCACAAAATAAGTTTATTAAGTTATATCCAAATAGTTCAAATAATTTCCTTTATTCATTGCATTAACATATGTTCCTGAATTGCTTTGATCTTGAGACAAAAGAAAACAGCATTTGACCCCTATGTAGATTATTGGTTAGCTCCATCATCTTCCAAATATAAAATATGAAAACTCAAGTAATGGCTAGGTGGGACAGAGTTCAAATGCAACAGGTCAGATTCAAATTTTGACCCTTCATTTAATGCCCAGGTGACTTGATACTAATCACACTACTGAAATTTCAGCATCTGAATTGATAAACCAATTGGGAGTGCAAAATAATTTTCTTGTCTGTATTGTTAAAATTAAGGTGACAGTTTAGTAATTGTATAGCACTGTACTTAAACTATACTAAAGCTGTAATAAAAGAGAGTCATTATTGTAGGATATTTGTGCAGGAAAATAAATATGCCCTCCAACCAAAATTTCTGTTACAGAGAAGACTCTAGAATTCGTTGGCTAGAATCAACTAAAGCAAAACTGTGAAGCACATGCAGCTCATATTTGATTCTCTTTCCATTTAGCTTTCTTTCCAACCTCAAATTTCCTCTATTAAAAGTTTACTCTCAGGAAATGAGAGATGGATTTTGTTACACTAAGAGTTGGATTTGAGGTTATTGAAACTTGGATCTCAGCATCATTTCATACTTACAATATGAACTTGCATAGGTACTTAAACTCTGAACTTTAGGTTCTTCATAAACAGGCAATGTAATCAAACTAACTTTTATATGACTGGGTTAAGCAATGATTTGTGTAAGAATATTTTTCAAATATTAAACATGTTATTTTATTGAATTAAAAGATGGTGCATACAGCATGAAATTTATAGAGACTTAAAAGTTTATTAACAGATACCCACACTCTGACATGAATCCAATCATTTAGGTTCATGGAGTGATGCGGCAGTGGTAGAATTTGAAATAAACTCCCTGCACGCTCCCTGCACCAAGTGAGTGAGAGCTCCAAGAGCTGCTGGTCCCATGGTTCGAGTCTGTGCTTTACTCACACTGCCACGGTTCCCAGCTGAAACTCACGGAGAGAGCCATGTATTTCCCATCTACTTCCTGGAGGCAGAGCAGGTGACCTAGGACCCCACCGCCATTACAGACTGAGTCTCTGCCCTTCGGGCATCCACAACAGACAGGAGGTCCTCACTCAGAAGCCCCAGGGACTGCTCTAGTTGGGGGGGCATGTGGCCCCTCCCTGTACACACCATGCACCAAGTGAGCAAGTGCTCCAAGAGCTGCTGGTCCAGTGATCCAAATCTGTGCTTTACTTGTGCCTGGACCCCCTAGGGGATTGCAGGCACGGGCAGTCTGTGATTGCTGCCCATCCGGCCTGCATCTGGTTCCTGTATGTGTCCTGAACTGACTGGAGACACAGAATCAAGTGGTTCACAAACTGGCAATCCTGAAGAACTGACTGGAGACACAGAATCAGGTGATTCACAAACTGGCAATCCTGAAGTTTGTGTCTGGATTTTGCTTGTACCCTGAACTGCGTGGGGACATAGGTCCACTGGATCAGGATTGTCACACCAGGGCAACTTGAGTCTGGGGTGTTCACGTGCCCTGAACTGCAAGGGGACTCTGGATCAGATGATCTGCCATCAGCTGACACCAATTCCCATATCTGAGACCTTGGATAACTAGATACAAATCAACAACTGCTGGAAAACCCCAGACTAAGTAGTGCTTCTCAGGGGTCACTGAGGGGCAAACCAGACCAAGAGGAAAACTAAGGACACTAGTGGCCTTTGTTGTGCAGCCATTGAAGAGGCAAACTCAGCTTTCTGCCTCCATAGCAAACATGACAAAATGAAGAACTAAAACACAGTCCAGAACTCCACCCCACTCAGAACAAGCCCAGGAGACATCGACATAGGAGAACTTGGTAAACACATGCCTGAAGCAGCTGAAATGACTACAATGGAGGTAAAGAAACAACTCAACAAGGCCATAGAAGAGATAAGATCAGAAATAATCTGTCAGGCAAAAAATAAAGTGACAATAATAATGAAGGAACTGCTCAAAAATCTGAAGAAGAATCATATAAGGAAATAGAAGAACAAAAGCAATGGACAGAAGCATTAAATGAAAAATATAGAAAGGACTTAGAACACATGAACCAGATTCAAAGAGACTTCCAGGAAAACAAAGCTTCCATTGAAAGCTGCCAAAACTGCTTGAATGAAGCTGAAGATAGAACCTCAGACTTTGAAGACACCATGGTAGCTACCAACTGTGAAAGAAAGGATCTCATAAAATCAATAAAATCTCATAAAATCAATAAGGATCCAGGAAAAGTCAATTCAACAGCTGCAAGACGAGGCAAAGAGGGTATGACTTATGGGACTCAATGAAAGAGTGGGAGGCAACACAAGTGACATGAAAATAATATTTGCAGAAAAAATAGCAGAAAATTTCCCAGGTATGGAAACAGAAACTGATATGCAGTTAATGAGGCATATAGAACTCCAACCAACCACAACCAAAAGAAAACTACACCCAGATATATAATAGTCAAGTTCCCAGATCTCCAGCAAAAGAACAGAACATTAAAAGCTGCCAGAAAAAGAAACAGATTACCTATAAAGGAAAGCCCATCAGAATCATGGCAGAGTTCTCAGCACAAACCGTTCAATCGAGAAGAGCTTGGAGTGAAGTATTACAGGTCCTGAGACAGAACAGCTTCTAACCAAGACTGATGTACCCTGCCAAACTATCCCTCAAATTCAATGGAGAAATAAAATATTTTCACAACAAAGAACAATTGAAGAACTTCATGAGTACCAACCCAGCATTACAAAGAGTACTAAAAGATTCTAGACAGAGAAAACTCAGACTGCAATTTCAAGAACAACTGTAGAAAGGAAACTTCAAGAAGAGCAAGCAAGTAAATAGGTAGAAAAAGTAGGACACCAATGCAAGTAAATAACATGACAATGATAAATCAATACATATTGGTTATAACTATAAATGTAAATGGCCTCAATTCTCCAGTCAAAAGAAATAGAGTTGCAGAGTGGATTAAAAAACAAAATCCAACAATATGCTGTATACAGGAAACACATTTCAATGAAAAGGAAATCCACAGACTAAAGGTCGAAGGATGGAAAAGAATCCTCTATGCAACAGGAACCCAGAAAAAAGCAGATGTAGCTATTCCATTTGCAGACAATGTAAACTTCAAACTGACAACAATCAAAACAGATAAAGAAGGTCACTACATATAGTCAGGGGAAAACTGCAAGAGGATAAGATAACAATCATAAACATGTATGTACCAAATATCGGAGCTCCAAATTATATGAGACAAATCTTAACACACATGAAAACCCATATAATTAATAGCACTATTGTAACAGGGACCTCAACACCCCATTGACACAAAGAGATAGGTCAATTGGACAAAACATCAGCAAGAAAATAACAGATCTGAACCAAGACTGCAAACAAATGCACTTAGTAGTTGTATACAGAGTGTTCCACCCCACAACATCAGAATTTTTCTCAGCTGCACATGTGTCTTTCTCTAAAATACACCACATCCTAGCCCATACAGCATACCTTCCAAAATGCAAAAGAATTGAAATTATCCCGTGCATATTATTGGACCACAGTGCAATGAAATTGGAAATTAATGACAAAATGAACTCCAAAAACACTTGGAAATTAAACAACAACCTTTCGAACAACCAATGGGTCACAGAAGAAATTAAAGAGGAAATTAAAAAATACCTACAAACAAATGAAAATGTAAATACAACTTACCGGAATCTATGGGATGCAATGAAAGCAGTCCTCAGAGGGAAATTTATAGCAGTGAATTCACATATAATGAAAACAGAAAGAGAACAAATAAATAGCCTAATGCTGCATCTTAAACTTTTAGAAAAAGAAGGACAAGTCAGGCACAAAGCCCAAAGAAGGGAAGAAATTATAAAGATTAGGGCAGAAATTAATGCAATTGAGACAAAGAAAACCCTCCAAAAAATAAATGAATCAAAGACTTGGTTCTTTGAAAGAATAAATAAAATTGATAAACCCCTAGCCAACCTTATCAAGAAAAGGAAGGAAAGAACTCAGATTAATGCAATAAAGAATGAAAAGGATGAAATTACCACAGATTCCACAGAAATTCAGAAGATCATTACTACCTACTTTGAAAATCTTTACTCTCATAGGATAGAAAACTCAGAAGACATGGACAGATTCCTAGATATGTACCA
>NW_004955420.1:30126441-30145647 GCF_000276665.1 Chinchilla lanigera | reverse complement strand
TGTGGAGAAATAGGAACCCTTCTCCACTGCTGGTGGGAATGCAGACTGGTGAAACCACTGTGGAAATCAGTTTGGAGATTCCTCAGAAAACTATGACTAGACGTCCCTTTCAACTCAGCTATTCCCCTTCTGGGTATCTCCCCAGAAGATCTAAAAACATCATATCACAGCGATATATGTGCACTATGTTCATAGCAACACAATTTGTAATTGCTAAATTGTGCAAGCAACCCAAATGTCCATCCACCAAAGACTAGATAAGAAAATTGTGGTACTTTTATATAGTGGAATATTACTCAGCTATAAAGAAAAATTCAAGGCCTTTACAGGTAAATGGTGACAACTTGAGACCACACTCATAAGTGAAATAAATCAGACCTGCATGTGCAAGCCCCGCATTGTCTCACTAGTGTAAAACCTGAAAGAGTTAATTTAAACTCGGAAGTATGATAGACATTGTGAAATGATAGGAAAACACTCAAGGGTAAAGGGGCACTGGGATGTGGGAAGAGACAAGGGAAAGGAGGAGAAATTTTGTATGAATGTATATACAGGATAGTTAACATAGTTGTTCTACTGTCTTCTATTTCTTTGCTGAAAGAAACTGTCAATGAGTCCTTGATTGATCAATATTGCATGTCTCTACCTGTTTTCATGAGAATCCACTTTGAAGATATCAAAATTGTTGTATATGTAATAAACAAGCATTGTTAATTTCCCACTACTTTGTTTGTAACTCTGTATTGTCTGTACTGTTCTTCTTCTATTTTGTAAAAGGCTGTCTGTCTGTTAATGTTTTCCTCCTTTTATTTTTAAAATAAAAAAAAGTATTTAAAAAAAGGAATGAAAATGGTTAAATCACAATGGAGAGAAGGACCCAACCAGAAAACAGAAGTACAGGGCCATCAGCCTACTGAACACAGACTCAAAAATCTTCAATAAAATCCTGCCAAACAAAATTCAGCAAACGATCAAGCTTATTCACCATGGGCTGGGAATGCGGCTCAGTGGTAGAGCTCTTGCCTTCTACACACCACATAAAAAAAAAAAAGATTCCTCACCATGAATCCTACCAAGTAGGATTCCTCCTAGTGATGCAGGGATGGTTCAACATACACAATTCAATAAATGTGTTAGTTTTCTCCAGCTGTTATAATACAGTAGCAAATACTTGTGGCTTAAACAATGGAAATATCTTTCTTCATAAATCTGAGAGTTAGAAGTTCAATTTCCAGGTGCTGCCATGGTTGGTGTCCTCTGAAACACACACACACACACACACACACACACACACACACACACACATTCTCTCTCGTTTTCTCTCTGTCTCTTCTCTTCTCACTCTCCCTCTGCCCCACCCCCCAGATATTAGATTGAACACAGGCCATTGCCTCTGAGCTACATCTACAATGTTTTTCTTAATTTTTATTTTGAAACAGGGCCCCTCTTAGTTCTTTACAGTGGGTTTAAACATGTGATTCCTTCATCTCTGCTTCCCAGAGTACTGGGATTACAGGTGACAGCATGTTCAGCTAACATTTCCTCTTTCGTAAGGAAAATAGTCAGATCTGATTCAGATCTATCCTAATAGCCTCATTTTTAAGTACCATTGCTTATAAAAACCCGTATCTAACTACAGTCACATAATGAGGTACGAGGGTTGGGACTTCAAAATATTGATTTTGGGGGAAGGAGAACAGGTCATTATATTTCATTTAGTTGTCTCCAGATATCTATATTATTCTCACATGCAAACTACACAATTCTGAACATCAGCAGCCAAAACCCTTAATATTACAGTGGGACAGGCATAGGATAAATATTCCCATTCCAAAAGGAAGAAATCAGAGAAGAGAAAGGGATCACAGCTCTCAAATAAATCAAACCATAGAAGGGTAGATTTCCTTAGAGTTTAAGGCTCAACAGTACTCTTTGATGCTTTGCCCTCTGGGATCACCAGGGTGTTGACTTTGCCTTCTAAGCTCACAAGGATGTGGGACAACTTTGCTGTTCATGCTGAGTGTCAACCCTACTGCTCCCCAGTCTCAGGTTGTGGCAGCCTACTCCACTGAAACTGAGCCAGTGACACCACACTCTGCAACCAAGGCGCCAGTCACACCTTTGTGTAGTGCTTCTCCTCTTCCTGTTTAAGGACCATGTGGCTTGACAGCCAAATAGCTCTATTTTTGCCCCTGTAAAACTACAAATGTCCAACAGGCCTCCTTAATTGTGTTCCATCTCTTTCTTTTTTAATTCAGGTTGACAGTGCTTCTGCTGGCAAAACCCTATCTGTATTCCTGGTTTCAGTTGAGATGGCTCTCTGGATCCATGAGTCACATCCAGTCTCTCTTTATAAAGTGATTCCCCAGCCACAGCTGGAACTCTCCCCAGAATACACTTTCTGAGTAACTGCAATATGTGTATGGTGAGAATTATCCAAATCTTTAGGTCTGGACAATCTCTTGTTTAACAATATCTTCTTCATTCATCTCTTTCTTGTCATATTCTACAATAAGCAAAAAGGAGGTAGTGCACACCTTGAAGCCTTACTTGGAAAAATTTCAACTGAATATCCTAGGTTGATATTTACACTTTCTCTTCTCTATAAATTCTAGAACATAATTCAGTCAATTTCTCTGTTACTTTGTAACAGAGAATTTCTTTTCTCCTGAGTCTAATAATATGTGCCTCATTCCCATTTCCATCCTCTCTACCAGGAGACTGTCATTGCTGATAATGCTGATGTTGCACCAGGGACTGAACACATGGTGTTTGCACTGACCTAAATTTGAAGCCCTTTTAATTTTTTTAAGGAAAGTTTTTAGACAAGATTTTGTTAAGTTATTGAATTGCTCATGCTCGTATTGAACTTGCAGTCCTCATACCACAAACCCCCACAGTGCTGAGATCACAAGCATGCAGCACCATGCCTAACTCGGAAGAGCTTTAAAATCATCTGTGGCAGGGCTCCCCGGTGCCCGGGCCGTGAACCCATACTGGTTGATGGTCTGTTAGAAACCAGGGTGAACAGCAGGAGATGAGCAAGCAAATCAGCACCTGTATTTACGACCACTTCCCATCACTTACATTACTGCCTGAGCTCTGACTAGGGCATTACATTCTCATAGGAGCTTGAGCTGTACTGTAAATCACACATTCAAGGGATCTAGGGTGCACCCGACTTAGAAGCTGATGCCTGATGATTTTTGGTGGAGCTGAGATGGTGATGCTAGCCCTGGGAAATACCTGCAAATATAGGCAAACATTAGTAGAGAGGTGTGACTGCACATATACTAATAGATTGATTGCAGACATATACTAAATGTGAGTAGGAAATGACAAGCTGCGTCTGATGGCAGGCTTATAGTGGCTGGTGAGTTGAGGAACTTCAGTTGTGTAGCTGTATCTGGTAGGAGGCTTTGATTCAGAATCTGTCACTTATTTTAGTTCACATGTGGCTTGCCTAGTTTTTGTATTTTCCACTTCCATCCATGCCTCTTCTCTCACAGTTTTGGTGAGCTCAATAGCTAGCCTTAGCCAAAAAAGAGTAAAAAGAATACATCACTGGAGAGCTTCTTTGAAAGTTGAGGAGAACCCAGTGATGAGGCAGCAGCAGACTCAGAGGCTTCCAACAAAATGAAAGTCTCTTTAAAAGAAAATAGTAAGAGTCTTACTTAAATTATGGGCTTATTGCAACCAGCCATTCACATTCTTCAATATCACTTCATATAACATGTAGTGACTGGCTATGCAGTGAAGCTATGAAAACTTCCAAACTGCTTCAGCATATGGAGATCAAAAACTCTATCAAAAAGCAAGCCTTTGAAGTTTTTCAAAAGAGAAAAGTATGACCATTAAGAACAGAAGCAACTGTTGAAGGCTACCACTTTATGAAACGTTTCCGTACTAAGGGAACCCTTCTTAATGGATAACCATGTTGTTAAAGCTAAGAAAATCTTTACTATTTGTGAAGACTTGATCCTGACTGCTGCTAAGAATATTTGTAATGAACTTTTAGGAGAGGCTACAGTTCAAAGGATGGCAAGTTTTCCTCTTTGGGTGAGCACCATAAGTAGACAAACTGGCAAAATAGCAGAGTGTATAGAAGCATAACTGTTAGGATTAGTGAGTCACTGTGGTACACTATCCAGGTTGATGACTCCAGCCATATAGACAAGGCAAAAATGCTTGTTTTCATGCAATATATTGTTCAGGGGGATGTATATGAAGATGTATTGTGTGATATTGTTGCCAACCAGCACCACAGTTGTAGAACTATTCAAGTCTTTGATGATTACATGTTAGAACTGAAGTGGTTATTTGATATTTGTATATGCACAGATGATGGAGACCACTATAAAGAAGACCTGAGCAGGACTTTAGTCAACTGACTTTTCTTGTTCACTTGTGAATTTGTCCAAAGCCTAGGCTCCTTGTCTGGAAATACATGGTGGGCTCATAGTAAATGAACCTCTGTGAGTCATCAGTCCCTACTAAGGCCTGTAATGATGGCTGAAGCCAGAAAACCTCAAAGGATAAGACAAGATGAAAGCCAAGGACACTTGGATCCATCTCAATTAGATAAAGTCTATAGCCTGAGACATCTCACTCCAGGGTGGATTAACTCAATCCTTATTAAGGATTAACTTAATACCTTACCTGGAGAAGTCCTTGAGTGATTCTGTTCTTCTTGAGAACTCCCCTCCCTTCTTCTCATGACCAAATAAATATGGGCCACCCAGAGACAATCTTGGTCTTAGCCCCAAGAGGACCTTGAATTCTGTGTGTGGGGGGCTCTGATTCTCCTGTAGCCCTGAAATCATTCCATTTGCCTCTTTTTATTTAGCCTTCACCATACACTCGTTCAGGAGATTGTGGACCTGAGCAGCACCTGATAACTAAGGAATATTATTAACCCAATACACAGACTGAAGTGTTCCCATAGCTGTAAAAGTGTTTTGGTTTCATTTTTTGGGTCAAAGAGGTTGCTTTTGATCATATGGAGCTAAACTACCTGTGGACCTGATGGAGCTCTGCAAATGGATGGAGCTACACACTGACCCCCAACTGACTGAATGTCTATAGACCCAAAGCTCTAACCATAGCCACCCACCAGCTCTGAGCCAGCTCTGTATTTGGCTTCCTCTCAGTGCAATACAGCCGAGACACCAAACAAGCATGATTATGAATGAGGTCAACACCTAGGGAGAGAAGATGAGACTGGAGGGCTGGAGATCCAGGGAGAACTTACAGACCTGAGCATCAGCACTAGTCCCAAGAAAAGCCCAGAGCTTTGTAAACTCAAACAAGAAGCAAATGGGAAAAGAACAGCATAGGGTTTTCCACAGAAAATGCCTTCTTCATGGCAGGCTAGAGTTGGAGGAGAAACCTAATGCAACACCTGGCATATTGCCAGAGAGTGTTTCATCAGGTATGATTTGCAGAATGGGTTTAATGTTAAAACTGAGCTACAGAACAACAATAAAACAACTCCATTTCAGGGTTCCCACTGTCACCCTCGCACAGTGACTTGATGAGAGATAGCACTGGGAGAGAGCCACAGAAGGATGCAGAATAGACGTACACTCCCTGAAACGTTTAAGCCTTCTGTCATGAGAAAACAGGCATAGTGAGTGTGACTTTCAGAGCTGGCTGGGTTTGAAAGTGCTGGTTTTATATTCAGCAGTTGGGCTAAACCTCAACCCTGTTGCCTACATCCAGCAGAGATCAGTGATCTTATTATCTTTTCCACCGACCGACAGAAGCAAGGACACCCCTTGGATTGGATGGTTGGCACACTTGGGGATGTGTGGACAGAGGGGCCTCTGAAGCAAAGGCGAGACCTCACAAAGTCACAAGCTCTAAAAATAGGCCAAGAGAATTGTGACTTACTGGATTCCAAGCATATCCAGAACAAATCATGCATTCAAAACTACAGAGCAAATCTGCGGGGAGAAGAACTCAGTTTTTAAAAATTTACTTTTCTTTCACTGGGTTTCAGAAGTTTGGAGTTGCCTCTCTTTTTATTTCCTTTTTCCTTTTTGAGACTTTCCTTATTTTTTTCTTTGGTTTTATTTATTTCTCCAATCTTTGGTTTTTCTGCTTTTTCTTGTTTCTCTTATCTGTTAACTTTACTTAATACTAATTTCTTTGTACTCTTCAATAGGATACTTTATGTCACATTTCTCTCCACATCTTCATTGAACAATTTTTCAAATATTAGTTTTTTCATTGTCTGCTTCCCCATCCCCTTCATTTTTACTAATATATATCAATTAAGTTTTATGCATCTTTAAGTAGTTAATTCTATGGTATTATATCAAAAACTCGGTTAAATAACCCTAAGTTATTGCAGGCTGATCAGGCCCACAATCTCCCAGGTGAGTGGACTATGAAGGCTTAAATAAATGAAGCACTGGCAATGATTTCAGGGCTCCAGGAGGGACTCACTCTCTTACAGCTTCAGTATTCTCAGAGTTAGCCAAAGACTGCTCTGGGCAGCCCATATTTATTTAGTTTACAAACAAAGGAGGAGGATACTCAAGAAGACATGGAAATCTGGGCAGGACTTTTCCAAGTCATACATTATGTTAATTTAGGAGAACTATGTTATCTCTAGGAAGGCCTTCACTGTAGGGAGTGAGATCCCTACAGCTACAGTCTCCTTTAAGTTAATTTGGGTTGGAGCCAGACATCCTCAGCTGTGGCCTTCAGACAACTCACAAGTAAACACGGAAAGCCAATTGGTTAATATTAAATCCTACCTGGAGCCACTTTGTGATGGTCTCCAACACTATCACACTTGAATATTGTTCTATTGTTAGTGGAGATATAGTGGTTGCATTTGTACATATTACTGTGTATTAATATTTGGTTTCTCTCAGTGTTTATACTCTGATTACAGATATTTTGTATGGTTAAAGATGATATATTATTAGTTCTTGTGATATGCAAACATCCAGTTTGTCTTTGATATTATTGTTGCTGATTTTATTGCTACTGCCAAGGTGGCATAGTTGTTGCTATTAGTTCATTTTTTCTGTATGTCAATATCTGGATTGCCTTTGTGTCATTAACAATATTATGTCTCAGTCCTGGAAAACTAGGAGCTTGGCCAAATAAACTGTAGCGTCTCTTCCAGTTTAAACAGAAGTGGTTGGAGTTTGGGTCAGATGGGAAAGCCTAGACTGAGCCTTTCTCAGAGTACATCACAATTGTTTCTTAGTTAGTGAAAAACAGACACTAAATAAGTCTCCAAATGAACAACAAAGTCTTCCACTGTAATAAACCCACAAACCTCAGAACAAAAAGTAAAACAACAACCAAAAAACCAATAGAAACATGAGAAGACAAGGCAAAGCATGTCTCCCAAAACTCCCAAAGATAATCCATGGGGCACCAATGGACTGGAAATCAACATCCACCAGCCACATTATTCAAAAGAATCACAGAGGAGATAAGAAAAAAAAAAAACAGATCAATAAGGTGCTCATCAAAATAAGAGAAGATATAACTGGACATAAAATGGACCTAATGAATCAATGAATTTACAGAACACAGTAATAAAAATCTGTCATAGCTAAATAAGACAATGCAAACATAAATTACCAGTTAAGCGAAAAGTAAGAGCCCGTGCAAAGGTACCCCAAATATTCAGGAGACTAAAAGTTCCACTGAAAGTGTGGACAGCAGAAGTGATCAGTGTCAGGACAGAGCGTGAGAACTAGGAGATAGGGCCAGTGCTGGTGAGCAATAACTCAGAGATACCTTAAAAACAACAAAAGAATGTATAAGTGGATCCAGCAGCTGCTAGATGACGCAAAGGAGACTAATCTAAATTAATTGGAATTGGTGAAAATATCATAAGACAGCACTATGAATTAAAAGAGCTGTTTACAGAAAGAATAGGAGAACACTTTCCAAATATGGGAAAAGAATTCAACATATGGATAAGTGAGGTGAATAGAACCTGAAATAGCCCCAATCAGAAAAGAATTTCTCCATGACACAGTATATTCAAAATCCCAGAAGTCTAACACAAGTACAAAATCTCAAAAAGTGTTAGAGGAAAGCAGAAAATCACTTACAAAGGCAAATGAATTACAATTACAGCAGACATCTCACCACAAATTTTAAATGCCAGAAGATTTGGTTGTGAAGTGTTTCAACCCATAAAAGAGAATGACTTTCCACCCAGACTGACATGTTGTTCAAAATCAGCTTTCAGAATTGATGGAGAAATAAGGTTTTTCCTCAACAAAAAGCCCGTAAAAAAATACATGACCAAAAAGTAACATGCCAAAAAATTGTCCAGGAGATCCTAGAAAAAGATAATGAAGTAAACAGTGCCACAAGGTCTACAAGAATGAATATAGCATGCACGGCGACCAGATAGAAGCACAAAAAGGAATCAGCAAAAACAAAACTGTTCAGTGAGACAAACAAGTCAATACCTTTGAGAAAAAACTCTTAAGGTGAATTGTCTCAATTCTCCAATCAAAGACATACATTAACAAAAGCAGCAAGAAACAAAACCCAGTGGTGTGCTATACACAAGAACCACATTGAACACAAAAATATCAGAGTTAAACCAAAGATTTGAACAAATAGTTTTAATAGCATATTCTACCCACAAAAACAGGACACCTATCTTCCCAACAGCACATGGAACTCCCTCCAAAAGAGGCCACATACCAACCACGAGCCATGCTTAAGTAAAGGCAAAAGAACTGAAATTATCCCATGCATGTTATCAGATTGTAGCATAGTGAATCTAGAAATCAATGTCAAAAGAAACAATAGGAATTAAGCGATATTCTTTTTTTTTTTTTTTTTTGTAGTTTTGTTTTTTGTTTTTTTTTCCAGTAGCAAGGATCCAACTCATGACCTTGAGCTTGCAGGGCAGGCGCTGTGCCACTGAGCTAAATCCCCAGCCCCCTTAAGTGATATTCTTAATTTCCAAATGCATGGAAATTTTTTTTTTATTTTAAAGAGTAAAAGGAGAATAACACAGTCATAGGGAAGGCTTACCAAATTACAGACAAAGTGGGAGGAAATTATCAATGGTTATTGTTTTACATATTGTTATCAACAAGATAGTTTCTCAAAACAAATAGACAAAAAATAGTGAGTTACAGACAAAAGTAGTAGAAGATTATCAATGGTTGTTGTACTATACTTTTGTATCTTCAAAGTGGTTTCTAAAGAAGATAAATAGAGCTATACATGAGTGACCAATTGAATAATCATTGACTATTCTCAATGGTTGTTGTAGGAAACATAATAATAAACATACATCCATTTATGATATGGCATAGGAACAATACAAACATTACAGAGTTATGGACAGAGTAGTAGGAAAATATCAATGGCTTCTGTAATACATGGTGGTAGTTTCAAAGTGGTTTCTCAGGAAGAGATATGCAAGAAGGATCTAACAAATAGTTACAGCCTAAGGGCTGTGTTATGGTTTATGTCTGTGTGTCCCCCCAATGCCTCATGCGGACATGGGGCAGGCTATTAGAGTTGAATGATTGTGGGTGTGAGAGCTACACCTGCCCTGGGGTGGATAGTTTGCATATGTAAGGGAAAGGAAGAAGTGCTTGGGGCATTCCTCCCACATTCTGCCCCGGGGTGTGGCTTGCTGCTTTGCTGTGCTGCCTCCCTGAGATGCAGCCCTCTGCCACGTGCCACACTGCCTTATAATCTGCCAAGTACGGATTGAAACTTCCACGAACTGTAAGCGAAATAAACCTTTCCTTCCTTAATTTTGGGCATCAGGTATTTTGTCCCAGCAGCGAGAAAAAAGTAATCAAGACAGGCTGTCAAAAATAGCGTATTACCTCCTGTCCAGTGACTTCTTTCACTGAGGTGTGAGGGGCTGGAAGGAAGGGCAGGATTGAAAAGAAGGACCGAGAGACTTATACCTGTGTCTAGCAACAGGCTGTTTTCTTGTTCCTCCATAGTCATGATTACCCGGGGCTCCTCCATGGAGATGACAGTCTGGCCAGAGGGAGAAGGCAGAGTATGTCCCGGGCCCCCTCATTCCTGTTGGACTAACTGGTAGCATGGGTCTGAGCTCTGGGGCCTCTGCTTCAGAGGGCAGACCAATCAACAGTGGTCACCTTATGCATGGAAATTAAGCGATATTCTCTAGGATAATAAATGGGTCACACATGAAATTAAGGAAGAAATTAGTTCCTAAAGCAAGTGATAATGACAGCACAGCATACACAAACTTATGGGACACAGGGAAAGGAGTCCCCAGAGGTAAATTTATAGCTGTGAATGCCCACACTGGAAAAAATAGAGGAAGTTCAAATACATAACCAGATGATGAACATCAAGGTCTTAAAAAACAAGAGTAATTCAAATCCACAGCTAATCAAGGAAGTAATTTATAAACATCAGGGTAGCAAATAATGAAATTGACATAAAAATATCCAAAGGATTGCCAAATCAAAGAGTTGATTCTTTGAAAGAATGAACAAAATAGACAAACCCTTAGGCAATCTTACCAAAAAAGGAAAAGAATGGTCCAAATCAATACAATTAGGAATGAGAAATGTGTAATCACACAGACACCAACAAAATCTAAATAATTGGCACATATTTCATAAGCCTTACTCTAATAAATTGGATAACTGAGTAGATCTCCAGATAAATATAAGTCTCAAAAACTGAACCAAGAAGATATGAAAATCCTGAATAAGCCAATAGCAAGCAATAAAATGGAAGCAGTAACAGAAAAACCTACTGTATATGAAAACCCCAGGTGCTGATGTACTCACTGTGGAATTACAAAGCACTCCAGGGAAAGTCTGACACCAATACTCCTCAAGTTCTTTAAAGAAACTGAAAGGGAAGGAGTAATGATACCAAAGTCATTCCTGAAAGCTAGTGCGGAGAACTAACTTGACATGGTACAAACAGGGAATAATTAATCTCAATAAAATTGGCATAAAAATAGTTTGAGAGTCTTTCCTAGACTTACATGCCTTGTGGCAAGGGTCCCAACAGGCTTAGGGAGAGATTAATCTTTAAACAAAGGGCCAGAGCAGAGTGTAGCAAACAGCCTGTGAAGTTCTGGTACCTCAAGGCAAGATAACATGGCAGCTGAGGGCTTTGACTTGTGCAAATTCTGTCTAACTCAGTAATGGCAGTTAGCAGACAATCAGGTTACCAGCTAACCATGATCTGTTCCTGTATGATTTTTCGAAACGGCATTGTACCTCAGTCATTGAACCTTACCATGTCAGCAGCTCACCCCCATTGCTTCCTGCAGCCCATCAGTACCCCCTGAATCAAGCTGTACACCTAATGAAGGCCAGAGACACTACGCCTTGTGGTCCCAGCCTGTCATTGGGCTTTGACCAGCCTGATGTTTCCTGTGACTGAAATATATGTTCTGCCTATGTTTTATTCTGTTGTCACACCTCCTAGCAGATCGGTGGTCCTAGCCCTGGTCCCCTACAACTGGTGCCCAAAGTAGGGCATGATAGGGGCTGGGGATTTAGCTCAGCGGCAAAAAGCGCCTGCCTGGCAAGCGCAAGGTCATGAGTTCAGTTCCTGGTACCGGAGAAAAACCCAAAAAAAAAAAAAAAAAAAAAAAACAAAGTAGGGCATGATAGCCTGCTAAGAGAAGCCCACCTTGAATGGATGCCACTGGACAGCAAAATGAGGACAGGACCTCGCATGACAAAGAACAGGCACATCGAAGAGTGAGGTAACTGATGACTGATGTGAGTAGGTTTTCAACTGAGATTAAAAATGGGGCAAAATTATCAGTTGAAGAACAGCATTCTATCCAGTCACTTCATGCTTGCTAAAGCAAGCTAAGATTACAACGCCAACCACTAGTGTGACTAAAATGTCACAAATACTGTTAAAGTCAACCCTAGGTTCCCTGAGTCAGGGACAATCAACTTAGAAAACTGGGATCATATAGGAGACTCACTAAGATATGCCCAACAGCATGGTGAATTCATCTCCCCTGAGGCATTTATGTCCTGGTACTTTGTCCACTCTATTCTCAGGAGAAACAAGAAGCTCACACAGCTCTAAAAAATAAAAAAGATGCAACTTCTGGAAAAGCAAACTTCTGCCTCCTCCCCCAGAGGCTTTACTGCCTCCTCTACCTGAGGCTCCATTATCACCACCCAGAGAGGCTACTATTCATTTTCAAAAATTTTACAAAGCACAGCAACCCAGGGAGAAAGTTTTGGCACACTTATGTGTTTCCCTGTGGGAAGTACTAGGAATCCTGATGACCCAATCAGAATATTAATCTACATCTTCCCCTTCAATTTAAAATTCTAAAAGATCTAAATCAAAGTGTTATAACAATGTGGTCTAAAGCCGATATAATATTGATCTATTAGAAAATGTATTACAGAATTATCTGTTGATTCCTTTTGATCTGCATCATTTGGCTAAAACGTGATTGTCACCTGCTCAATTTCTACATTTTGAGGTTCAGATGCACTCCTTCATTATTGAACAGGTTGGAGAAAAAAACATAGAGAGGATAATCCTAAAATTACATTAGATATGCTCTCCAGTGAGGTAACTTTGGAAATGCACATGCTCAGGCTTGCTATCCTGCGGTTCTTTATACACAAACGGCTGAAATTCTTTGCTGAGCCTGGGCAACAATCCCTGATGATGGAGCTCCAATGCAGTGCCCTTCTCAAATCTTACAAGGTCCCACTGAAACACATGCTCAGTCTGTGGCTTGACTACCAGAGGGTGGAAAAGGACAAGTCCCTAATGCCCAAGCTGCAGGTGTCTTGGATCTACAATTGGCTCATGAGCCTGCAAACTACAGTTGCCGATAAGCTATGAATCCAGTCAAGTGGGTAATGATATCAGGGCATATGTTAAGGTGTGTCAAAATACAGGGTCAGCTTCTTACAATTCAGCCTCCATGGGAGGAGCTAGTTCCTGCCAAACCCACAACGGGAGTAATGTCACATGGTGTGGATATGGAAGAATAGAATATTTAAGAAAAAACTGCAAGTCTTCCTCATGTAATTTTTCCAGTGATAACAATGATTCAGCAGGAAGTAATCAGCAAAAATCAGAACTGTGCCCTGGATATAAAAAGTGAGAACACTGGGCAAAAAGCTGTTGTTCTAAATGTCAAAAGGACAGTAGCCTGCTTCAGGGAAACAGAACAGCGACCTCACCTTGGGCTGACAAAAAAATGGGAGACCCCAACAATGCCAGCCCATACACTGGCTCAACATTACCCCGTTCCCACTCATCAGCACCTCAGGGAACAGCAGTGTGTACCCAGCAGGACGTACTGTCCTTCACTCAGGGCACAAGGCAGAGCGCAGGACTGGATCTCCCTGCCTCCCAAGGAGTCACCCTGCTGGGGGGAAAGGACGCGTCCTTTTCTCACAGGCATATGGGGGCCTCTCCCAAGGGGAGCTCTTGGATTAATTGTTGGTAAGCCTGCATTACATAAAAAAGGAACCACAATCATTCCCAGCATAACTGATGCCGATTGTCATGAGGAAATTCAGGTATATGTTTGTTCTAATGATATTCGAACCTTTAGTAAGGATGAATATGTAACACCGCTACAACTGTTACCTCTGGTTAGCCCTTCCTGTATCCAACATGGGCATGAAAATCGGTGTGATGAATTAGCCAAATAAATTACCTCAAAGGACATATTTTTTACTAAGAAAGTGACCAGAGGTAGACTTTTGTGCACAATTAGAATTAATGCAACATATTTGGAGTGCTTAATACTGGAGCAGATATGTCTATCATTTCTACAGAACAACGGCCTTCCAGATGGCACAGACAGCCTGCTCCTACCTGCTTGCTAGGACTAAGCTCTCCACAGAGAGCCTCCCCCTTCCTATGAAGGTCCTGATCAGCAAACAGGAATTTTTCGTCCTTGTATTGCCCCTATTTTGGTCAATGAGTGGGGTCAAGATTCATTATAAAAATGGAAACTAATTCTGACCAACGTTCCTACTTCTCCAGGAAAAAAGATGATGAGAAAATTTGGGTCTCAGGAAGGAAGAGGATTATGAGAATATTGACAGGGCATTGTTCAACCTATACAGGCCAAACAAAAGATACATCATTCAGGAATATGTCATTGGTCACTTAGGTCACATCAGGAATAGGTCACATCAGTCACAATAGGTCATTTTTGATCAGGGCTGTTGGAACTTCATCCAGAATGGCTACGCCTTTAATCTGGAAATCTGACTCACCAGTCTGGATCAATCAGTGGCCCTTGAAACAGGAGATGCTAGGCCAGGGATATAGCTCAGCGGCACAGCACCTTGCTTGGCAAGTACAAGGTCCTGAATTCAATTCCTGGTAGAAAAACAAGCACACACACACACACACACACAGAGAAACACACACACACATGAAAGAAACAGGAGACATTGAAAAAATTCATCCAAGGTTTCAGTGACCAACTTCAAGATTAAGGTAAATTTGCCAATGTGCTTGGTCAACTCAACTCGTTTACATACCTCAAGGTTCATTTCTGGTTTTATACTGGCATTCTGGAACTTATTGCTGTCTTCTTTCTTCTTAAATTCTTGGTATGCCATAGAAGAATCACATCCACCTGATGTCTAGACGCCCTACAACCTGGACTTACCCTGGTGCAGCTGCTTCAGCTTCCAAAAATGGGGGAACTGCTGAGAACCAGCTTAATGTGGTAAATTGGCAATAACTAATATTAATAAATTAGCATTAAAATAGATTAAGAGTCTGTCCTAGGCCTACATGACTTGTGTCACAGCCCCTAGCTGGCTTAGGGAGAGATTAATCATTAATCTGACAGAGCAGAGGACAGTAAATAGCCTATAAAGTTCTGGCATCTCAATCAAGATAAGGAAAAAGTCAAATTATAGTTATTTTCAGATGACATGATGCTCTACATAGAAGTCCAAAAAATTCCACCTAAAAATTCGTAGAGTTAATAACCAAATTCAATAATGTAGTGAACAAAACCTGAAAGCTTTCACTCTAAAATCAAGAACAAGAAAAGGATGTCCACTTTCACCCTTGCTATTCAATATAGTTCTGGAAACATTAGCCAGAGCAACTGGACAAGAGAGAGAAATGAAAGGAATAAGGGTAAAAAAGGAACTAGTGAAATTATCATTATGTGCAGATGACATGATACGCTCAGTACATAGAAGACTCCAAAAACTCTCCACAAAGACTTGTAGAATTGACAAGCAAATTCAGTAGCATAGCAGGATACAAAGTCAACTCTCAAAAATCAGTTCTGCTGCACAAACAAAAAACTTATTGAGAGGGAAATTAGGACAACCACACCCCTCACAATAGCATCCAAAAAAAGAAACACTTAGCAATCAATCTAACAAAGAGAGTAAAAGATTTACATGCTAGAAATTACAGTACTCTGAAAAAAGGAGAATGAAGAGGATATCAGAAAATGGAAAGATATTCCTAGCTCATGAATAGAAAGAACTAACATTGTGAAAATGGCCATACTTCCAAAATTGTCACAGAGATTTAATGCAATCCTGATCAAAATACAATTAGCATACCTCAGAGAACTAGACAAAATACTCCTAAAATTCATCTGGAACCAGAAGAGACCTAGAATAGCAAAGGCAATCCTGTGCAACAAAGACAAGTCGGCGTCAAAATCCGTGACTTGAAGTTATGCTACAAAGCTACTGCCATAAAATCAGCATGGTACTGGCCGTAAAACAGACCTGAGGACCAGTGGAACAGATTAGAAGATACAGACACAGCTACAAACACACTCATCTACCTTATCTTTGACATAGGGACCAAACGTGCTCACTGGAAGAAAGCCTCTTTAATAAATGGTGCTGGAAAAACTGGCTCTCTACACACCCAAGACTAAAACTAGACCCATATCTATCACCACGAACCAAACTAAAGTCAGACTGGATCAAAGAGTTAAATATTTAAACAGAAACACTAAATCTACTGGAAGACAAAAAAGGTAGAAGTCTTGAAGACATAGGGATAGCCAGAGAGCTCTTGAACAAAAACTAAACTGCACAGGAAGTAGTTCAAAGCATCAGAAACTGGGATCTCATCTTACTAAAGATTTTTGCACATCAAAAGAAATCATGAACAGAGTGAAAAGAAGCCGACAAACGGGAAAAGTTTTAGCCAACTGTCCCTCAGACAAAGGACTTCTATCCAAAACATATAAAGATTTTTAAAAATCAGACCCCAAAATTCAAAGCCCCAGTCCAAAAATAGGCACCTGAGATGAATATACACTTTTCAGATGAAGAAACCTAAATGGCAAATAAATATATGAAAAAAATGTTCAATATCATTGGTCACATAAGAAATGAAAATTAAAACAACACCGAGATTCTATCTCATCCCAGAAAGATTGATGGTCATCAAAAACTCAACCAATAAGAAATGCTCAAGTGGCTGTGGGGACAAAGGAACACTTCTCCAACCACTGTGGAGATCACTGGAAATTCCTCAAAAAACTAGGATTAGAGGTCTCATTCTACCGAGGTATTCCTTTTTGGATATCTTTCTAGAAAATTTAAAATCACGATACCACAGCGACATATGTGTGCCTATGTTTATAGTAGTGCAATTTGCAATAGCTAAATCTTGGAAACAACCCAAAGGCCCATCAACTGAGGAATGGATGCAAAAGAGGTGGTGTTTGGATGGACTGGAATATTACTCAGCTGTAAAGAAAGTTAAACTTGGGGCTTTTATAGGTAAATGGATACAACTAGAGACTATAGTCATAAATGAAATACATCAGACTCACACGTATAAACATTGTATTGTCTCCTTAGTGTATGAAACTGAAAGAGTAAAGAAGATACACAAAGTACAATAGATATTGTAAAAGGGAAAATAACTGCTCAAAAGGAAAGAACAACTGGGATAGGTGAGAGGAGAAAAGAAGGAAGGAAGGAATATATATACATACGCAGACAAGATAGGTAAGATAATTGTACTACTAATTTCTATTAATTCATTGAAAGGAACACTTAGTGTTTATATTGTTTGATCAATCTTACATTCCTATACCTGGTAATCTGAGCAACAACTTTGAAGATAACAATATGGAATACAATAACATTTGTTAATTTCCTACCATCTTGTTTTGAAATTCTGTATCATTTTTATTGTTTTTAAATTAACTTTATACTAAAAAAATCCTAGAGCTGGGTGTGGTGATGCACACCTGTAATCCCAGCACACAGGAGGCAGAGGTGGGAAGACTGTCATGAGTTTGAGGTCAGCCTGGACTACATAGTAAGTTCCAGGACAGCCTGAACTGCATAGTGATATCCTGTCTCAAAACAACACCACTCAAAAGAAAATCCTAGAACTCAACCTATGTACAAATATAAATGAATGCATAAACATAAATGGTATATTACATACTTTATTTCACTGTACTCACATTAGTGGATAAAATCACCGGTCACTATATAGAGACCATTTAAAAGGAAATTGAACTGGGAAATTGATGAAAACTAGGAAAAAGTTAAAACTGGTCAAAGGAGTGAGAGACTTGGATACAAAAAATAAAGTCACAAAACCTGTTGAAAAAAGTATTGAGAATTAAATAAAATTGAGAGCATTGAGAATTAAATGAAAAGATAGCTAAAAATCAGATTGAAGATAATTCTTTGTGTAAAGTTATTTTAAAACTGTATTACATAACAGGCAAAAAGTTCTACGTACTTGATGTGAGTATGCGAATGTTGGTATAATGAAGATTACCTGCATGGAGAAAAAAAGCATTGAGGGAATACCTTGCTAACTGTGAGTTAAAATGCACAATTGTAAAATACATAAAAGTAATTTTTTTCTATTTCAGTTCTCTCTTTTTTATTTTGAAAATTAAAAAACTGACAGAACAACAATGAAGACAAAATCAAAACAGCACAAAAGCAACAAAAATGATACATGACCTCAAAACAAAAGGATAAAAATTTACATTGGTTGCTATATTACATACTGTTATCTGCAATGCAGTTGCTCAGCCCACTAGACATAAGAATGTAAGACTGATCAAACAAAGACAGTAACAAGTAAAAAAATAATAAAATTAATAAAGAATAAAACATTGGAAGTGATGCCCAGCTTCACCATACAAGATGGTAGGAGTTCAGCCATGGTTCTTATACTGCATATTGTTTTCAGATCGGTCATTCTGATTACCAAATTCAAGTGTGCAAAATTGGTCAAGAAAAAAGAAAATTTTAACCATTGACTGTTCCTCTCAATAAACCACAAACATCAGCAACACATCTATTCCAGCTATCCTTATATATACCTATAAATTTTATTTTTCATTAAAAAAACAAAACAACAAAAACAAATACATAAACAAAACAGCATAGAGAGCAATAAAAATGATAACAGAATTTCAAAACATGGTGATAGGATATTAACAATGGTTGTTATGTTCCATAATGTCATCTTCAAAATGGTTGCACATGTAACCAGATATAGGCATGAAAGTTTTGTCAAACAATTACACATTAACAGTTCCTTTCAGTAAACCAACAGATATCAGTAGTGCAATTATCCCAGGAGTCCTGTGTGTCTATATATACGTATTTTTCCCTCTTCCTTCTTTCTTTTTCCTCTTCCCTCCTTCATCTCAGTTGTTCCTTATTATTTGAGCAGTTTCTTTTCCCTTTCACAATATCTATTGTACCTTCCAGATTTTATTTACTCTTTCAGGTTCTTATACTAGGGAGGAAGTACGATGTTTACATATGTGAATCTGATTTATTTCACTAATGAGTATGGTCTCTAGTTGCATCCATTTACCTATAACTGCCTCTCGTTTATCTTTCTTTATAGTTGAGTAACACTCCATTGTATAAAAATACCATATCTTTTTTATCCATTCCTCAGCTGATGGACATTTGGGTTGTTTCCAAGATTTAGCCATTACAAATTGCGCTGCTGTAAACATGGGTGCACATATATCACTGTGGTATGATGTTTTCTGTTCTCCTGGAAAAATACCCAGGAGGGGAATAGCTGGGTTGAATGGGACTCTAATCCTAGTTCACTGACGAATCTCCAGACTGATGTCCACAGTGGTTGCAGCAGTCTACACTGCCACCAACAGTGGAGAAGTGTTCCTTTTCCCCCACAGCTCCTCCAGCATTTCTTATGGGTTGATTTCTTGATGATAACAGTTCTTTC
>NW_004955420.1:30100813-30126241 GCF_000276665.1 Chinchilla lanigera | reverse complement strand
TTTTTTTTTTTTTTTTGTTTTTTTTCCGGTACCGGGAACCAAACTCACGACCTTGCGCTTGCCAGGCAGGCGCTTTTGCCGCTGAGCTAAATCCCCAGCCCCTTATTAAAATTCTTTATATGTTCTAGACAGGAGTCCTTTGAGGAAGAGTTGGCTAAAATTTTCTCCCAATTCACAGGTTTTCTTCTCATCCTGTTAGTGATTTCTTTTGATGTACAAAAATTTTTCAAAAAATGAGGTCCCAGTTGTTGATTCTTTGAAGTATTTCCCATGCAGTTTGGGTTTTGCTCCTGAACTCTCTCCCTACCCTTATGTCTTCAAGATTTCTACCTACTTTCTCTTCCACTAGATTTAGTGTTTCTGGTCTAATATTTAGATCTTTGATCCGCTTTGACTTTAGTTTACTGCATAGTGGTAGACATGGGTCTAGTTTTAGTCTTCGGCATGTGGAAGGCCAGTTTTTCCAACACCATTTAATAAAGAGGCTATCTTTCTTCCAGTGAACATATTTTGCCCGTGTCAAAGATAAGATGACTGTGTTTGTAGTTGTGTCTGCACCTTCTAATATGTTCCACTGATTCTCGGGTCTCTTTTATTGCCAGTATCATGCTGATTTTGTCACAGTACTCTTGTAGTATAATTTCAAGTCAGGGATGTGATGCCTCCTGCCTTTCCTTTGTTGTCCAGGATCGCTTTTGCTATTCTAGGTCTCTTCTATTTCCAAATGAATTGTAGGGATATTATCTCTAGATATGTGAGTATGCTAATGGTATTTTGATCAGAATTGCACTAAATTGTTATAACACTTTTCGGAGTATGGCCATTTTCACAATGTTCATTCTTCCTATCCATGAGTGAGGAATGCCTTTCCATTTTTAAAAATCCTCTTCAATGTCTTTTTTCAAAGTAGTGTAATTTTCAGTGTATAGATCTTTTACTTCTTTTATTAGATTAATTCCTAAGTATTTCTCTTTTTGGACGCTATTGTGAAAAGTATGGTTTCCCTTATTTCTCTCTCAGTATGCTTGTTGTTTGTATATAGGAATGCTATTGATTTTTGAGTGTTGACTTTGTGTTATGGTTGATACATTGTGTCAACTTGGGGAGTCTAGAGGTTTGGCTAAGTGACTCAGTAGGAAGCCAGGGTGCTTACTTTGTATACATCCTGAGCCTGTGGAAGAGGAGGGCATGGAGATTATGTGAGAGCTACATGCCCCTTAGGTGGGGGTAGCCAGTTTACAAAGTAAGGGAGGGAAAGAGGCTGCTTGCCGCCATTCCTCCAGTTTTGCTCTGGCTGTTTGCTGTTCAGCTGCCATTCCCCCCCTTTGCTCTTGTTGCTTTGCTATCTTCTGCCTCAGAGCCAGCCAAGTATGGACTGAAACTTCCACTAACTGTAAGCTAAATTAACCTTTCCTTCCTTCATTTTGGGCGTTGGGTATTCTGTCTCAGCAATGAGAGAAAAGTAACCAAGACACTTTGTGTCCTGATTAATTCTACGAGTCTTTTGGTGGAGTTTTTGTGGTCTTCTATGTAGAGTATCATGTCATCTGCAAATAAAGATAATTTCAATTTTTCTTTTCCTATCTTTATTTCTTCTATATCTCTCCCTTGTCTAATTACCCTGGCTAGTGTCTCCAGAACTATGTTGAATAGGAGTGATGATAGTGGACATCCTTGTTTTGTTCCTGATTTTAAAGTCAAAGCTTTCAGTTTTTATCCATTTAGTATCATGTTTTCTCTTGGTTTGTCATAGATGGCTTTTGTCAGATTGAGGTAAAGTCCATCTATGCCAATTTTCTGTAGGATTATTTTCATGAGTAAGTGTTGGACTTTTTAGCAAAAGCATTTTCTGCATCTACTGAGATGATCATATGATTCTTGTCTTTGGCTCTGTTGATATGGTGTATTATATCGATTGATTTGCATATATTGAACCATCCCTGCATTCCTGGGATGCATCCCACTTGGTCATGGTATATTATCTTCTTGATGGTTTGCTGCATTCTACTAGCTGATAGTTTATTGAGAATTTTTGCATCTATGTTCATTAAGGGGATTGGTCTGTAGTTCTCTTTTTGGTTAGTTTTTTTCTGGTTTTGGTATCAGGACAATACTTGCCTCCAGGAGTGATTGGGAGAATTGCTTCTCTTCCTATTTCTTTAAAGAGTTTGAGAAAAATTGGTATTAAATCTTCTCTAAATTTTTTGTAGACTTCAGCTGTGGATCCATCAGGACCTGGGCTTCTTTTTGTTGGTTAATTCATTATTACCTTTTCAATGTCATTGGCTGATATTGGGTTATTCAAGATTTTTATATCTTATTCATTAAGCTTTGGTAATTCACATGTATCTAGGAATCTGTGTATTTCCTCTGTGCTTTCCATCTGATGAGAGTAAAGATTTCCAAAGTAGGTACTGATGATCTTCTGCATTTCTACAAAATCTGTCGTTATGTCACCCCTTTCATTCCTTATTGCACGGATTTGAGTTTTTTCTTTCCTTTTTTTTTGATAATATTGGCTAGGGGTTTAACAATTTTATTTAGTTTTTCCTAGAACCAACTCTTTGATTCATTATTTCTTTGTAATTTTCCTTAGTTTCAATTGCATTAATTTCTGCTCTGCTCTTTACCATTTCCTCCCTTCTTCAGGCTTTGGGATTAACTTGCTCTTCTTTTTCTCAAAGTTTGAGGTGTAACATAAGGTTCTTTATTTGTGTTCATTCTCTTTTCTTGATGTGGGAATCTCCACTGGTATAAATTTCCCTCTGAGGACTGCTTTCATTGTGTCCCACACGTTCTGGTAGTTTATATCTATATTTTCATTTGATTGTAAATCATGTTTAATTTCTACTTTAATTTCTTCTGTGACCCATTGGTTGTTCAGGAGGGTGTCATTTAATTTCCACATGATTATGGAGCTTTTACAATTTCTTTTATCATTTGTTTCCAATTTCATTGCACTATGGTCCAATAATCTGCATGGGAAAATTTCAATTCATCTGCGTTTACTTAAGCATGCTCTATGTGTTAATGTGTGGTCTATTTTAGAGAATGTCCCATGTGCACCTGAGAAGAATGTGTATTCTAATGTTGTGGGATGGAATACTCTGTAAAGGTCTACTAAGTCCATTTGTTTACATGTTTGGTTTAGTTCTGTTATTTCTTTGCTGGTTTTTGTCTAGTTGATCTCTTTGACAATGGGGTGTTAAAATCCCCTGCTACTATTGTGTTATTACTTATTTGATTTTTCATGTCTGTTAAAATTTGCCTTATATAATTGGGTTCTCCTACATTTGGTGCATATGTGTTTATGATTGTTATCTCTTCCTCTTGTAGTTTTCCCTGAACAAGATTATGGTGACCTTCTTTATCTCATTTGATTGTTGTTGGTTTGAAGTTCACCTTGTCTGCAAACAGAATAGCTACTCTTGCTTTTTTCTGGGTTCCTGTCACGTGAGGTATTGTTTTCCATCCTTTGCTTTTCAGTCTGTGGATTTCTTTTGAGTGAAATGTGTTTCTTGTATGCAGCATATTGTTGGATTTTGTTTCTTGATCCATTTTGCCAATGTTTCTTTTGATTGGTGAATTGAAGCCATTTACATTAATGGTTATTACTGATATGAATTGACTTATCATTGTCATGGTATTTTCCCTCTGTTGATTCTGTACTTTCCCCCTCCGTTTAACTGCTTACCTGGCTTGATAGTTCTTTTCTGTTGTTGGTCTTCAGATTGTGGTCATTTTTAACTCTTCATAAAATATCTTTCAATACTCTTTGTAGGGTTGGCTTGGTGGTCATGAATTTCTTGAGTTGATCTTTGTCATGGAAGTATGCTATTTCTCCATCATCTTTGAAAGATAGCCAGGTGTTTTGGCGCATGCCTGTAATCCCAGAACTCAGGAGGCTGAGGCAGGAGGATCATTGTGAGTTGGAGGCCAGCCTAGGCTACAGTGTGAGCTCAAGGCCAGCCTGAACTGCAGAGCAAAACCCTGTCCCAAAAAGAAAAAAGAAAGAAAGAAAGCTTTGCAGGGTAGAGCAATCTCGGTTGGAAGTTGTTTTCTTTCAGGATCTGAAATACTTCACTCCAGGCTCTTCTTGACTTGATGGTCTGTGTTGAGAAGTCTGCCGTGATTCTGATGGGCTTTCTTCATAGGTGATCTGTTTCTTTTCTCTAAGAGCTTTTTATATCCTGTTCTTTTGCTCAGTTTCTGCAATCTTGATCATTATGTCTGGATATAGATTTATTTTAGTTATGGATAATTGGGGTTCTATATGCCTCACTATGTGTATATAAAGTTCTTGTCCCGTGCTGGGGAAACTTTCTGCTATTACTGCTGCAAATAGTGTTTTGACGTCATTCATGTTGTCTCCTGCTCTTTTGTTGATACTTATCAGCATTATATTGTTATTCTTTGCCTCATCTGGCAGCTATTGAATTATGATTTGTTATTCCTTTGTTATTTTTAAGAGATTTTTCTTTCACAGTCACTACATGCAATGCTGTCTTCAAGTTCTGAGACTCTATCTTCCATTTCATTCAAGTGTTTCTTCCAGCTTTCAATGGAATTTTAATTTCCTGAATGTCTCTTTGAATCTGTTTCATGCATTCTAATTCTTTCCTATACTGTTCATTCAAGGTTTTCATCATTTTTCTATGCTCCTCTATTTTTTTAATCTATGTCCTCTTTTGATATGTCCAGCAATTCCTTCATTATGGTTGTCATTTCTTTTTTTACCTGAGCAATGATTTCTGTTCTGATTTCCTCTATAGCCTGTTGTAGTTGGTTCTTTACTTCAGTTGCTATAATTTCAGAGATTTTAGGTGTGTGACTTCCATGTTCTTCCATGCCAATGCTTCCTGGACTTGTCCTGGGTGGGGTTTTTGGTAGGAATTGCATTTTGCTTCTTCTTTTTGTCATTTTCAAATCTCTGTAGGGTTTTGGGGATTCAGGTTCATCCTTGAGATGGCAACAGGGTGTGGAGCCAGAGGACCTGGGCACCCAGACAGCTCACCCAGGCTTCTTGAGTCCAAGGCCCCTTCCAAAACGGGGGCAGAGTTGAAGGATCTGGTTCCCAGGTAGCTCACTGACGCTTCCCACCTCCAAGGACCCTCCCATGGTGAAAAGTAATTTTTCTGAGACAGGGTCTCGCTATGTAATTTATGCTGACTTTGCACTCACTTATGTAGCCCAGGAAGTTTGAACTCCTGGTTAATCTCCTGCCTCAGCCTCCCATGTGCTGGGATTACAGGTTGAAAATTAAATTTTGCCTAGCAAAATCCATAAGACCAAAGTCCAAAGATGAGGGAAAGTTAAATGTTTTGAATTGGCCCATATTTCATCAACTGCTCTAACAAGCTTTTACTCTTAGATTGGTCATCAACAGGCTAACAATAACTACAAAGAGAAGTACAGAGGAAGGCAGGAATAAGAAGGAAAGGGCTGTGGAGTAAGCAACACTTGTGGGATGAAATAGATTTTTGGGTTACACTGTGAACCCTGGATCCCAGGCCATGGAGTTAGGAATAAAAACACATAGCTTCTCAACTGGTGTGCTCCTACATCTGTATGGGCACCGGTCTTGTAAGACTTTGGATTAAAAACCTCACTTTTGTTTCTTCTGGAATCCAATTTATTTTTCTTTCTTTTGCGGGGGGGTCTGCACAAGTGAAATAATTTCTAACATAAGGTACCCTGAAGAAATTATTTACCTGTAGCATAGAACTGCTAAATATGTTCAATGTGTCTATAATGGCCCTAAAATATAGAGAGCAGGGCCCAGAAAAGGATTACCCCACTTGACCAAGGGACCTTAGACTTTGTAGCATATCTCATTGATGACTGGATGGAGGAGCAGATGGCAGGCCTTAGACCCTGGGCATGAATCTGCAGAGGCTGGCTGAGGATCCTGATTACTGTAGTCATGGGCCACACCATGGGTTCTGGGTATGGTAGTTAGTGGGGAGGACATCATGCCAAGTGTTGTGGGCACTGTAATCTCATGGTGGCACAGTGAGGATTTGGGTTATTGTGTTTTCTTTGGGGAGACTAAAAACAGGCCAAGGATTTTGGATATCGTAGTCCTGGAGCATGTTTCACTCAGGGATCTGGGTACATTAGTTAGTGAGGGAGACTGCCAAGGACTCAGGGTGCATTCCTCCCTCAGGGAGCACATGAGGATTATGCATGCTACAATCCTGTAGCCTGTGTAAGGTTCTGGGTATCATCATTCTCAGGGTGGTTACACCGAGGATTCTGGGTAGCAGAGTCCTTGTGAGTCATTCTGGGTAGTTAGTCCTTGTGGAACACCCAGAGGATTCTGCATCCTGTAGTTGGCAGGGTTGTGTGAGTCTCTGGGTACTGCAGTCCTTTGATCATGCAGTCTTTGGGTTCTTGGAAGGTGGGGACCATGAAAACGGAAAGCTACTGTACTACAAGTGTGTGCATGCACAGGCTTTATGATACCTTGGTGTCATGGCTGGGGGTATGGAGAGATATTTTGACAGGTGAGATCCCCAAGGAAAAGTGTGCACATGAGACAGACGTCAGTTCAAAAGACAGGCAACAGCAACAGAGCAGCCTGTGTCATAATTGCTTAACTCTCATTCAGGTCATTATCTCACATTTACATTCTTCCATGTTGCGTAAACTAGTGCATGTGTAGTTGTCTACTGCTGCGTCATCCTTGTATAACTGTTCCTTGGTCTGTTCCTGTGCTACACATTGGGGTTGTGTCCTCAAAGCTGGCCAGAGGTGTCCTTATCTGTCCCCTGAGCTTTGAAGCCTGAAGCATATGTCTGGAGTTATAGCCCAAATCCCAATACCTCAAAGGTCAGGAGGAAGTCATCCCTTGCAAGCAGCCCAGAGAGCTGACCCTTGTTCACAGAGACCACAGTAGCACAGGGAACAAAAGAACACTATCTACCCCATTGCCTCCACAGTGCAGCTTATGGCTAGTCTGCCCAGGTGGATCCCAAGAATTCCCGTCTTTTAGTGAGTGGATCTCGCTGCAAGGCTTGGATGGTAGACACTTCCACATCCATTTCCTGCAGGGCTTGCACCTGTGTCTTGTGGGTCAGGGATAGAAACACAACATTCCACCTGCAAGAGGGCACAAGAGCCTCCTTGCACTGCAGTCAGCAAAAAAAGAGCCACCTTTCTCATTTGAGATGCCTCATCCATGAACAACGTCAAAGCCTGCTGTTTCACATTCAGGGTCTGGGGCATATGGTGAGCAAGGACTTCATCCTGGAGGGATAGGTCTATGGTCCCTGCCTCAGCAAGGCCATTGGAAAAATCCACTGGGCCACGCATTGAGTGTGGTGCTGCCTGTGATACAGGCATCCCAATTGTGTGGTATGTCTGCAAGGGTGGGTTTGAAAGCACTCTTCACACATGGAAATCCCCAGGTGCAGTGATCTGTCCATTGTGAGTAGGTACAACCACCCCATGTTACCACAGACCTGTAAGGCTTCCACAATGGGCCAATTGGTAGGCACCATACTGAGGAGTCCATTGTATCTTGCAGTCATCCTAGCAGCCTGTGGCTGATGGAGCTCGTGGAAGTTCCACTGGACATCTTTGTCTCTGGCCCATTGTTGCACCTGTGCTCCTGTGAAATGGGTTCTCTGGTCAGACACTATTCTTAGTGCATCCCACATGCAGCCATCATCCGCTCGAATGCCTTAGTGCTATGGGCCTGTGCTAGCAGAAGGAGTAGGGCAGGCAAAGCCTACATCTGTGGCTGTATCTGCTAAGTCATTCCCCAGTGAGAGAAGAGGCTTATGTCCTGAAACATAGACTATATGGTGAGTTGTTTGACCATGTTCACGTAAGTCTCACCAAAAGGCAATACCCCATAAGAGTCAGCACCCTATCTGCCAGTGCTGCGCTGCCCAAGCCAGGAACCAGAGCATCAGCCCTTGAGATACATTCCAGCTGTCCATGCAGACATGCAGGGGACCGCTTTCATGAACGCATTGCCAGTAGCCACACTGCCTGCAGCTCTGCCCATTGAGTTGTCCTGCCTGTTCTGGTTTCAAAAGAGAGCATTTCTGTATTAGGCTGAACCACAGCTATCATCCACTGTGAGGCCGTGCCACAGCTAGACCCATTGGTATACTAGGTATCAGCTGGAGGTCCCGCTTTCCCCTCTGCCTAGGGGCTAGGTGTCATGACCTGTAGTCCATCATCCTGCAATGCTCCCTGTGCTATGTACATCATGGATCCCCAAACCACTGCCAGTTCAGCTGACAATGGGCTGGCCAAAAAGGAGCCCCACTGCTGCATGCATGTTCCCCCTGCACCTGAGGGTGGGGGCCTGAGCCCCTCCACTCCTGGTATGGGACATTCATGTATGGACTCGGCCCTCTATACAGCGTTTAGTCTGCACATCCACTGTTTGCTGCCCCGTGACCCCCTCACAGGCGTGCAAAGGGGCATGCACTGCTGCCACTGTTTCTGAATCAGGGAATACCAGCTTTCACCCCCTTCCATAACTGTGGCCAGAATCCAACAGGGTGCTTGTGCTTCCCATTTCTGCCATAGGCCCCAGCCAAACCCATCATCGTCTACACTCACAGTTGGGGTGAATGACAGGGTAGGGTCAGCGACCCAGAGGTGTGCTTCCAGATGTGTAAGGCAGTCACAGGTTAGCATAACATAAATACAGTGAAACAGTGACAGAGTTTGGCTTGGTCCAGGTGACCAAGTCCTGGGCCACCCTGCCATGACACAATGCTGGACTGTGCAAATAGCTTTGTGACAACACCTGGAAACTCCATTGCCTCCCAGGTGAAGGCAACTTGATCCTATCTGCATGATAGCAATGGAGAAGACATTAGCTAAACCCAAAACATAATGGTACTGACCCAGGAAGCATGGGCCATAGCAGAGAATTGAAAGGGCTCCATTCAGGCCATATCAACCCTGCTTCCTCAAACGTCAAGAGAGTCTGTCATATTTTCTCGTGGCTGTCAGGGAGTCCATGTTGTTTCATGCATACAGCCCAGTCTGCGTGAGTCAGCAATGCATGGTGTGGATGCCCTTGGGTTATTATTTTTTGTCATTGGTTTCACAAGCAGAATTCACCCTGTGTAGTGTCAAGCTGAAAACCACCATGAGTATGTCCACTCCCAGGATATACCTGCAAGTGGGCAAATATAGATATCACAAGGGAACGGATCCAAGCACCAATACTCAGTGTCACTTGGGCTGTCCAGACAGTGATGAGCTGAACTGTACCTTTCTATGTGCACAGTAAGTCCTGTGAAATCGTCTGAGTTGCCATAAATTAGTGTTGACTCAGCTCCAGCATCTACCAGCATGCTGTACATTCTTTGGGGACCAATAAGTAGTCATTTCCACATGTGGCCTCTGGTTCCCCAGGGTCCCCACTAAATTGGTGCCTCAGCCTGCATCCTGGTCTGGGTATCCTTTTACTTTCGTGCCCATTGGCCAGTGCTGCCACTTGGGGCACAGTTGCTGCCAGAGTCAGCAACTCATACAAGGGCTGCCTGTCTATCTTCTCTACAGCTAAAGCAGCAGCCAGCAGGTCTGTCCTAATTTGGTGCTGGCTGACGTTCAGCAGCCCTACCGTAAGTCCTGAAGGAGTTGGTCCAGCTCGCCCCGGGGGCCCCCTGCTTTTTCCCTTTGCTGGTACAGTCTATACTGGTATAGGGTATGTCAGTCTCAACTTACGTTAGTGTTTTACTTCCACATCCCTGACCCAAGCCAAGACATCCACAGCATCATGGATTGGCTGATCTGTTTCAGGGGCTACAAGGGCTGCCACTATCCTAAATGTGCCAGCTGGTCCACGACCCAGGATCCTGTCCTTCAGGCATGCTGTCATCAGCTCCTCATCAGGGCTACTGTAACGCATAGCAAACATCACTTGGCACAAGCCCATGCCCCTCAGCACAGAGACTAAGTCCAGGTAGCTTGTCTGATTCATGACTTGCTCTGGCAAGTCACCTGTATTCACCCAAACCAGGCAAGCTGCTGCCATTAACCAGTGTCTCAGCTACTTTTCTCTCATTGCTGAGATAAAATACCTGATGTCCAGAATTAAGGACGGAAAGGTTTAGTTAGCTCAGTTTGTGGTTTCAGTCCCTACTCAGCAGGCTCCAAGGCAGGGTGGCATGGCACAGGGGCAACAGTTCAAGGTGGTAGAAGACAGCAAATGCAATAAGGGCAAAATGGGGGTGGGTAAGAGCAAGCCTCTTTTCTTCCCTTATACTGAAGCAGGCTACCACCCGCTAGGGCAGGTGTAGCACTCTCACCATCTCCCTGCCCTTCTCTGGCACAGGATAGGGATGTTTGCAAAGTGAGGATCCTGGCCCCCTGCCCAGTCACTTCATTAAACTCTAAACTTTTCAAGTAGACACGAAGTGTCAGCCATTGCAAGTCTGCTTACCTGCCTGTGGGACTGTTCTCTGCACATCCTGCACAACTCGGTACGTGGAAGGGGTGCTGGCTGTACTACCTACTTGGGGCAGCTCCTGTGGGCTTAACTCCATGCTGTCAGCCCTGGCGTCCCACAGCCACAGCAGCCATGTACGCACTGTCCCGCCCACTTTCTGCTTTGCTTTGCCGGCTCCCACAGCTCCATGGCTGTGCAGGTCGTGGATGTTGCGCACCGGGTAGAAGTGGGCAGACCTCCTGGCCCTCCTCCTTGGGCTAGGGCTTCCTCTACCGCCACCTGCTGGCGAACGGCAGGTCTTGTATGCAAATGCAGGGGACCCTCCTTGGACTCCCCTGAGGTGGGACCTTACAGCTGGTGATGCTGTGGGAGGCGGCTGTACTGTCTGGGGCTCTGAACATGACAAGCACAGAGGTCAGCTCCTGCTCCAGGTCCTCTTCCGTGTTGCACTTGCCGTACTTGCCACATGAAGACTTCTAATTCTTGCCCCATGTGGCAGAACAGGGTAAAGAAAAGCCAAGCCACCCGCCTAGCCGACTCACGGTGAGAGGGAGAGATCCGCATGTCTAGCACTTCCAAGGCTCTCAAAACATCCCCCGGCTCTGGACACACCATGTCCCAGTCCTTGGGATCTTCCAAGCCACCAAAAAGGTTGTCATTGGTTTCACAAGCAGAATTCACCCTGTGTAGTGTCAAGCTGAAAACCACCATGAGTATGTCCACTCCCAGGATATACCTGCAAGTGGGCAAATATAGATATCACAAGGGATAGACCACCAAAGTGAGGCTGGGGGTGTGCATGTTGAAACTCCCTGGGGCTCTTCCTCTCTGGCTGGTACTGTTTCCACAGCTACTGGAGAGGGGACACTCACCTCACCGTTCTGCTGACTATGCCTATTGTCCTGACTGGGGCCTGAAGAGATACTTTGGCAGGGAAGATCCACAAGGGTACACACATAAGGCAGACATGATTTCTAAAGGCAGGCAGCAGCAAGAGAGCAGCCTGTCTTCATCTTCTAACTCTTACACAGGTGGTAATCTCACGTTTACATTCTTCCCTGTTGAGTGAACAAGTGCATGCATGGTTGTCTGCTGCTGAGTCATCCTTGCATAACTGTTCCCTGGTCTGTACCTGTCCTAGACATCTGGCTTGTGTCCTATGCTGCAGGCATATATACGGCTGTTGTACAAACACTAACATGAAAGGATTATTTCCTGAGCAACAGAAACATGATTTGTAAGTGATATTTTATCCCATCCTAGGCTTATGTTCTTAACCTAACTTTTTTCTTCTTTAAACTTAAAATGCAGACATAAACAGAACTGTTTCATACTGCTAAGGAGTCTACCTAAGGTATCCCCCCACCAAATCACAGCTTCAAGGTTATGATCAAGGTTATGATCATCCTGGCAGCCTCTTCTGACGCTGGGACCATTGCGTTTGACTTAGATCTTTACACACTGAGAAGAGGACAAACACTGATGTGTAGTAATTAGGATGAAAATAATTTGGATATTGGGGAATGAAGCGGGGAGTTCCAAATCACAGAATATGTGCAGAACTTCAACCGGTACTTTGAGACAGGACCCAAGTTGAATAGGTTGGCCTGAATTTGGTGTTCCTTTTACTTCTGCATCCTGAGTTGCTGGCATTACAAACTGACATCACCATACCCAGCAAGGTATTTTTCAGGGTAAAATAATGGGAAAGTAGATGTGCTTGGGATAAAACATTTTGTAGTGTCAATATTCCATCACAAGCTGGAATGGGGATACACACTACATATCTTTCTAGTGATGCTAAGAAGCAGAGATTTGCAGCAGGGAAATTGGACACAAGTTGTACAGTGTAAAAGTGATACTACACTGCAGTACCCATTGCTGAGACAAAATACCTGATGCCCAGAATTAAGGAAAGAAAAGTTTATTTATCTTACACTTTGTGGAAGTTCCAGTTTATAATCAGGTGGCTCCAAGGGAGAGTTGCATGTGGCAGAGGACAGCAATTCCTTGAGGCAGAAAATAGCAAATGCAGCAAGAGCAAAATGGGAGGAATGCAGAGCAAGCCTCTTTGCCTCCCTTACATTGTATGCAGGATACCCACACCAGGGCAGGTACAGCGTCCACACCCATAATCCCAACATTGGACCATGAATCAATCATAAACACTAGAAGTCCACTCCATGACTGCATAAGGCTTTGGGGGGAATGTCCAGATACAAACCATAACAAGTATATTATCTTCCATGAATTATATCAGATATTTCAGATATAGTATCATACAATTGGTGAGCAATTTATGTGTTTAAGCATAATTAAGTCTAGGGAAAACTACAATGTCCACTGCATTATGGGTAGTTAAAAATGAATTGCCAAGTATGTTTCCATGATACCATAAGTTTGTAACAATATACCCCATCAGATTTTGAGCAGTTTTTGTATTCAAGAACATTGTATAAAACATTTTAGATGAGACCAAGCACATTCAGGGTGGTATGGCCAGAAAATGTATAAAATACTTTATAAAATATTTCAATATTAAAAAGATATTTAAAAATACAGGTTATCCTGGTACCAAAAAAACGAAAAAAAAGAAAAAACAAAAAAAAAAATAAAAATATAGGCTAAAGGAGACCAACTGGCCCTCATGCACCCACCTTGCGTGTGTTTGAAGGCATCTGTCACTCAATCATTGTTGTTCTTATGAATAATGAAAAATGGTATTGTACAAATTTATCTCTAAAATTGGTAAAACACCACAATCTGAATTACAAGTTAGTAACTTCCACTTTTTACAAAACTGACTGACACTATCATCAGTTAAGGTTTCCTCCATGCCACTATTTCAGCTTATTAGGCAAACACAATGATGGCCAGACATGGTGGTGCATGCCTATAAACCCAGCAGCTTGCATGCTGAGGCAGGAGGATCACCATGAATATGAGGCCAGTCTGGACTGCATACTGAGTTCAGGACCAGCCTGAACTACACAGTGAGAATGTGTGTCAAATAATACTATTACTGAAAATATAATTGCATCACAGTATCAGGGGAAAAAAAGGCACTTGCCTCATTACATTCAATACAATGATTCTCTCAAAAACAAGACTGTTGACAAAAATAACTTTGAAAGTGTTGTTACTGATAATACCGTCATTTATAATTTCAGAGAGATTACTATAGGTCATGATATCCTTTTGGAGAGGAGTTATAGTCCTGCTGGTCTGTGGCAATCAGAAACTCACATCACTTTGGATTATTTTTGGTAGATATTTGTAATACATGGTGGAAAAATTACCACTACATTGAGCCATTGCAATATAAACAGGTAATGCACAATTTTGATTTTAACAAAGCAAAATTTTATATAAATGATAATATTTCCCTTACTATGAAAGAAAAATAGCCAAAATTATGTACATGATATACAATGTTGAGATATAAGTGAGTATCATGTCAGGACATGAGAAACACAACTTGCTAATTTATAAATCAACTTTCTCAAAAACACATGTTTACAAGTCTCTGAATAAATGTCTTAATATAAAATATGGCATCAAATTCAAACATATTGTGTTACACAGAATACAGAGTGCACACACCAAAAATTTAAAACAAATATAGAGGCAGAATCCAAACAATTAACAAAAAAGAGTTAACAAAATTAGTTTTTTATGGCTTACAACTTCTAATCGTAGAGATCAAACAAAACTGACACAGATACTAACTCTAATTGAAAGTGAAAAATACACTTTACCATGTTTAACTAAAAGACACTATGTATTAACCTCAAACACACAAGAAATTACCTAACTATGCCAACTCAGCATTTTTACATTGAATAGTGCAGAAAAATAATCCAGATACTTAAGTAACTAACTGAAAAACACATAATCTATGTGCTTTATGACATTTCTATCTGGGATTGTATTTTCTGGAAATTTTACAGAGAAATACTGACATTAAGCATTTTGTATTAATGATTCCTACAGGTCTCCACTACATGAGAAATTTTCACAGGATTATCAGAATAAGCCCATATATATATTTCTCTCCAGTGAGACTTCTTTCATACATTTCACAATACATGTGCGTGTCAAAAGCTTTCCCACATCTTTTACACAGTTTCCATCCATTGTGAGCTATGTCTTTGGCAAACACCATGAATGCTGAAAGTTTTTCCAAGGTGCTTTCATATATGGCATTAATGCCAATCACCAGCTGTGCTAAAAACTTTTCCACATTGCATGCACATATATATATATATATATATATATATATATATGGATATAGATATATGGCTTTCTCCTATGAGACTTCTTTCATGTGTTTAAACAGTACTTTTTATGGTTAAAGCTTTCTGATGTTGCTTACATACATAGGGATTTTCCCCAGTGTGAGTTCTTTCTTGGCATTTACAATAATCTTGTATAAAAGAGCTTTCCCATATTGCTTAGTTTCTGCCTAATGCATTTTTAAATGTAGTTCACCATAAGCTTTTGTATTAAAAACTTTCCCACATTGCTTATACACACAGGTTTACTATCTACTGTGAGTTCTTTCATGTTTCTGACAATCACCATGTTTGATGAAAGCTTTCCCACACTGCTTACATGCGTAGACTTTGTCCTGGGTGTGAATTCTTTCATGTATTTTCCAATAACTTTGTGTAGTAAAAGCTTTCCCACATTGCTTACATGCATAGGGTTTCTCCCCAGTGTGAATTCTTTCATGTATTTTACAATTTGCACTGTTATTGAAAGCTTTCCCACAATGTTTACATACATATGGTTTATCCTCACTGTGGGTTTTTTCATGTTTTTTATAATTACCTTTTGTACTAAAAGCTTTCCCACACTGCTTACATACATAGGGTTTCTCACCAGTATGAATGCTTTCATGTATTTTACACTGACTTTGTGTATTAAAAGATTTCCCACATTGCTTACATACATAGGGTTTCTCCCCAGTGTGAGTTCTTTCATGTACTCGACAATGACTATCTCTGCTAAAAGCCTTCCCACAATGCTTACATGCATACGGTTTTTCCCCAGTGTGAATTCTTTCATGTATTTTACAATGACTTTGTGTACTAAAAGCTTTCCCACATTGCTTACATACATAGGGTTTCTCTCCACTGTGAGTTCTTTCATGTATCTTACACTGACTTTGTGTAGTAAAAGCTTTCCCACAGTGCTTACATACATAGGGTTTCTCCCCAGTGTGAGTCCTTTCATGTAGTTTGTAATACTCACATTTACTGAAAGCTTTCCCACATTGCTTACATACATAGGGTTTCTCTGCACTATGTGTTCTTTCATGTGTTTTACAATTACCTTGTGTACTAAAAGCTTTCCCACATTGCTTACATACATAGGGTTTCTCCCCAGTGTGAAGGCTTTCATGTGTTTTACAATTTCTTTGTATACTAAAAGCTTTCCCACACTGTCTACATACATAGGGTTTCTCCCCAGTGTGAGTTCTTTCATGTATTTTATAACAACCCTGTGTACTAAAAGCTTTCCCACATTGGTTACATACATAGGGTTTCTCCCCTGTGTGATTTCTTTCATGTATTTTACAACAGCCTTGTGTACTAAAGGCTTTCCCACACTGCTTACATACATAGGGCTTCTCTCCAGTGTGAGTTCTTTCATGTATTCGACAATGATTATGTCTTCTAAAAGCCTTTCCACAGTGCTTACATGCATACGGTTTTTCACCAGTGTGAATTCTTTCATGTTTTTGACAATCACCACGTGTGCTAAAAGCTTTTCCACAATGCCTGCATATATAAGGTTTCTCTCCAGTGTGAATTCTTTCATGTTTTTTACAATGACTTTGTGTACTAAAAGCTTTCCCACATTGCTTACATACATATGGTTTCTCCCCAGTGTGAGTTCTTTGATGTGTCTTATGATCAGTATGTGTACTAAAAGCTTTCCCACATTGTTTACATACATAGGGTTTCTCCCCTGTGTGATTTCTTTCATGTATTTTACAACAACCTCGTGTACTAAAAGCTTTCCCACATTGCTTACATACATACGGTTTCTCCCCAGTGTGAGTTCTTTCATGTACTTGACACTGATAAGGTTTTCTAAAAGCCTTTCCACATCGCTTACATACATAAGGTTTTTCCCCAGTGTGAATGTTCTCATGCCTTTTACAATGACTTTGTGTACTAAAAGCTTTCCCACATTGCTTGCATACATAGGTTTTCCCTACAGTGTGTGCTCTTTCATGTTTTTGAAAATCATTATATGTGGCAAAAGATTTTCCACATTGCTTACATACACAGGGTTGATCCCCAGTGTGAATTCTTTCATGTATTTGATGATCACTATGTGTACTAAAACCTTTCCCACACTGTTTACATACATAGAGATTCTCCCCTGTGTGAATTTTTTCATGTGTTTTACAATGACCGTGTGTACTAAAAGCTTTCCCACACTGCTTACACACATAGGGATTCTCTCCATTGTGATTTCTTTCACAGACCTGAACATCACTGGGTGTGCTGGAGGCTCTCAAGTTTTCCTTACATAGAAAGGTCTTCTCCCTAAGGTGAGTTCTTTCACTAAGATCAGTGTAGGATTTCTCACAATGATCATATTCATAGGGTTCCACTCCAGTCTTTATCCGTGCATCCTTCTGAAAGGCGTGGAAGTCAGTGCAGGTTCTTCCACATTCATTACACTTAAATAGCTTCTCTTCTGACCCCAAATACTCAGATGTCTTCAGTCCACTGTGATCTATGGTGGGCATATTTCGTGGGTAGCCTTTCTCCAACTCTTCATTTCTGCAAACAAACAAATAAACCAGTCACAATAAAATGGGTCTCCATATTAATGGTTCATCACAAGATCTGGTTTGGTTCCTCCTAAGAAATTCTGACCATTCACTGCATGCCCCAGAGGATACCTCCAAACCTTTCCCAAGAGTGGTATTCACTTAGGAATTTTTAAATTGGTACATTTTGCAGTACAGAAGGCTTAGTTTTATTCTGGGCAATTGATATACGTGTGTTTCACATGTCGAGCATTTTGATCCCTTTTCCCCATCACCCTCCCCCTTCTCTCCTTACCCAGTTTGTCTTCCTCATCTCCAAGAAGTCAGGCTTTCCTTTTTTAATCGCTTCTCCTTTACTTTATTGCCTCATGCATATTTTTGGTTTCTCATATAAGAGAAAGCATGTGACCTTTCACATTCTGTGTCTGACTTATTTCACTTCACATTTAGGATGAAGGCCCAACCATTTGTTTTGGCAAATGACATGATTATCATTCATCTTTGTGGCTAATTAGATAGCACATTTTTTCTCTTTGTTTCAGTACTGGAGATTTAACACAGGTCTTAGTACTGAATTACATGTCCAGCTTTTTAAAATTTCTTATTTTCAGGGAGATTCTCATTGACGATTAAGTTGCTCAGGCTGACTTTCAACTCCACATCCTGCTGAATCAGCTTACCAGAGTACTGGGAATGTACCATCATGCCCAGCCTATCAAAATTGTTCTTTATCCATTCATCCAATGATGGACATCTAGGCTCACTCCACAGCTTAGCTGTCACAAACTGTCCTGCTTTGAGTATGCATATGCATGTATCAGTATACTATGATAATTTTAACTCTTTTGGGACTATACTCAGGAGAGGTATTCCTGGATCAAATGGAACTTCTATTTCCACTTTTTGAGATGTCTTCATACTGATTATCATAGTGGCAATATTTAACATTGCCCCCCAAAAGTTGGAGGATGTCGGGAAGAATTTTAAAACATGAATGGCCTCAAATGTCTGGAACATGACTTGAAAACACTTGTTATTACAACATTAGCATTCATTTGTACTTTGATGTTGCATTTTGGCGGGCGGGGCGGGGGTGTGTGTGTGCCAGGAATTGAACTCAGGACCTTCGCTTGCCAGGCAGGTGCTTGTGCTGCTAAGCTATATACCCACCCCTCATTTGTACTTTGAATACTGCTTCAAGGTCAGCAATTTTTTTACATAACAAAAGTCGGATATATAGATATAACAGATACATGTACACATAGACATCCTGAAAATGTGTTTCTGTCAAAACTCAAAATTTATATCTTTTCATATATACCTATACACAATACCTAAATGCAATTTCATACATTTTCAGGGTGTGATCATGAAAGTACATTTTATTTTCTTATATCTCAGATAGTGTCACTTGTTGCAGGACATCAATACTACATTTCCTGCACTGGAATATTTCTCTCTTCAGCTGTCACATTATACACACTAAAACTATATACATCTTTGAAGAATATTGTGAGATTAAATAAAGTTGAGCATGGCTACATTTCCCTGGGTGTGACATTTCTGTTCACACTGAACCTTGAGGAACATTTCTTTTCAGTGCAAATTACCTTAGATGACTCCAGGCATTTTTATACTCTCCTTGCCAGTTATCCCAGGCTCCTCCTGAATCACAGACATAGAAATATAAGGAGATTCTATATTATTACACAAACATCAACAGATTCCAGTTAGGTTCATGGTATAACATAAGCAGGCCTGAGATATTCTTCAAAATGTTTTTCAATTCTGCTTAATGAAACTACACTGCTGAGCAACAATGTTCTCTGACTGTATCAATGAGAAAGTACTATTACCTTACCTAGAGCAGCCATGTTCCTAAAAGTTTCCCTCATCACGTCTCTGTAGAGCTTCTTTTGGGATGGATTCAGCAAAGCCCACTCCTCCATGGTGAAGTCCACAGCCACATCCTCCAATGTCACTGTTTCCTAAATAATCACACACATGTTTCTTGAAGGAAGGTTGAGACTCATAGCCTGGGATCTTTCAACTCCTCTCATGAACATGGTGGTGCATGTCTGTAACCCCAGCACTCAGCAGGCTGAGGAAGGAGGACTGTCATGAGTTTGGGACTAGTGTGGGTTACACAGTGAGTTCAAGACCAGCCTGAAGTGCATAGTGAGACACTATCTCAAAAAACAGAAAACAAAACAAAGAAGCTGTATGGTTGCTGAATCCTTCAAATGTTGACTCTGTCTTGGTCATCAAATCCATGTGTATGCATATTTTTTCATAAAGCAATTCTGATGCTACAGTGCCATTCACTGCTAAAGCAACAGCAGAATAGGAGCGCTGGTTCTTCTACTGGGTCACTGTTAGGGTACTTGAGCACTGTCTCTAATGCAGAGCTCATAGACGGAGCCTACCAGATCACCATCCACAGAACACTGGGCCAGATGAATATCTAATGAATTGTTTGATAGACCAAAGGTAATATCTCTTTTCAAACCTTATTTTCTTATGGCATTGAGTCATTCTTTCTTTGATTGTACTTAGGCTGTTTTGAAACTTGAATTTATAAATATCAAATAAGGGTTATGAATAATTAACATGTTAATGGAAAAAGTTTCACTGGAAAAGGTCTATGAACATTTGAAATAGGGAAAGGGTGACACTTTGTCTTATACCTTAGCGTCACAAAATGGTCCCCTTGCACTCAGATATAAGAAATTCTAGGGGGATATGGGACAATAATGAGGAAAAAGAAATTAATAAAATATACACATTGAAAACCAATATATCACAAAGTAATTAGACACAAAAGCAAAACTTTAGCCAGGTGTGATGGTGCATGCCTGTAATCCCAGCACTTGGGAAGTCAATGAAGGAGTATTGTCAAGGAGTTCAAGGCCAGCCTTGGCTACACAGTACATTTAAGGTGGTTTGAAATACAAAGTGAGACTCTGCCTCAAACTACCCCCATGAAAAGACAGCTTCATAAATATGTCACTTAGGAAAGAGATTTTTGATTTGGTAAAAATTCGTATCTGTATACTATAGAAATCTAACAACACTCAATATACATTTTAACCAAAAAAGTTGACAGCTTATATACTATACATGAAAGAGAGTAAAATTCCACCTTTTATGAGCCTCTACTACTGTTATTAGAATGACAAATGGCTCCAAGAAAGGAAGGCAGTATTCAATGGGTCCACATAAATATACATATTGATTCATGATAGAGCTGATGTTATATGTCTCTGGAGGAAATCAAAATCTATTTCAGTTATGTTCAGGGAGAAACAGGTGTGTACTCCTCTATCGGGTTAAGAATATCCCTTAATTATTGTGGGCTGGTCAGGTTCGCAATCTCCTGAAAGAGTGTGCGGCAAAGGCTAAATAAAAAGAGGCAAGTGGAATGGTTTCAAGGCTCCAGGAGGATCAAGGCCCTCTCACAGACTTCAAGATTCTCTCAGGGGTATAACCATGACCTTCTCTGGATGTCCCATGTTTATTTACTTATCACAAGAAGGGAGGGGAGTACTTAAGAAGGGTGGAACCACTCAAGGACTTCTCCAAGTAAGGTCTTAATAACCCACCCAGGAGTGAAATGTCTGAGTTATAGTCTTTATCTAGGTGAGATCAGATGTAAGTGTCCTTGGCTGTGACTTCCTCTTATCCTTTGAGGTATTCCGGCTTCATCTCCCATTACAGGTTTTAGTAGGGATTAGTGACTCACAGAGGTTCACTTACTATGAGTCCGCTGCCCATCTCCAAACAAGGAGCCTAAGCCTTGGACAGACTCACAAGAAAACACAGAAAGTCAATCAGTTAATTGAAGTCCTGCTCACAGCTGCTTTGCAGTGGTCTCCACCACTCTTCTATGTACAATAACGAACTTACCTACTGGAATGGGAAAGATAAACTTGAATTCCTTGAGAATGCATAGTGAAATAAGTTTTAGATGTGAAGAAGTGTTTCCTCAAAGATCAACTAACCATCAGAATTAGAAGGACAAGAAATATACAAAAATCATGGGATATAAACAAGAAGAAAACATTTACTCTGTACACAGTTTAAAAATTTTGTAGAGGGAGGAAAGATCCATGAACACAAATCTCAAAAAAAGACTGCAACACATTTAACTGAAGATAAAATCCTAACCAAAAAATATGAACCAAGTCTTTTCTGAGAAAACCATTTAAAAATGCAAGTGTAGGGAAGAACACACTAAGTAAGTAGACTTATTCAAAACGGAGAATAAGTGGATATGCTCTACACTCACTTCCTTTACTTTGGAGTTTACAAAAATCTGCAGACCACTGACTTCTTTCCACTGCGGAGAAAACACGATGCTACTACTCATGGAGATAGATGGGATTCAAGTAAACTCGAAAACTTCTGAACCACATGCCCAATGGAATGGGTGAGAAAGCACTTTGCCCTGATTTACATGCAAGCACACTGGGCAATAGTGAAGGAGAAAAATAACAACAACAAAACATGAAAGTACTTATCGGCAATTTGTAGAACACTCACATACTGAAATTCCAAAGGAGGAAACAAGAAGAACACTGTTTATAGAAAATCACACATGGTAAGCTTAGGAAGACTGACCAAAGCGGGAGTGGTCTTCCATGGAGCAAGAGAAATGTGGGTCTCACCCACTGCCCCTGCAATTCTGTATAAAGCACAAATATCCTCCACAACTGTTTCCCTGGTGGGAGGTTTGCAAGTAGCCAATCCGAGCATGTTATTCACTTCTCCTTGCTGATGACTGGCTGCTGCCCTGTAAGCCATCTTCAGCAGATGCACCAGCATTCCCGGATCAGGACAGCGTGCTGTACTCAGTGTAGCTGTCTCCAGTGCTCTGTTTTGTTCTTCTTAAAGTGCTAAGATCCCTAAGATGCTGCCAAAATACCCCGCACCTCTAAAGCTTCAAATTACACAACTGCCGGACACAGCACATATTTAGGGTTCACACTATAAAAATAGGCATTTATAGGCATTCTTCTCACCAAATCTGAAATTCAGGCTTTCTCATAATACACGTTTGCTCTAGGAATGTAACCCTTGCAAATTTCTGGGGTACACTATATTTACATTGTCATTATTGTTAAATCTCACCAAGAATTTTGAAAATAAAATGCATTGCAAATATTTAAACACTAAGTTACTATTAAGAAAGTACAAATGTAATTTATATCAGCCTGGGCTTCATACTGAGTTTAAAGCCAGCCTGAACTGCAGAGTGAGACCCTCATCTCAAAACAACAACAACGAGGATGATGGCAACAACAACATTACTTTAACTTTTTCTTGCCTTGGTCAGATACAATCAATTTCCATTCCATCTTTAAGTAGGAAAATGATAATCTTATGGTTAAACCATGAAAATAAATTCATAAGTCCTAAACGTAACTAACATTTTACACAATCAGCTTGCTATAACAGAAGCAAAGGGAAGCTGGTTAGGGATGAAGCCTGCTTCCTTGCAGGTCACAAAAGAATCCACACTCAGAAGGTTGAACACACTCCTGAGGTGATACACAATACACTGTGCTCAAGCAGCCCACAGCAGCTCAATCACAAGTGGTGAGACAGGGAAGTATTAGAAGTCAGATAATTTAAATCTGAGGCCATCTTCACAGGGTGAAATTTCATGTTCTCAGTCTCAATTCTGAGCAGAGACAAGTACAAATACCCACAGCCGGTTGAAGGTTGACTTTTGCATTTTCTCAATTGTTCCTTTGGATTCTAGTGTGTATTGCCTGCTGAGCACTAAGCAATTCTCCAACAAAAACTCATGGGCCCCAAGTCAATGTACCATCCAGAGTGACCACAACTTCGACTAATTCAGAGTGCACCTCTAGTACACCACCTCAAGTGAAGATTGGTGCCCAAAGCATTTGATACTCTTTTGCATAATCCTGAAGTTATCAAGGCGTGGCATACTGAGTCACACCATTACCACAAATGAATGTAATGCCTCCAAGTGGCTTAAGATAAAAAGGATGGTTATTTCCACTGTTTGAAAAATTATGATAGTCTTAGGTTCTCTCCTCCATTAAAAAAACTATACTATACACACAATTAATCTCAAATGTACAGACTAAGGGAAGAAAGTTCCAAGGATGTCTTTCAGAATGGCACTCACACATTCACAATGGAAGAAAGTTACAACATTTGTGATAAAAATAAATAATTGATGACGTTTAATTCAACCAAGCACTGTAATCATGGTATATAGCGGTGCTTGATGATCCACATCTGTAATCTCATCATGCTGGGAGGCTCACGAAAGAGGATAAGAGCTTCAAGTTAGGGGTGGTAACACAATGTCGAACTTCAAAATGATGATAACACCGTAAAGGGCCTCGATGTTCGTCTGAGTCATGTTCCTGGGCAAACCTTTACCTCCACAAAGATACCCTGTAATCATTTCTATTTCTGTGTAATATCCTCCCCATGAACCCTAGGTAATATTGCCCAACCAATACCTAAGCTAACAACAGAGAGACAAAATTTGCACTTATGGCTCAAAAATGATTACATGCACTTAGCAGTAACGAAGGAATTATTTATATAACGTTATGTAGAGTTCTTTTTTTCTTCCAAGGCTAAACTTCTGAGCCACTTTCAAACTGAGCCAGCATACAGCCCATCCTTTAATTCACATTAAACATTTTCAGAAGAAAACCACTGGATCAGGAGCTGATTTTGCCACCCACCATGATCCCTTGCTTTCTCACATTGTATCTAGTCTACTTTGCTCCTCCCTGCACAAAACACCACTTTATTCCTTATTATTGACATGCTTGCAGACCTAAACCTGGGGCTTCCCCTCAGCTGCAATATTGCTTTTAGTCATTATGCACTCCTACCTCATTCAGCATTTAATTTGTTTCGAGACAGGGTCTCACTTTGTAGTTCAGAGTGGCTTTGAACTCACTATTAGGACAGGCTGAACTTGAACTCCCAATATTCCTCTAGCCTCAGCCCAGGTGCTACGATTATAGGCATGTGCCACCACACTTAGCTAGTATGTCATTTTAAAAATAATGTCTAGGCCAGGGATATAGCTCAGTGGCCTTAGCACCTGCCTGTCAAGTGCAAGGTCCTGAGTTCAGTCCCAGTACCAAAAAACAATAAAAATAAAAAAATAACGCCTATAAACTGGGCATGGTGGGGCATGCCTGTAATCCCAGGACTCAGGAGATTAAGGCAGAAGGATCACTGCAAGTGCCAGACCAGCATGGGCTACAAAGTGAGCTCATGGCCAGCCTGCACTGCAGAGTGAGACCCTGTCTCAAAAAGACAAAAAAAAAAAGGTCTTATAAAATACCCCAGAAGGATCAGTTATGTGAGATGGTGCTTCTAATATATATTTTCATCACTTACAAATCACCTGGGGATGCCCTACTTGCAGGAGAGACAAAGTTTGGGTTCAACAGTTAGCCCTTTCTGCAAATTGTTTTTGCAGCATTATGTTCATCTTTCCTCCTTTACATACATAACTTCCTGTCCAGTTTTTGCCATTCAAAATTACAAGAAACTTACACTTTACTTCTTTCTTTACTGTGCTGCTCTGGGTATGATATAGCTGTTGAAGCAGACTTGCCCACATCCCTAACACTGAGCCTCATCACTGGCAATGTGAAACGTATCTCCCAATTTTAATGACATTTGTAAAACCTCTATAGTAACTTTGGGACTGTGGAGAAATGTTTGGAAATTTTGGAACTTATATTCAGCACAATTAAATCCAGACTGTTTAAGACCTCATATCTAAACTTTTAACAAATTTAGTGTAATTAGATAGTTTAGGCACTTTGCTGTTACTAAGAAAAAATACCAAATGCCCACAGTTTGGAAGAGAAGTTTACACTGCCTCAACTGCAGGGATGGTCTGCTACAGCCAAGGGGGAAACACGATGGGAGAGTGGCACGGTGAAGGAAAAGGAACTCAAGCCATGCAGCCTGGAAGGAGGAAGGATGGGAGGAGCTGCACACAAGAACACACTCTTCCAGGCCTTGCCTCTAGTGACCCATCTCCAACAGGCCCGCAATCCTAACAGCACATCCAGATACGGAACTCACCCATGAATGACTTCACTGATGAGGACAGGCCCATGGGAACCAGTCCACTTTCAAAGTCAGGAGACACTCAGGAGTCCTTTCACATATGCAGCAAATACCTGGTCTGCTG
>NW_004955420.1:30091415-30098693 GCF_000276665.1 Chinchilla lanigera | reverse complement strand
AAAAACAAAAAAAAACAAAGCAACGCCAGATACCAGAGCTCCTCCACAAATATGAGGAGTCTTCCTTTCTTCCCTTTTATTCCCTCTCAGGTGCCAAACCTGTGTACGGTGGATTTTCTCTGCTTTTATTGTGTTCTACAAGCCAAGCATCCACAGACAAAAGCTTCATTAACTTGCTGGTGTTTCCTACTTAGCATGGGGACATATTACAAAAAATGATCACAGGGGGCTGGGGATTTAGCTCAGTGGCAAAGCGCCTGCCTGGCAAGCATGAGGTCATGAGTTCAGTTCCTGGTACCGGAGAAAAACAAACAAACAAACAAAAACAATTAATGATCACAAAGACCTAAATGAGTTTTTCTCTAAACATTCCCTTCAGGCAGGCGCTTATGCAGCTGAGCTATGGCCCAGCATTCCCTTCGCAAATGTTTTCCATACATACAAATTTTATTTGGAAGCCAGTGAATGCTTGTAAGTACAAAAGCAAACATCTTCCCATAAAAGCCCTATTACAATCAGAGTCACTTTCACAGAAGGAACAACCCACCAAACCATCTCTATATGAAACAGCTGCTTCCCAACACTCTGCAACTTGTCATAATTAAGAATCCTTAAAAAAAAAAAAAAATAGAATAAAGAATCCTTAATGCTGAACATGGATTTAAAGCATGGGAATAATTTCTCCTTACAAAAAAACCAAAGACACCAAAATTCATCTTTAAATGACAAGATTTGTGGAGAAAGACATTCTTTAATTTATCTTTCAATGTATTACTCATTTGGAACTTCGGGCCTGACCAAGCCATATGACAGTTTGATTCTGGAGGAAGTCTAGCAAAAGCATTCCTGTAAAAGGCAATGATAGCAGGACCTGTGTCCCTGTGGAAAGCCACTGAAATAACACTAGATGCTTTGCTGAGATATGCCTGAAGGGATGATAACATGATGGCTAACTAAGTCAAGTCTCACTCCTGTGATAATTAAGTTGTATTGTCCTCGCCAATGCTGTTAATTATTCCTCCCATTTGCCATGTTGCTGCTTTTTGTTTGTATCCCAATAAAAGCCTAAGGAGGATGGTAATGCAAGCTTCAGTCCAAGAGGCTGCAGCCCCCGATCCCATAACTTTCTCTTGTTTTTCTTTTCATCTGCGGGCACCTTGTTCTCGGGACCTGTCACCCCACACAGAAAGGGACTATACACCGACGAAGATTTATAGAAACATGAATTGTCCACTTTTTCCTAAGCATTGGTAATGCCTTCATTGTTCCAGTTGAATATAGTGGTTGTTAGAATGAAGTACAAAAGGCTGATAAATGAGTACTCTATAATTGGTTACATACATGTGGGCACAGGTTGTCAGGCTGTTTTATTCTGAGCAAGTTAATTGGGAGTTTCTCTTATCATACAGCAGGGAGGTCAGGGGCTAGGGCGACTGGGAAGAATCAATCACCGTCTTAGACAGAGTTGGTCTTTCTCTAGGTGATAAATCCTTGCAACAAGCTAACAAGATACACTATCTGGCTGAGTGACACTCACTTTACAAGTGGCAGGTGGTGCACGTTGGAATTCCAAGGCTAGTTAAGCTTTGCTGTTCTCTAATCATGAGACCAGGCTAGGTTTGCTTGGGCTGTCCTTGAATCCAATGTCTGGCTATAAGGTTTAAAATTACCTTTACATTTAAAAATTGCTTTTATAAGTAGACTCATGTAGTCATTTCTATAACAAATCCGAAGTATCTTAGAAGTTCCTCTCTCTGTCAAAAAATGAAACAGCCACACATTTTTATCTTCTTGAGCTGAAATACATTACTCAATTTAAATCATTCATTTAAAGCAGGGTTAAAGGACATATGATGACATTTTAAGTTTACATTACAGACACAGTTTTGTGGCCATTGATAATAGCATATGAACATATGAACAGGAGAGAACACACATCAAACACTATATTGGGCCAGAGTCTATGGATTATGACCCAAAAGCTTCTAAGATTCTAAAGAAGAAAGCAAGGAACAGAGGTTGGGAAGGAAGTGTGAGAAAGAGAAAAGACAGATAAAAAAGGAGAAAGAAATATGGAGGCCATAGTGTTGTCATAAACTACACCTCTAGCCAAATGTACTCTGAAGTAAGGGTTTTGTGGATAAGGCCTTTATATGTTTATTTAGATCCTTGTTCCTAAGGCCAGATACGAGGGTACTGACTATAGTGTGCAAGACTTTTCAAGAAGCCTTTGAAACTTCCTAAATGGGGACAGAAATAAATGATGAATGAAGAGGCAGAGAGCTTTTACAGCTTCAGTAAGGTAAACTGCACTTGACAAGGACATTTACTGTCCCTCAGCAGAGTGGATCCTTAAGGTGGCAGTCGCCATAGACACAGGAGAATTCAGTGAAACTAAGTAGCCAGTGAGATCTGACACAGGCTGAGTAAGATTTCTTCTCATTACAATTGAAATTAATTGCAAAATTAATGCCCTCACCATGCTGTTCAGTGAGCAGGAGGGCTGACGGGTCCTCTTGATGCATGTGTGAGCTTCTTTGGTTTAGACTGTGCAGTGTTGGGTGCCGTGTTTTTTGTCCCAGCAGCAGACCAGGTATTTGCTGTATATGTGAAAGGACTCCTGAGTGTCTCCTGAGTTTGAAAGTGGACTGGTTCCCGCGGGCCTGTCCTCATCAGTGAAGTCATTCATTGGTGAGTTTCATATCTGGATGTGCTGAGGGAAGGTCTATTTTTGTTAGGTTTGTAGAGGTTCCAATCAATAGTTGGCTGGCTCCAAGGCAGAGTGGCTTGGCAGAGGGGCATGGCACACAGTAAGCTTGCTCATGGCACGGCATCGGGAAGCAGCAAGCCATCAAGGGAGAAGGAGTCACACGCGCACGCACGCAAACACACACACACACACACACACACACACACACACATACATACATATATATGTCCATTTGTGTATATGTCCTCTTAAGTCACACCCACAGGGACCTCCCTCTTCCCAACAGGCTTCAACTCCCAACATCCTTGCCATAAGCCCATCAGAGGAATAATCCACTGTCACCCATGACTCAGCTGCCACCGATGAGCACATGATGCTTTGCAAGAACATTTAGTCTCAAACCATAACCTCTAGTTAAGTACGAAGGAAAGTGGGGAGGGGCTGTAGTAAAGAAAACTCATTTCATATATGAAATATATACTCACTGCTGCATATGCACACACAAATATGCATAATTCATATATATTTCATTCTTCTCACATATTATCACACTAAAATGTGCATATATCCCTTTGCTAAATGCTAACTCAGCCTTCTACGCAGACTCAGTGATAAATTTCAGAGATACCACTGACAGAACAAAGAAGGCCACAAGGCGCGTTCCCAAGAATTTCCATGAAGGCAGTAAGAGGGTCAGTGGCCAACCAGGGCTCTCAGAGCCCAAACTAGCCAATGAAGGCATGAAACTCTCAAGGGAGAGAGCCCTTTCTTGCCATATAATGAAAGGGGCTAAGAACAAAGACCCTCACGAGCCAGCTCCAGGCCCCCTACCTTACTCCAACAAGACAGCTGTCATCTCCTCACATTTCCCTCTACTTTCTGATACACTGATTTTATTTTTCCTTCTTCATTTATATCACTAATTCTTTGGGTAAGATTACAAATTCTAGATTAATATAATTTATTCTCACAAGATACAACATTAGCATAGAAAGCTCTTGTGAATATCCTATGGAACAAGACTATCACTGAAAAAATAGCATCTTTTGAAGTGAGTTCAGACTAGTTGTACATAGAAATAGTTAACACTGGAAAATTAGAAAATATGGGGACACAGTCCTACTGAATTCCTTAAGAAACAACAGAAAATAGAATCATATAAGATGACATACTGAAACAAAGCAGGAGAAAACAACAGAAAGATTATACAGTATTATCTCTTTTTTTCTTGGTACTAGGAATCGAACTCATGACCTCACGCTTGCCAGGCAGAGGCTTATGCTGCTGAGCTATATTCCTGTGTACAGTATTACAAATAGAACAGGGAACACTAAGATGGACGAGTGGCGAGTACTGAGGGCTCAGTCATCCCATAGGAGAGTGATTGGCCAGGAGCCATCTTGAAGAGGGGCCAGCTGAGCTCAGAACTCAGAGAGGCTGCTGGCTCCATCTAGTGGCTCCCACCTTGATGCAGGTTCTCAGAAGGAAGGTGCACTGACTGCTGCAGGCTGAATGGATCTGGTCTCAATCCCCATGGCCAGATTATACTCTGAACCCCAGGGGAAAAAAAGGTGCAGGCTCACGGAGATTGTTCACTACTCCACCATAAAGCTACTGCTGGCTTGCTGCGGTAAACCAACACAGATATGTCACCACAAACTCTACCAGTGACAGCAGAGACAAACCTGGAAGTGGACCTTTTTCTCTCATTTTTTTTCTTGTTTTTTTCTCTCATTTGTTTTGTTTTGTTGTTGTTGTTTACTTCACTGTTTGATCTTGTTTGTCTACGACTGTGCCCATGGATTCTAATCTCTTTGTGGTGGTTGTTCTGTCCCTCCTTTTATTTCTTCCTTCTCTCTTTCCCTCCAGTCTTCTGCACCAGTTCCCCAAAGTGAGTGTGATTCACCCACGTCCTCTGGCCTTACTTCTAATCTCTTGGTCTTCTTCTCTATTTTTGCCCCAGCCCATTTTAAAGTCTAATGCCTCAGGGTAAAACTGACATATGACGGACTTGTATACTGCATATAGCTATCTGGTTTGTTTTAGATTTTGTGAAAGAACCACAAAACTAGTTCATAGGGTTAAAGGTGGCAAATTAATGGTTACTTCAGTTTCTCATTTTGTAAACTGTATTTGATGCTACTGTTACTGGTGATGGTATCACTTTACCAAAAGTGACATAATGGTTCTAAGCAGCTGTTCATCCTGGTATTCCAAGATTTAGATCAAATAAAGGTCATAGAAAATACTGTGTGACCATGCCAAAGAAGCAGTGGCTGGGCAAAGCAGGTGGCAAATTCTCATCCCTAACAAAATGAAGAGGTAGAATCATACAACAGACTCAAAACCCAAAATCTCAGAGTAGTCATTTCCTAAGGGTTCAAAATACTAGCAATCAAGCAACTCACTATAGGCAATTTATAAGCATCAACCCAGGAATTGAAGTAAGAAAATAAATACAGTGAAAGAGAAGACAATGAAACAAGATGCAACCCCACACATCCAGTTCACTAAAGGCAAACATAGCGGGCAATGAGATGAGACAATCTGAAAGCCACCCACCTGGCCTCTCTGACGTGGTAAAAACAAAGCAACTGCATGAGGCTGCAGAAAAAAATCAAATCACAAATAATTTCTCAGATAACTGGTAAGATAATGTGTACAATGAAAGCTATGCTTAGTGACTCTAGAGAATATACAGATTTTTTAAAAAAATAGAATTTAAGAAAATAAAGGCTGGGTATGGTGGCACACACCTGTAATCCCAGCTCTTGGGAGGTTGAGGCAGAGGATCATTGCAATTATGAGACCAGCTTGGGCTACAAAATGAGTTCAAGTTCAGCCTGAACTGCATAGTGAAACCCTGTCTCAAAAAGACCAAAAGAAAGAAAGAAAGAAAGAAAGAAAGAAAGAAAGAAAGAAAGAAAAAGATACACAGACTGACAGAAGGGATCAAGAAGCAAGCTTCAACAATATTCTACATAAAAGAAACACATTTAATTCAAAAAGAAATTCACATACTGAAAACCAAAGGATGGAAAATAATGTTCCATGACACAGGAACCCAGAAAAAAGCAAGGGTAGTTTTTCTTATTGCAGGTAAAATAAATTGCAAGCCAACACTGATTAAGAGAGGCAAAGAAGGGCACTACATCCTTGTAAAGGGAACAATCCAAGAGGAAGACATAACAATTGTAAATATATATGTAACAAATATCAGTGCAGCCAATCATATAAAGTAAATATTAATAAACATGAAAAATCAAATACACACTAATACAATTGTATTGGGGGATCTCAATACCCCACTGTCACAAAAAGACAGATCAATTAGACAAAAAAATCAACAATGAAATATTAGAACTCAACCAAACTTTGGAACAAATGGATTTAGCACATGTCTATAGAGTATTCCATGCCACAATGTCAGAATACACATTCTTTCATCAGAATACACAGTTTAGTTTTGTGGGGTACATCGATCTGGGGTGAAGTTTGTGTTCTTTTTGAGCTTGAAATACTTCATCCAAACTCTCCTTGACTTGAGGGTTTGTGCTGAGAAGTCCGCTGTGATTCTGATGGATTTTCATTACAGGTGCATGAGATGTTTTCCAAAACAGACCACATACTACCTCATAGGAACATGCTTAACAAATGTAAAGGAATGGAAATTATCCCATGCGTAGTATCACACCAGAGTGCAATTACATTGGAAATCAATAACAAAAGAAACCACAAGAAATTCATAAACACATGGAAATCAAATAACACCCTCCTGAACAAACAATGGGTCACAGTTGAAATTAAAGAAAAAATTAGACAGTTTTTACAATGAAATGATAATGACAATACAAGATACCCAAAACTTATGGGGCACAATGAAAACAGTCCTAAGAGGGAAATTTATAGTCGTGAACACCCGTTATCAGGAAAAGGCAGCAAGGGCAAACAAACAACTTAATGTTGAACCTCAAACTTTTAGACAAAGAAAAGCAGGCCAAGCACAACGTTCATACAAGAGAGGCAATTGTAAGGATCAGAACAGAAATTAATGTACTGAAGACTAAAAAACCATACAAAGAATCAATCAATCAAAGACTTGGTTTTTTAAAAGATTAAATAAAGTGGACAAACCCTTAGTCAGCCTTATCAAAAAAAGGAAAGAAAAGACTCAAATACAAACAATTAGGAATAAAGGGGTGAAATCACAATTGACCCTGCAGAAATCCAGGAGGTCATCTATACCTACTTTGACAACTTGTATTCGAATAAGATGGAAAGTGAAGAAGAAATGCACAGACTGCCAGATATTTATGAATTATCAAAGCTGAATCAAGAAGATATGAAAATGCTAAATAAACCAATATCGATCAATAACAACATTGAAGATGTAATTCGAACCTACTAAAAAAGAAAAGCCCAGGACCTGACAGATTCACTACTGAATTTTACAAGAAATTTAGAGAAGACCTACTATCACTACCTCTCTAACTCTTGAATGAAACTGAAAGGGCCGCATGCAGCGGCGCACACCTGGAATCCCAGCACTCAGGAGGCTGCGGCAGGAG
>NW_004955420.1:30078933-30090905 GCF_000276665.1 Chinchilla lanigera | reverse complement strand
TGAAAGCTTTCGCTCTAAAAGCAGGAACAAGACAAGGATGTCCACTTTCACCACTCCTATCCAATATAGTTCTGGAAACATCAGCCTGAGCAATGAGACAAGAGAAAGTAATGAAAGCAATAAGGAAAGGAAAGAAAGAAGTTGAATTATTATTAGCAGATGACATGATACTCTACAAATAGGACCCCAAAAACTGCACCCAAAGACTTGTAGAATTGACAACCAAATTCAGTAGTGTAGCTGGATATCAAGTCAACACTCAAAAATCAATAGCATTTCCATGCACTAAAAAACAAATAAACAAAGGCACAGAGAGAAATTAGGGGAACATGAGAAATTAGGGGAACAATAGCATAAAAAGAATGAAAAACTTAGGGGAACAATAGCATAAAAAGAATGAAATACTTAGGAATCAATCAATCAAAAGAAGAAAAACAATGAAATACTTAGGAATAAAAAGAATGAAATACTTAGGAATCAGTCAATCAAAAGAAGTACAGGACCTATACTTTGGAAATGACAGTAATCTGAAAAAGAGACTGAAAGAATATAAGAAAAAGGAAAGGTATCCCTTTCCTTGCTCATGGATAAGTAGAACCAACATACTAAAAATACTCCCAAAATTGTTACACAGACTTAATGAAGTCCCAATCAAAATAGCATTAGCACACCTCACAGAACTAGAGAAAACATCCCTAAAATGCATTTGGAACCAGAACAGACTAAGAGTAGCAAAAACAATCCTACACAACAAAAGCAAGGCAGTGGCGTCATAATCCCTGACACGAAATTTTACTATAAGGCTGTGGTGATAAAAACAGCATGGTCATAAACATATATGTGTAGGCACGGGAGGCAGGCAGGCCGCAGGCACCCACCCGGAAGACTGCGTGGAAGGGGAACGGGGGCCCTTTGGGGCCTGGCACACCTGGCTGTGCAGGTGCCCAGAAAGGAAGGCCACTGGCGCCCACCTGGGAGGCCGCATGGATGGGGCGTGCCAGCCCTTCCAGGCCCAGGCCCCCTAGCTGTTCAGGCGCTCGGGAGGGAGGCTGGCCGCAGGCAACCACCTGGGAGGCCACACAGTAGGGTGCGCCGGCCCTTTTGGTCCCTGACCGCAGCCATGCAGGCGCCCGGAAAGGCAGGCAGCAGGCACCTGGGAGGCAGCATGGAGATGCACACCAGCCTGTGAGTCGGCCGCCACCACGCGGTCGAGAATAGGCATGCCACAGAGAAGCACCAGCACAACAGGCCCACCCAGAGACGTGCGTGAACCATCCTGACATGGAGAAACCTCTGGAAAAACATGCCACATGGCGGGTGGCTCTTGGCCCTGTCCTTGACAGCCAGAAAGGTCAGGAGTCAGCAATGGAGCAGCTCATGAACAAGGACTCGGAGAACACGAGAGTACTGATGCCCGACAACTCAGAGGTCGAGCAGACTGAGGATGCGAGAGCCATTTGCGAGCTGGAAATCAGGAGGACCTTGTGCAATACCTGGGGAGACACCCTGGAGGCCATTCTTCCCCTAATTGTACAGGCTGCAGTGGAGGAGCGAGCGAACCCCCAGAGAGGTCTGAAATGAGACTACATGGATTACATGGGTGCCTAATATTCAGATTCTGAAGAACTGCCTTCATGGAGAAGGTATGTGTCTAGGTTACCTGCCTGGAACACTTCGCACCTGATAGTGCTGAGACTGACTAGCGGGCCGAGGACTTCATCCACATGTTCCTGCTGCCTGTGTTGATGGTTGAGGAGAGGACACTAAGTGGTTGCAGGGTCCCAGTGCACTGGGAGGCTGTAGAGAACACCCCTCTGCTTTCTTAGACAAGAGGCATTCATAGAGCATACTTCCCTGGATCCCAGTTCAGTAGAGGGACAAACTATTCTTAAAGGTAAGTGTATTACTCAGCCAGCCCCAGACAGTAGAAAAAAGCTACAAAAAAATCGCTCTTGCCCCAGATAGCTCACTTGAGAGTTAGTAAGAACTGCCTCCTTAGTATTTTATAGCCATGAGGAGGAGGAGGCCAAGGAGAGAAAATAGACTGAGAAAAAACAGTTGCCTTTACTGCAGCACTAAGAGAAACAGACCCTAAGTCTGATTCACAGGGCCCCAAGAAGAACTCGTCAACTACATTCATCTGCTACCGCTGTCAAAAGCCAGGCCACCTCAAGAGGAACTGCCCTAAGAAGTCCCCTGGGCCATGTCCTGACTGTAAAGAGGTTGGACTGCCCTCTGAAGTGAAGGCCCCAGAGCTCAGACTCCTCCTACCAGCTGGTCCAACAGGAATAAAGGGGCCCAGGGCATACTCTGCCAATTCACTCTGGCCAGACCATTACTTCCCAAGAGCCCTGCATAATCATGACTATAGAGGAAAAAGAAAACAGCCTATTGCTGGACACTGGTGCTAGTCTCTAGGTCCTTCTTTTCAATCTTGGCCTTCCTTCCAGCCATCACACCTCTGAAAGAAGTCACTGATGAGGTAATCCACTATTTTTCACAACCCTTAGGCTGTAACTACTTGTTAGATCTTTCTTGCCTATCTCTGTCTTTCTGAGAAACCACTTTGAAGATAACACCAGGTATTACAGCAGCCACTGATAATTTCCTACCAATCTGTCCATATCTCTGTAATGTTTGCATTGTTCCTATGCTATTTCACAAATGGATGTATGTTTATTACTATGTGTTTTCAACCACAACCACTGAGAATAGTCAATGATTATTTCATTGATCATTCATGAATAGCTCTACTGCTAACGCTGGATAAAGGAAGCAGAGAGCCTTGATCGATACTGCATGCTACCAGCCAGTGTGCAGTAAGATCAGGGTAGGGTGCTATACAACCCCAAGAAGACTGTAGTAGTAACAGTGTACAGTGCTGGTTCAGTTCCATAGAGGTTCAGGCTAATACTGGTCACTGGCTTTGGGCCTGTGACCTGCGTTTTTCAGCCCATAACACTATGAGTGTTTCTTGCCGGCTTGATCTAAGCTATCTGACCCTGGATGTCTATCAGGGCTGTCCCTCAGCCAGATCTCAGGCCCTCCTGAGAGGGAGCCAACCCATGGCTACTGAGTCCCTGCCCCAAAGTGGCATCCAGTCAATTAGCCTCTCCTGAGGACATCTGGAAATGGAGTCACTCCCAAGTCAGTGAAGTCCACTGTGTCCTACTCTGCTCCATAGCTGTGTTTCTCCTTGGAGGTCTCCAGGGTCCCCTGCCATCACCACAGCTCTGTAGGCTTCAGCCTCCTCTCTCGAAAACCCCGTGAGCAGGAGCCAGGGACAATGCAGTTTGCCACCTACTTCTTCTGCCTTGAGGTCCAAAACCTTGCGCTCCCTGTGGGCTCCACTGCACCCTTCAGGACCTTCCTGGGTCTTAGGGACACATCTCCCTCCTTCTTCTATTCTCCAACTTGCCATACTCTAGCATCTGGACTCCCAATCTGGGAGAGGCTCACTTCCTGCTGCTCATCACTCTGCCATCTTCCCAGAAGCAGATATGCTAATATTAAAACACGAACCTTCATACATAGTTAAGCATCTCCTAAAATTTTTCATTAAAGTCCATTTCTTTTTCTAAATACAACCGTTCAGACTTAGTAAATAAAACAATAGGGTTTTCTTTGGCATCAAGGGCAAATCCACCAGGGCTCTGCTCAGCTGTCTTGCACTAGTGTTTACCCTTCATTCTATCAACAGAATATTTGCAGCAGCAGCTCACTTTTTTGGTGTCAACTGATATTTAGTTCTTGTTTCCATCTATGATTTCCCACATTTTTGGCATATGCTTGATTCTTCAAAGAATCACCTGCAGAAAAGTGTTTCTGATTCTCACTGAACTTGAATTTAATAACAGCCCAGCAGGATGGCTTACAGCTGTAATCCCATAATGCAGCAGGCAGATGCAGGAGGACCGCTGCAACTTTGAGGCCAGCCAGGGCTATACAGTGAGTGCAGGCCAGCCTGAACAACATGGCAAAACCACATCTCAAAAAGATTAAAAAAAAAATCAAATTTGATAACAGGTTATGTTGTACACTTACACTTTGTATGAAAGAAAGAAAGGATAGATTAGTGAATGAACATCACATCAGAAGTATTTCCAAACATTAAAAATTCCTTTTCCTTAGGATGAAAGAATTCATGTATTTCTTTTTAAAAAATTTTACATTAAGGAGAAAAACCCCAACTATCTCAAGACATAATAATAGGAGAGTAACAATGGTTAATACATCTTGTATTCTCATGTTTAGTCACTCAGAGTACAAGACATATGCATTGAATTGTCCAAACAACATTACACAAACTTTTCTTTTAAATGAACTAAGAGAAATTAACAGTACAAGTATCTTAACTATCTTGTGTGTGTGTTTGTGTGTATATGTTTGTTTTCCTGTGCTTCCTTTTTTTTTCTTTCTCCCTTCCCAGTTTCTTTCCTTTTGAACAGTTTCTTCCAATTTCACAATATCGACTATACATTTTGGATCTTATTTGCTCTTTCAGCTTCTCACATTAGGGAGACAAAAATGATGCTTACACATAGGGGTTTGATATATTTCACTTATGAGTATGGTCTTGAGTCGCATCCATTTACCTATAAAAGTATCCAGTTTATCCTTCTGATTTCTTACAAACGTGTTTGTTACTTGTCATCATCAAATCCTTTGCTATACCAGAATAAAAGGCTACTAAGAACTCTATAGTCAAGAAAAATGTAACAGTGGTTGGTTGTGAAGCAGATAAAATGCAAAACCAGTTATTAAAACTATAAAACTGTAACACAGTGAGTGCCACTTTTGCAATAATGAGACATAGTTACTGTCTTTCAATTCAGTACACTTTCTAAATAAAACACTTCAGAATCAGAAAAAAAGGACACAAAAGCAGTTCACTTTAGCTCAATTTTTGGACAAGGGGAAGGAATTACACCTGGTGATCATCTTCTTGGTGACAGCACCCCAAAATCACAGGTGAGAGACTGGTGACAGCCAGAATATATGTGAGTGTTTTTCACTCTGACGCTTCCTATTCTAGCATTTAATGAAGAGACATCAAAAAGCAAACTTCTCCTGCATAATTACCTTCCAGGTTCCCCAGCTGTGCAAATTTACTCAGATAAAGCTTCCATTTCTTAGTATATATCAGTGAGGACTTCACATCATTATGAGTTCTCAATAAAACGAACCACATAAAATCATCCCAGTTTCCACATTTTCTATCCTAGGTATATACAAAAAAATTGTGAACGTGAAGTCTGCACGAAACTTGTACGTGACTGTTTGTAGGTTAGTATTCATCAAAGCTAAAAGGCAGAAACAACTGACATGTCCATCAACTGATGACTCTCAAAATGCAAGCTACCCAAAATGAATATTCTTCATCTAAACAAAGAATTAAGGTCTTGATTCCTACATTTATGGATTAATTAGGAAATGCCATGTCACCACAACAGACATAGAGACAGTGTCGAAATAACGACTTCTATAAAATGGCCAGAATACCAAAATCTTTGGATTAGACAGCACAACAGCAGTTCATGACCTTGGCAGAAGTGAAAAAAATAGTCATAGTAAGGACAGTTTCTAAAGTGCTACGGAAACTCTTCTATATATTTTACTAAGGATCTCCAGGTTAGTGCATACTGTTATGCAAGGTAGGGCACTGTTTTTTAAGCTAAATAATATTCTGTTGTATAAAAACCACACTATTCTTATGCATTCCCACACCACTATGCAGTAAATTCCTCAAAGTGCCATGATCTATATGCTTTGTTACAAAGTAATGGATTATATTCAGGTGCAGAGTAACAGGAAAATTCTGTTTCTATATCAATAGACATTCAATTCAACTCTTGTGCTTTTCAAGTAATTACTTGATCAGCACTCAACTTTTAATAGTATAAATCTCTTAATATTAAAACAAGGCACTCTATATTTTTAAACACCTGCCAACAAAAAGTTGATTCATTCTGTTCCTTTTTGTAAGCATGATAGGGCAAGAGAAACTCCATTTTTCTGGTTTTAACATCCTAGTAAGGGAGGTCACTTAAAGTTCACTTAAGCTGTAGTTGACACCCCCCGACCCCGGCCCCTGATCAACTTGCTTAAAAGCAGAGCAGCACCATAAATCGGGAACAGAACAACAGCAAATTGGGAAGTAGGTTAAAGGCTAACCCACTATGGTCCCTGGAGTTTGGTTGTCTGACCTCCTGGGAGAAAGGTAAACTTTGTGTTAATTATGTGATGTTCTTGTGAGATTCCCGAAGATGAAGTAATGGTTACTATGGAAACCTGAAATGTACTAAAACAAAAGGTGAGGCCCAGAGCAGGACGCACATCTTCCCTGACTCCGGGTTAGGGCCGTTCCGTCAGCCAGCTCCAATAGAGCTTTGTTCATTGCTGCTTTCTTTGGCTTTCTTATGAGTGTCTTACTCAGTGGACTCGCTTGCCGTAACAAGCACAAGTGTGTGACTCAGTATATTAGGAAGAAAAGTGATTCACTTTGTCTCACTGAATCACCAGAGCCAGTTAAGCCAACCTCAGCCGGGCTCTCCTCCACTGTCTCACACTAGTGTTTCCCCTGTGCTTTTAGATCAGAACATTCCTAGTGCTGAGTCATAGCATCGAAGCCCTAGAGCTTTTGATGCAACCCACATTCACGCTCCCTTCTGCGCTCAGCACCTTTTCTGTTCCATAAACTTTTAACTTGCATTCTGCATTCTCAGACCCATTTTTTCCTGATATGAAACAGTAACTTGGCACATTTAACGGGTTAAAATGCACTCTGCAATATTTACAAATTAGTGTTCATAAAAGCTAAAAGTAGAAACACCTGAGATGTCCACTGATGAATAACCAAAAAATGCAAGCTTTCCATATTATCCATTCATTAATAGAAATAATTCTGTGATAAAGGCTACACTATAAATCCATCTTGCAAAAAAGACAGACACGGAAACAGTGTCACATTATCCACTTACACCATGGCTAGAACATTAAAATATACTGAGTACACAGTAGGCTTGCCATTCATATGGCTTGGGGAAATAGGAGAAATAAGGAGAGAGGTTTCCTTTAGGAGCTGAATAAAATATTCTAAGGGAACTAGGCTGTTGACTGCATATTTTTATGTGAATAAATCAAATAGTAACTAATTACTTGAGTAGAGATGGCACAAAAAATTTCTACTTAATAAGAAATATAGAAAGCACTTGGGGATCTATTTGCAGTGGAACAAATAATAATGAATGAAGGGAGAACGGCAGGAAAGAGGGAGAGATCTAAGAGGCAAATGAAAAAAGATGGGTAGGAGAGCCACAAATGCAAGCAAGGAGGGATAAAATTAGCAAAAACAATTAGAAAAGGGAAGCCACAGGGCTGGGGATGCAGCTCAGCGGCATACGTGCTTGCCTGGCAAGCCTGAGGTCATGAGTTTGATTCCTAGTACCAAAAAAACAAAACAAAACAAAAAAGGGAAGTCACACAACAAAAGAATGAGAAAAGGAAATAAGAAAAAGCAATATGTTCGCGAGGGATAATGACAAATAGAGAAAACAAATAGACAGGAAAAAGGAAGAATCACGGAGGCCAATGTGTCTCTACTTCCTACAACCCAAGCCTCGAAACTTTGAGGTGAGGGTTTTGTAGGACAGGCCTTCTTGTTGTTCTGACCCTTGTCCCTAAGATTAAAGGCGACAGGATCGTTGCCCTTCTATGTCAGACTCTGCAGAGTGTCCTCTGAGACATGTCAGAATTGGGGCTGGAAATAACTGACAAAGGAAAGGCCAGAAAACTTGTCAAACACAGTGAGGTATCATACCCACAGAGAAGGCCCTCTGCTGTTCCTCAGGACAGGAGGCCCTGAAGATGGCAGATCAAATGAACGCACTCGAGACGACAATGAGGACTAGACAACTTCTGTGACCACGCACATGACGAGTAGAACTGCTTTTCTGTGCAAGGCCTCTTCACGAGGGAAATTCTTGGCTAACATTAGAATCAAACAACATACAAATCCAGTGCTGTCACCATAACTGCCATAACTGAACACAACCCAGGATAAAGCCACAAGTTAGACACTGTCACGGGGACTAATATCCACCTTGTGACACATATTCAGGCAAACAGACAAATAGTGGGCCTAACCAGTAACAATGAGCAAGATATGAGTGCGGCAAAGGATAAAGAAGAAGAACATCAGGAGAGCCCAGGACGCACAAGTGATGAAGAAGTGGAGGCACAGCAGGTTGACCACCATTGATGACGACCCAGCACAATTCTAGAGATGGGAAAAGCAGAAAGAAGAGGTACAAGGATGCGTGCAGTCTGCATTCAGTCCAGACCATACCCTGATGAGCAGATTCCCCTGCAGCATAAACATGTTGATTGAAAGTCCAACAGGAAGGGAGCAGGCTGCAGCTGCCATAGGAAAGCCAAGAAGCCAAAAACAATGACCTGAGACAAAGTTCAACAAAATGGTGACACTTAAGTTGTGACACAGAACCAATAGCAACTTAATAGCTCCATGCTACTGACCAACTTGCTAGGCATTGTACTGTCCTTTTCTCCTCTATTCAGTTATAATACCCTGAACATTCACTGTAGTGAAAGCTAAAAGTGAGACCAATATATTAACTCGTAAGCCAACGTTGGCCAACTAACGGGGGTTTGTTGGCACTGGCTGTAAGAAAGGGCATGCATTTGTAGCATTGCGAACAAGCAGGGTTGATCGGGTAGGTACTTCTCATAGTGAGCATGTTCTAGAAAACACCTATTTGATTTGGTATTTAATATAGTGGATTCTCCAAGACTATTCACGTTTTTATTGACTACTGCAACGTTTGATTGATTTTAAACCTGCATATTCAGCCTTCAATCCAGATATCTTATTTCCTATTGAAATGAAGGGAGATGGGAACAATGCTATATACTTGCAAACTTAGCTCCTTGGGAGACTAAAGTAAGGGATCACAATTTGAAGGTCAGAACAGGTAATTTAGCAAGAGACTATAGTGGTATGAAACTAGCAGGCTGGTATGAGACTTGCAAGTATCTTATAAAATTTCCCTGAAGCTGGACATGGAAGCACAACCCTGTAATCCCAGCACTTGGGAGGCTGAGGCAGGAGGATCACTGCAGGCCCGAGACCAGCATAGGCTAGAATGTGAGCTCAAACCCAGCCTGAACTGCATAGCAGGACCCTGTCTCAAAAAGCCAAAAAAAAAAAAAAAAAAATCCCTGAAATTCAAGTCGTAAATAACACAGCTTCTCTCAGCAGATAGAAATAGACCTACTTCCACCAATATACATATGCAGATGGTTTTGGTGGCAAATTTACCATTCATCAGAAATGTAATTAAAAGCTGTTAATTCTAATGTACTTAGAAATATTCTGACAAATAGTATTAGATATATTTACACTGTGTATGAAATAAGAAAGAAATATTTTTCAAAAAAAAAATCCCCAGACATTTATAAAAAAATTGTTAGGACATAAGAAATTTTCCTTGAATTACAAAGTAAAAATATTATGCAGACTGTAATAGACAAGTACTACAAGTAAGAGGGAAGGAATGGGCCCAGAATTCCAATCTGTACTCACTTCTCACTGGAAGGGTGGAATATGGGACCTCAGTCACACTGAGCAGGCACCTTACCACTTAAATACATTATTAGCTCACTCAGGTGGTCTTGATATGAAAATATGTTTTTGACTGCTTAGACAGGGTCTCACTATGTACTTCAGGCTGGCGTTGAATTTACTAAGTAGCCAGGACTGACCTCAAACTTGTACTGATCCTCTTGCATCTTTGTCCAAAGTGCTGGGATTTGAAGCATGAGTCACCATGCCTAGCTGCAAAATACATTATGAAATAAATCTTCAAGCTGGGTTTGGTGACACACATCTGTAATCCCAGCATTTGGGAAGCTGCGGCTGGAGGATCTCCCTGAGTTTGAGGCTAGCCTGGGGCTACATAGTGAGCTCAAGGCCAGCCTTAACTGCACAGTGAGGCCATCTCACGAAAAAAAAAAAAAAAAAAGGAAATAAAAGTTTTAATAGAGAGTGATGAAATAAATTGACAAATATATAGATTTAAATACTGATTTTAGGATATAATGTCAATGTTTGGAAAAAAACTACTTTTAGGCACATATATATCTTCCAAAAAATATATTTAGTAAGACATTTGATCAAAAGCAGAATCAATAATTTATGGAACAGAAATCAATATATTAGAGAAGAAGCCAGGTGTAGTGGTGTACACCTGTAATCCCAGCATGTGGGAGGCTCAGGCAGGAGGATTACCATAAGCAAAGCCAGCCTGGACTCCATAGGGAGACCCTGTCTCAAAGAACTAAAAAAACAAGCAAACAAAATCTATAAAGACATCATCAAGACAGATTAAGAAGAGGCAACAGGAAAACACTGTGAAAATGAGAAAAAATATAAGGATAATAGAGGAGTTTCTGAGAAGGGTCTCACTATGTGACATTGCTGGCCATCAGCTCTCGATCTTCATGTATTAGCCCCCGTGCGCTGGCCTTATAGATGTAAACCACAGCACCTTTGTAAACAGGGTGTTATAAAGAAAATGAAAGTATAATATACTTTTAATTTACTGAATTTTAGATGGTGAAAACATTTTTACAACTGTATAAAATTACAAATTTGGCAACAGAAGAGGCAGAGAGTGGAGAATAAATTGGCAAGCAATCAGAGTGACAAGAAAAACCTGCCCTTCATACACTCATCTCACAGTGGGTTTTCCAGCGATTCACGGAAACTTTTCAGACACTGATCATGATGCCATGTGTGTATGTACCAATTTCTCAGGATGAATATATTTATTAGATATGGTAAATAGATATGAACATCATAGTAAATATGGTATACCCAACTGGACATGGTCTCAAATGTTTGTAATCAAAAAAGGGGAAAGAAAGCTCTACAGCTTATGTCACCAGGGTTATGTAATCTTTACCCAGACAACATGTTTATAAGAAAAGGCCTATTACATATACGCATGCATATTTTCAAGTCCAAGATAGAACTTTCCCTAGCAAAATAAAACGGTGTACCAGAAAACGGTTTCTAATTTTTGAATGTAGCGAAGCGGTAACATGTGTCCCTGGCCTGCATGATGCAGGTTCAATCTAAGACCCTCACATGGGGAGAAAGTGACTTTATGTTAAGGAAGTTGTGTCTGTTCACCTGACCAAAGGATGACTCAGCACCATAAAGTTATGCTGAAACTCCTCACAAAAATCAACGAAGAAAGAACTGATATGATTATTTTAATCTGGACATAAATATTTTCTAAAATTCTGTTTTTGTTATTTCTTAAAGGTTTTTAATGAAAAAAAACATCAGAATGTGATTAATAACTTGACAAAGCACATGTACCACAAAACTAGTAAATGTGACAGGGAATGGAGATTCAGTACATGCAGTATTTCAAAATCAAAAAGTCAAGGACATTCAGCGTCTCCGCTCTTCTGTCACATGGAGCAAAAGTTCATGTTACCACAGGACACACAGGCAAGACAGACAAAAAGCAACAAAAGGACTGAAATTAAAGATAAGATCTCTATGCATGAATATGAAAGAATCAAGATGTAAAACGTGAGAACAGTAAAGGGAGACTGTTCCCAGCGCCAAGACCAACTGGAAAAGTCACAGTGCATCTCCCGGTTTCAGTTCTCACTAAAACTATCCCGATGCAATGCAGCTACATGAAACACAACCAGAACACAAGCTGAGATCATACAGCTCTCAGACATTTCCATCCCAAGGTCAGTACACACAACTGTGAGAATTCTAAAAGGCTGTCTTTAAGAACCACTGTTTATATGATTATCAGTGGAAATGCAAAAAAAAATTGTCATTAATACAATCAGGAGAGCAGGAATGTCCTGATACCACGTGCATACAATGAACACTTTAGGGAAAAAACTACACTGTCAAAAATACA
>NW_004955420.1:30040669-30073028 GCF_000276665.1 Chinchilla lanigera | reverse complement strand
AAGCCAACAATCCAACTCCCTTGGATTGTAAGGGTCGAGACACTCGCCGCGTGAAGGAAGACTCCAAGAGACGTTCTCTCATGCAAAAAGCAAGGGGATTTTATTCACCAAGCATGCATGGGGCTCACTGAACTCGCAGGAACAGAGAGCCCCGAGCCAGGTTAGCTCTGGCTTTTTAACCCGAAAAACCACAAAGGAGAGGAGTTGCAAGCGTCACTACAGAAGCAGATAACGTTGGTTAGTTTATATTGTTTTTTACACTTATTGGTTCCCTATGACGGGGGCGGGGGTGTGCAGGAATGCGGAGGTCTTCCGCTCACGGACAGAGGAGGGGAAGGCGCTCTGTGTCAACACAAGATGTTTTTTCTCCCAAGGACAGGAGATAATGTCCAGACATTCTCAGCGCCTCCTTTCCGGGCAATCTCATGCTGCTTATGTATGGGTCAGAGGCCAGCTGGTTCTCACAAAAATCTTTACTTTTATATTTTTACAGACAAGCTTCATGCTTTATGCGGGGTTGGCCGCCTTTAATTTTGAGATTCCACAAAGCCAATACGAAGGTTAAATGACACAGCCCGTGATCTTTTCCATGCTCGTGAACTGATTTTTATCTTTATCACTCCCTACTTCTTTGTGGAGCTGCAGTCCCGGTACTACAGTGAAAAATTGTAGACGGGAAAGGAAGAGTATTTAAGAGCAGTTGGGGAGGTCAGCAAAGGAAATGCATAGAATCCGCAGGGATAGCAGCTGTCAACCTCAGAGTCAGCTCAGTGCAGTGTCCTTCCAAGTGCAATTGCATTCCGCTCTTCCCATTTATTTTCCAAAAGTGGACGTGGGTTTCCACACGGCCGTGACTCTTCACTTACTGCTTAGACCTGACTGCTTTCAAACCCAGCCCATGAAGGAAGATTTTATTCTTGAAGTAATACGCTTTGGCTCTATCAGTTTTACCTTTACCCAGCACTTCGCCCTTCAGTGTAGTTTTGTGCTCATCCATCACCTCGTCTGTCTCAATCAACAGAACCCATTAGATGGTGTCAGACACTTTTCGCTTCTGTGGCCCTTCTGCATGACTATGGCTTGCCTTTGAATATGTGTGCTGAAGACCAGAATCGTTCCTCTGAAACCAGTGTCAAAGTTTCAAGGCTGGGTGCTGCTGAAACATGGTAGGAGACTTCCACAGGAACAAGAGGGATCCAATTTTCAGAGCCTTCCTGCCCCTTCACAGTCTCCATTCTGACACTATTTCATGATGCCCTCTCCATGCCAGCATACCCACATGCCTTTGGTTCAACCTGCTTTTCTGCCACCTCTTTCATGTGGGTGGTGAGTTTCACACTCCCTTCGTTCATTTTCTCACAGGATCTTGTCCTTCTTTTCATCTCATTGTCACCAGTGTGAGAGTTATTGTCATTTGATTTGGAAATACTGTCCCTGCTGAGAGACAGCCATAACCAGGAAAAAAAGCTCATCTCTGCCCTCAGTTTCTCAGGCTTAGATTGATAAATGCTCTTACACTGAGCATGAGAGCTTGGCATAAAGTGTGATAAAGTAAACCCGGTGTCTACAGCAGTTCAGTGAAGTTGAAAAACCATGCCAAGGAGTGCTAGAAGGTACTTGGAAGTGGTAATGTTCAAATGAGACCTGAAGCATGTGTGTTCATGATTCAGGAGAAGGAGTGACAGGAACAATCAACTTCATTCCAGCTAGAAGAGAACGTGCCCATTTTTGGGCACTTGCAGGTCGAACTGTCATGATGGTACACTTCTTAGTACATTCATGGTTATTAACATGTTATCCGTGAAAGCACTGTCATACATATCTTCACATTACTGTGGATATGCTTCCTGGGTTGGTCTGAGTCAACACTTACATGTGAAATTGCTAATTAATAAAGGAGTTCTTAGCTTGCAAAGTACTGTATTACATGCACCCAGTTGTCTGTCTCAAGAAGTTTGTTTTAAGCATGTGTCTACGGCCATATGCCTTTTGAATTGTTAGCTCTGCCTACATGGAGGAGAGTGGAGATACGTAAGGACTTCAGACTGTAAGCTTTGCATGCCGAGGAGTTTCCTCCTCACAGGTTTAAACTCTCTACCTTTGAGCACTAATATTCCTAGAAGGAAAATGTTATGTGGAGTCCTGTGATATTTTTGTTTACAATTGGTTGCTTGAGAGACGTGTAGGATATTTGTAAAACACACTCCTAAGTGTTTCTGGTGAGTCATGCTAGTGTGACCTGATGCACCACATCTTCCTCTGGACCCTGCCTGAGGCTCCTTCCCTACTCTGTGGTTCCTCGCTCTCATAAAGTGGTTACCTTTCATCTTCAGTCATATTTACCATGATGTTTCTGCACTGGGAGAAGTCAAACCCAGGCTGCAATCTCTGAAAGAATAAGACCTTTTTCACTTTGTTTTGCAGCACTGGGGATCAAAGGTAAGGAAAGCCTTGCCTCTGCTAGGTTAGCCCTGTACCACTGACCAAACCAAGCCCCACACCCCCACCCCACAGCTGCATGTATTTGTGGAGGTTTGCTGATATTCCGCCTTTGTTTCTTTGTGTTTTTAGAGAGAGGATGCCATTATGTAGTCCAGGGTATCCTCAAACTCACTCTCCTCCTGCTTCAGCCCCCACAGTTGCTGGGATTGCAGGCTTGTGCCACCACACCCAACTTTTGAGTATTTTGTCTCTGCCAGATTTGTTCCTATCAGCTCAAGTGTGGTGCTCAGGAAGAGATGTGTGAACCCTAGAGCCACACAGAGCCTAGATCTGTCAACACAGCGGTGGTCCCTCGCCTCCAGCCTTTGAGGCCTGGCTGAGACAGTGGGCACCATGCAAGAGAGTGAGCACAGCAGTGCACATCAGTGGGGTCATCAAATGGTGCAGACAGCAAACACGGGTAGCACCTGGAGAGCAGGAGCGACCAAGTGCCTTTGTTGTGACCCCCGCAAAGCTTGTATGTGGCTGTGGGTTATTTCTCTTCAAGGTAGTGTTGACACAAGCATGTCGTGCTGTGCTGGACTTTTCAGACCTCCATGGTTTCGCCAAAGAGCTCATCCTGAGCAAGATCAAACAGGTAACTCCAAGCCAGGGACCCTTCCTCTCTGGTTGCAAGCTGTAGTCCTTCGCTGCAAGATGGGGTCAAGCCAGACCTTCCATATTGGCTAATGAGCATTTTTTCTGTGCTTATTTCTTGTCTTTAGATTCTCTTCAATTTTGTGGTCGGTCTTGTATCTTATATCCTAATTAAAGTCATTTATTGTTTCTAGGAGCTCTCTGGCAGATCCTCTGGGGTTGTTTGATTAATTAGGTTGGTGATAGGCTCAGTTTTAATTCTTCCTTTCAAGTTGTGTTGTCTTCTTGCACTGGCCAAAATCCCCAAAGCAATATTGAGTAGGAGTGGTAAGAACAGATTTCCTTTCTTTCTTATCTTAGGGAGAAAACCTTCAGTCTTTTACCATTAAGTGCAATGCTGGTTGTAGGTTTTCTGTAGATGGCCTTTATTAGGTTATGTATATTTCCGTTTCTTTTGTACTTGATAAATTTTCATCATGAATGTTGTATGATTTATCCCCATGCTATTTCTTTTGTTATTTTAAACAGAAAAGAGCAAAAACAAAATAACAAAAAGAAAGATGAAACAAAATGGAACACAACTATAAAACTATACAGAATTTCCAAACAAGATGATAGGAAATCAACAAAGCTTGTTGTATTACTTATTGTTATCTTCAAAGTAGTTGCTCAGATTAAGTTATAAATATGCAAGACTGATCAAACAATTAGACATTGACTGTTCCTTTCAATAAACCAATACAAGTTAGTACAATTACCTTAGCTATCCTGTGAGTGTGTGTGTGTGTGTGTGTGTGTGTGTGTGTGTGTATACATATATTTCCCTTCCTTCTTTCCTTCTTTTCTCCTTTCCCTCATCCCGGTTGTCCTTTCCTATTGAGCAATTTCTTTCCCTTTTACAATATCCACTGTACCCTTCAGTCTTATTTACTCTTTCATGTTCTTACACTAAGGCAACAATAGGGTGACCTGCATGTGTAAAGTTATGATTTGTTTCCCTCATGAGTATGGTCTCTAGTTGCATTCATTTACCTATAAAAGCCTTGAGTTTATCTTTCTATACTCCTTTGTATGAAAATACCACATTTTTCTTATCCATTCCTGAATAGATATGCATTTGTGTTGTTTCCAAGACTTTGCTATGACAAATTGTGCTGCTATAAACATGGGTGCACCTATATAGCTGTGGTATGATATTTTTAATTCTTTGGGGATAATACCCAGAAGGGGAATAGCTGGGTTGAATGGGACCTCTAATCCTTATTTTTTGAGGAATCTCCAGGCTGATTTCCACAGGGGTTACACCAGCCTACATTACCACCAACAGTGGAGAAGGGTTTCTTTCTCCCCACAATCCCCCCAGCATTTGTTGTTGGTTGATTTCTTAATGGTAGCCATTCTCTCTGGGGTGAGATTGAATCTCAGTGTGATTTTAATTTGCATCTCTCAAATGACCAATGATGTTGAGCATTTTTTAATGTATTTATTTGCCATTTATGTGTGTTCATCTGAGAAGTGTGTATTCATCTCAGATGCCCATTTTTGGATTGGGTCTTTGAATCTGGGGACTCTGAGGTTTTTCAATTCTGTATATGTCTTAAACATAAATCCTTTTTCTGAGGGACAGTGTGTTGCTTACTTTTCTCTTGTTTCTGAGACAAACTATCTGATACCAAGAATTAAGGAAGGAAAGGTTTATTTAGCTCACAGTTTGTGGAAGTTTCAGTGCATACTCAGCTGGCTCCAAGGCAGAGTGGCACGTGGCAGAGAGCAACAGTTCATGGCAATGGAAAACAGCAAAAGGGACAAGAGCAAACAGGGAGGGGCAGCAGCAAGCCTCTTTCCCTGCCTTTTATGGTATGTAGTCTACTAGCCCCAGGGTGGGTGTAGCACTCACACCCATAATCCCAGCATTGCACCATGAGACAGTCAAAAACTCTAAAGCCTGTCCCTTGACTGCATGAGGCTTTGGGCAGACATCTAGACACAAATCATAACAGACAGCTAAAATATTTTCCACTCTGTTGGTTTTTTCTCTCTATTGGTGATTTCTTTTGAAGTACAAAAGCTTTTTAATAGGATGGATCCCAGTTATTGATTCTTTGAGGTGTTTCCCATTCAGTTTGGGTTTTGTTCATGAAGAATGTGCCAACCCCTATGTCTTCAAGATTTCTACCTACTGTCTATTCCAGTAGATTTAGTGTTTCTGCTTTATTGCTTAAATCTTTGACATTTCAACTTTAGTTTAGCGCATGGTGATAGACATGAGTCTAGTTTTAGTCTTTAGTATGTAGAGAGCCAGTTTTTCCAGCAACATTTGTTAAAGAGGCTATCTTTCTTCCGGTGAACATGTTTGGTCCCTTTGTCAAAGATGAGGTGGCTGAGTGTGTTTGTAGTGGTGTCTGCATCTTCTAATCTGTTCCATTGATCTTCAGGTCCGTTTTTCTGCAAGTACCATGTTGATTTTATCACAGTAGCTTTGCAGCATAATTTCAAATCACAGATTGTGGTACCTCCTGACTTGTCTTTGTTACCCAGGATTGCCTTTGCTATTCTAGGTCTGTTCTGGTTCCAGATGAATTTTAGGAGTCTTTTGTCTAGTTCTGTGAGGTATGCTAGTGGTATTTTGATTGGGGTTGCATTAAATCTGTATAACAATTTTGGAAGTGTGGCCATTTTCACAATGTTGGTTCTCCCTGTCCATGAGCAAAGAATATCTTTCCATTTTCTGATATCCTCTTCAATGTCCTGTTTTCAGAGTAGTGTAATTTTCAATATGTCAACCTTTTACTCTCTTTGTTAGATTGATTGCTAAGTATTTCATTTTTTGGATGCTATTGTGAAGGGTGTGGTTTCCCTAATTTCCCTCTCAATAATTAGTTGTTTGTGTACCAGAATGCTGTTGATTTTTGAATGTTGATTTTGTATCCAGCTGTGCTACTGCATTTGGTTATTAACTGTAGGAATCTTTTGGTGGAATTTTTGGGTCTTCTATGTAGAGTATCATCTCATCTGCAAATAATGGTAATTTCACTTCTTCCTTTCCTGTCCTTATTCCTTTTATTTCTCTTTCTTGTCTAATTGTTCTGGCTAATGTTTCCAGAACTATATTGAAAAGGAGTGGTGATAGTGGACATCCTTTTCTTGTTCCTGATTTTAGAATGAAAGCTTTCTGTTTTTGTCCATTCAGTATGATGTTGGCTGTTGGTTTGTCATACATGGTTTTTATCAGTTTGAGATAAAGACTGTCAATTCCAATTTTCTGTAGGGTTTTTCTCATGAATGAGTGCTGGACTTTATCAAAAGCTTTTTCTACATCTATTGAGATGACCATGTGATTTTTGTGTCTGGCTCTGTCGATATGGTGTATAACATTTATTGATTTGCACATGCTGAGCCATCCCTACGTTCTTGGGATAAATTCCGCTTGGTCAAGGTGTAAAATCTTCTGGATGATTGGCTGCATTCTGTTCACTAGAATCTTACTGAGATTTTTCTTCGCTGCTCACTCGGGTCATTGGCCTGTAGTTGTCTTTTCTCATTGTATCTTTCTCTGGTTTTGTTATCAGGATAATACTGGCCTCCTAGAAAGAGTTAGTGAGTATGGCTGCCCTGCCAGTTTCATTAAAGAGTTTGAAGAATATTGTCATTAGAGCTTGTCTAAATTTCTTCTAGAATTCAGCACTGAATCCATCAGGATCTGGGGGTTTCTTTGTTGGTAAGTTTTTAATTACATTTCAATCTCATTAACTGGTATTGGTTATTGAAAATGTTTACATCTTCTTGATTCAGCTTTGGTCATTCATATATATATATAGAAATCTGCCCATTTCTTCTGTGTTTTCCATCCTGTGAGTGTAAAGATTTTCAAAGTAGTATTGGTAAGCTGCTGAATTTCTGCAGGATATCAAGTGACTTCACCCTTATCATTCCTGAAGGCATGAATCTGAGTCTTTCCTTTCCTTTCTCTTAAAGGGTTCACTAAGGGTTTATCAATTTTATTATTTTTTCAAAGAACCAACTCTTTGATTCATTAATTCTTTGTATTGTTTACTTGGTTTCCATTGTGTTAATTTCTGCTCTGATCTTTATATTTCCTCCCTTCCTTGGGTTTTGGGTTTGTCATGTTCTTGTTTTTCTTGAAGTTTGAAGTGCAACATTAGATTGTTTGTTTGTGCTTGTTCTGTTTTCCTGATGTGTGAAATCACTGCTATGAATTACCCCCTTAGGACTGCTTTCATTGCATCCCGTAGATTCTGGTACATTGTGTCGACATTCTTACTTAGTTGTATGTTTTGTTTAATTTCTTTCTTTAGTTCATCTGTGACCCATTGGTTGTTTAGGAGGGTATGATTGTTTATGGAGTCTTTGAGGGTTCTTTAGCAATTAATGTCTAATTTCATTGCAGTATGGTCAGATAATATGCATGGGCTAATTTCAGTTCCTCTGCATTTACTTAAGCATGTTCCTTGGGCTAGTTCATGGACCATTTTAGAGAATGTTCCATGTGCAGCTGAGAAAAATATGTATTCTCATGGTATTGGGTGGAACAGTCTAAAAACCTCTACTAAGTGCATTTGTTCATATATTTGGTTCATTTCTATTATTCCTTTGCTGATTTTTTGTCTAGTTGATCTATTTCTTTGTGACAATTGGGTATTCAGGTGTCCCATTACAACTGTGTTATTGCTTATTTGATTTTTCATGTCTGTTAATAATTGTCATATAGTGGGTGCTGCTGTGTTTGGTGCATATATATTTATGATGGTTAGTTCTTGAAGCTTCCTCCTAACAAGTATGTAGTGACCTTCTTTATTCCTTTTGATCATTCTTGGTTTGAAGTTCGCATTGTCTGCAAAAAGAATAGCTACTCCTGCTTTTTTCTGGGTTCCTATTTTGTGGAATACTGTTTTCCACCCTTTGATTTTCAGTCTATGCATTTCTTTTTGCATTAAATATGTTTTCTGTATACAGCATATTGTTGGATCTTGTTTCTTGATCCACTCTGCCAGCCAGACTGAGAGAGAAATTAAGGAAACTATATCTTTCACAATAACATCCAAGAAATTGAAATATTTAGGAATCAATCTAATAAAAGAAGTAAAAGATCTAGTCAATGAAAACTACAGTACTCTTTAAAAAGAGATTGAAGATTTCAGTAAATGGAAAAATATTCTTTGCTCATAGATAGGAAGAACCAACCTTGTGACAGTGACCATACTCCCAAAATTGTTGTACAGATTCAATGCAATTCCCATTAAACTACCGTTAGCATACTTCATAGATCTCAAGAAAACATACATTAAATTCATCTTGAACCCGAAGAGACCCAGAATAGCAAAAGCAATCCTGGTCAACAAGGACAAGTCAGGTGGAATCACAATCCCTGACCTGAAATTGTACTACAAAGCTACTGCCATAAAATCAACCTGTTACTGGCTAAAAAACAGACCTGAGGATCAATGGAACAGAGTGGAAGAAACAGCCACAACCACACGCACACTCAGCCACCTAATTTTTGATAAAGGGGCCAAACAAACTCACTAGGGAACGATAACCTCTTTAATAAATGGACCTGGAAGAGTTGGCTTGCCACCTGCTGAAGGCTGAAAATAGACCCAAGTGTAGCCCCATGCACCAAACTCAAGTCAAAGTGGTTCACAGAGCTCAATATTAAAAAATAGACACTAAATCTATTGGAAGAGAAAGTAGGTAAAAACCTTGAAGACATAGGGGTAGGCAGGGAGTTCATAAACAAAAAATCCTGCATGTGAAACACTTGAAAGAATCAACAACTGGGATCTCATCCTACTGAAAAGTTTCTGCACATCTAAAGAAATCACCAGCAGAGTCAAAAGAAAACCCACAAACTTGGAAAAACTTTTAGCTGACTGTCCCTCAGACAAAGGACATCTATCTAGAACATAGAAAGATTTAAAAAATATCAGTCCCCCCAAATTCAAAGACCCTATCCAAAAATGGGCAGCTGAGATGAATACACACTTCTCAGATAGTGAAATACAAATGGCAAATAAATCCATGAGAAAATGTTCAACATCATTAGTCACTGGAGAAATGCTAATTAAAACAACATTGAGATTCCACCTTACCCCAGTGAGAATGGCTAGCATTAAGAAATCTACCAATAACAAATGCTGGTGAAGCTGTGGAGAAATAGGAACTCTTTTCCACTGCTAATGGGAATGCAGACTGGTGAAACCACTGTGGAAATCAGTTTGGAGATTCCTCAGAAAACTAAGTCTAGAGGTCTCATTCAACCCAGCTATTCCCCTTCTGGGTATCTTCCCAGAAGAGCTAAAGACATCATATCACAGCAATATATGTGCACCTATGTTCATAGCAGCACAATTTGTAATTGCTAAATTGTGGAAGCAACCCAAATGTCCATCCACCGAGGATTGGATAAGAAAATTGTGGTACTTTTATATAATGGAATATTACTCAGCTATAAAGAACAATAAACTCGAGGCTTTTATAGGTAAATGGTCACAACTTGAGACCATACTCATAAGTGAAATAAATCAGACCTGCATGTGCAAGCTAGACAAAGCAGCATGGAATGAGCGTTTACTCTGGAAAGAGTCACTCAACACATTCCCGGGCTGGGCTGACGCTGAGCCTGCTGCTCATCTGGGTCTGTAGCGCTCTTTGAGAAGCGAACTCAGAAGGCAACAAACTGCCCCAGTGGAGAATGCTCAGCTGGTGCCGCACAATCCACTGCCCCTAACTGGCCTTCTGCGCCAAGTTCCAACATGCAGTCATGTGTAGTTGCTCAGTCCCCAAACACAGTTTGTCTTGCTGACCACGCCGCCAGTCTTAGAGTCAAAGAGACCTCCACTCTCTGCCATACCTCTGACCTGAATGCCCTTGCATAAATTCCTCAGTGGGGGTGTTTCAGTGACATCAAGTTTGTGCCCTAAGAACACAGATGAATTCTTTGTTCTGGTTTTTCACAAAATGCAGTACATTATGTCCTACTTCACATTTTATAGTTGTAAAATTTACCAATATATTCTACACTCTTTTATGGTTCAAAATATTAACATATGTTCCTTTGATATTAAGATGAAGAAGAAGAGGTAGCCTCAGGAGAGAGAGAGAGTGGCAATTATATTTTTCACAGAAATGGAAGGGTCACTTGAAGGAGGTGGGAATTTAGATTTAAAAATCTGAGATAAAAATTGGTATTCAAGCAAAGAACTATGTCTCAGTTGATAATGAATATCCCCTTTGTGTACTGATTTGCTACATAAAGAAACATAATGCCACACCTCTACATAGTCATCCACTGGCAGTTACTTTAACCCTAACCGTAACCCTTTAGGAGACAGCAATAAATATACAGTCTCTTGTGAGTTTATAAGAAGGTAGCTTTTCAAATATGAAATAGCCTCACTGATGTATGTAGTGACTTTGGCCTTTTTTTTCTTTGTTTGCATTTTTTCCCTGGAGAACATGTAGAACACAATTTAACTGTGGTATTTATATCTGTGCTCACATGAAATCAAAGCCGTACCCTTGTGGTGGTGTGTGACTGGAGAGCCTACAATTTGGGGACATGGCTTGCCACAGGCTGTGAGCTGAGAGGAATCAAGGCCAGCAGGCCCTGCAGCAGGAGCAGAGCTACACAGGTGAGTGGCAGCTGGGGTCTAGAACCATCAAAGTCAGTTGGGCCACTGTAGAAAGAGCTTATGGGGCTGTCTTTGCCTCAGATAAGTCCCCCAAGGGCCAAAGCAGATGAAGAGCTCTTTAGGATCAGATGTGTCTGCCAGCCCTGGGTTAGAGGATGGGTCACCAGCCTCAGTTTAGCTGGACTTCTACAAGTGGTGCAGTGATGCCTGTCCTTCCTGAGCCTCTGCATGTATACTTGTGCTGCCCAAGTATGTGAGAAGATGCTCTCTGCATGTGCCTAGCCTAGCATCCCCACCCTCAAGGCAGTACAGGGAAGGAGGCTCCTTTGGTACTCAAGCACACAGCCCCTGCAGCTCCTGTGAAGGCATTTCAGAAAGGGTTTGACTCAAGAAGGGCAGGTTGCAAGACATACCTCACTTTGTTTTGTACATTAACCAGTAAGAAAGTGTGCTGTCTTCCCAACTCTCTTCACCTCTGCCCTTACTTAGTATTAGACACACTCATTAGTGAGGTTTTCACCTGGGTGTCCTCAGGACCATTGGTACAAAACTGGGCCTATTGGGTTTCCATGTTTGCTAGTTGTTGCCATAAAATTCTGATGTACCAAAAGGTATCCTCACAATTCTTAAAAAACTAAATTATTTCATACGTTCTTTCCATTCGTAGAGTTCTGGGCAGACTGTTTTTTCCTTTGGTGGCTCAATCAATAACTCCTCTTGGTCTCTTTTTCTGCAACTATGTCCTTAAGAAAATACTTAGGAAAATAGTCTTTTACTTTTTCTCACACCGTGCTGACAGTAATTTGTCAGGAAAGCCTAAGAAAGCTTTCTAGAAGAACACGTCTAATCCAGTATTTCTTTTAGTGATTTTTGAAGAATGAAGTATTCACGCTTCATGGACTTAGCATACTCATCCTAAAAATAGGTTCTCTCGTGTGCTCAGAATGTCCCAGGGTCAGTGTTCTACGGGAGAACCAACCCCCAGTGTAACGAAAATTCATGAGCACGTGCAGGGACCGGACAAAATGGAATGGAAGGAGGGTGAGGGTTGGCTGTTAGACAGATCAGTATTTGGGAATGAGTCAGCAGGCTTCATTGTCGTGATTTTCACACTATCTCGGTCTATTCATATTCAGCCGACAGAGACCGCTCTGAAAAGCCAGAAGTAAACTGCTTAAATTCAATTATTGTTAGGCGGGGTGAGGTTGACAATGTGGGAAAGAGACTTGTGCAGAAGTTCCGGGGTTACTATCCTTTGAGCGCTCTGCATGCTCACAGAAGTTTATTTCTCTACCCACTCTCGGATCAGAGGAAGGGCAAGGGAGAAGGAGCCAATCAGCGATGAAGAGGCGGGCTGTTTGAATTGTCCAATCACGTGGGCCAAGGTGGCGGGTTCTTCCGGTATCATGGCGCTAAGTGCGAGTCCTGAGTACAGTGGTCTGAGCCCGGCAACTTGGTAGGACCCCTTGTGTGACTTCTGTCTGCACGCCGCATGGGAAGGACTCCGTGAGAGCCCGAGGCCAGGCAATGGTGATGTTGAGGAAGGAAGCCAGGGACGGGATGGAGTCGGGAGGGGGTCTGAGAGGACTGGCCAGAGCGGCTACAGGGAACCACTCTGGTCTTTGCTACTTTTGTCTCTTTTTCCCTGTGCTGGGTGAGGGTTACTTCCGGGGTTCCCGCACCCCGTCCCCACTGTGACACCCCTAGCCCACAATGCTGCCTTGGGGCACCCGAGGAAGAGCCTCATCTACGCCCATCTGGGGAGCGCGGGGTGCGGGGTGGAGACCCTGACTCAGGTATGGGTTGGAGCTGGGTGCAGTAGTGATATGCTAGGTCCCTGGTCTCATTCCTTTGAGTAGCAGACCTGGAGGTTCTGATATTTGTAAATGTTTGTGATGCAGGGTCTCGTACACATAACCCATCTCTTCAGATCGCTGCGTTTTTTTATATTCATTGTGAACCCTAAATTTCCGGTATTTCTTCATATTGCCAAAGTCCTAGTAAGTGTTGATATGGGCTATGAGAATCCAAAGAAGGTTTGAGGGCGTTGTGACTCGGGCAGAGTGCTTGCCAAGCATGCAGTGAAGTCCCGCCTTCCACGATCCCCCATCCCACCGATTATCACCTTAATGTCGGATCCCTACTCAATGAAGCAGAACAGAGCTGGTGGTCTCACAACATTGTGGAATGAGGTTATGAACCCAAAACGGGATGTTGGAGAATTTTTATTGTAAATAAAAGTAGCTCCCTGATTCTTTGGCAGCATCCTGAATGGCCATTTGGCTACTCAATCCAGAGCAAATTATAGATAATCAGAGCGCAGTAATTTCTCAGTTGTTTAATGCCCACCTATCACAGGTGACTGTATTTAAAATTACCATTTGAAACTAAGGTTCTTAAACCCTTTCTCTGATCAAGCAGTTTTATAGAAAACTGGGGTTTTAGGGCTGGGGATGTAGCTCAGCGGCAAAAGCGCCTGCCTGGCAAGCGCAAGGTCGTGAGTTCGGTTCCCGGTACCGGAGAAAAACAAACAAACAAAAAAAAGAATGCTAAGAAAACTGGGGTTTTAGAGAAAAACTAGTTATTTTGCACTTTAAATGACTGGAAACTCAGGAGCTTAGTAGGGAGTGGCAATTCCCTGTAGTAGGGATAGGCTGCATTCCATGTTGCCAGGGGAAGTTGATTCTTGGTTCTCTGCCTGTAGTTCACTATTATATTACTTCTTATCATATGGCTTATTTCCCACCTCTGTCTCAGACCATATTTTTCTCTAGCTAGGTTCCTTACTCAGAAGGTAACTAAACAAAATATTCTTTCCATTAGGCTGTTGAAGTGAGGCCTTCCAGTTTAGAATGCTGAGAAAAATGGAGGAGAGGTTAATGTATTACCATGGGAGGGGAAGGGGTTCCTGCTAAAGAAAACTTTCTGAAAGGGCTGCCTGTTAAACCCAAAGTGAGAAACACATCAGATTAGGGTATCTACATGGACATGTCCATGTGATATTGGTAATAGTGGAAGGAGAAAGGAGGCTCTCATTTCTGAAATAGTTGCTATAACTTTGGAATGTTTCTACCCATTGTTTTAAATTTGAAATGTTGATTGAAATGGACTTTATATAAAACAGGCAGTGAAGTAGAGGGAAATCTCCATAGTTAAGGTCTTCTGGCGCAAGCAGGGATAAAAATAAAAGGATTTTTTTTTAATTAGGGAGGAGCAAAGGAAATAGGGAGCAGGGCTTGTTTAAAGAAGGTGAAATCAGCAGCTACAACTGTGACCTCTTCTGCTGAGGTCAGCTTGCTCTTAGTGTGACAGCAATGGAAGGGTTATGTGCTGCCTTGGCCTGAGAGTGAGTTAGAGGTCACAGGCCTAAACAGAAGAGGGGAACTTAGTAACAGACACTACACATATGTCTTGTGTTACTACTGATCAGTTCATCTAATTGTTTGTGAGGCAAAATTAGAAATTAGCAAACTGGTCTTGTAGGTTTCAAAATACAGTGTGCATCATCACTGAAGCAGAATGGGATGGGACTTCTCTTGATACAAAAGATTTCAAGGTGTGTTTGATACTTTTTATTGTACAGGGACTAAACTAGTATGTTTTCCCCAAGCCACACCTACCTCCACAACCTCATACTTAAAAAAATTTTTGGAGACCTGGTGTTACTAAGTTGCCCAGGCTGGGGAGAACTTTTGATACTGTTTCCACCTCCTTGACTGTTGAGATGACAGGCATGTGACATTTTGCTAGTTTGAGGTTGGGGTTCTCTAAGCACCATGATTTACCAAGATTTCAGTGGTTGGGTAAACATCAGTGAGACGTAGTGGTGCAGATCTTTAATCCCAGCCACAGTGGGAGACTGAGACTGGACTATTGAAACATCAAGCCCAGCCTGCACAATTGAACAAGATCATTTTCAACATGAAACGAATATGTTGAGATACACCTCCAGTCTGTTTCATCTAAAATGAATGAGGCCCTGAGTTAAAGCTTTAGTACTGAAGCAAAACAGAAAAGTGATTTAGTGGAAATCTTTCACTTTTATAATTTATTTACTTTTCTCAGTACTTGCTTATGATGGTGGACAGCAGTAGTGAGTCATTGCTTTATCAGCAACTGGGCACAAAGGGTGAACAGCCAATGATTTAAAGTGGGCTGTATTGTATAAAGTTGGTGAGATATTTAGTATTTTAGAGCCAGGCGTGGTGGCACATGCCTGTAATCCCAGCACTCAGGAGGCTGAGGCAGGAGGGTCGTCGTGAGTTCAAGACCAGCCTGGGCTACAAAGTGAGCTCAAGGCTAGCCTGAACTGCATATTGAGACCCTGTCTCAAAAAGACCAAAAAAGAGACAGAAATGTAGTATTTTGTTATGAATTTTGTATTGTGTTGCATATATTTCCCCAAACACAGATTAAGGCAAGTGTATTGAGCATGCTTAAAAGAACCAAGGCTTGACAAGGATGTTTCATTTTTTTGGGTATGTTCTCTGTATTTTAATACATTTTATTTTCACTTCCTTTGGGTTGATCATGATATTTTCTCTTTCAAACTCAAGTAGCATCTGTAGAGTCATTCCTTCAACTCTTCAAATGCTGCATTAATCAACTTCTCCAGAGCAATCCAACCAGGAGGTAGTTTGAGTGGTATTTTTAAAAAGGAAGACTACTCTGGGGTATTTTTTGGTTTCTATGTGGATTTGTTTGATTTGCTTTGACTTTTCTGTTGTTGTTTTGGTATTAGAAAGAGGTCCTCCAATGCAGTCCTATTATGGCTTACATAACCATGACACAGGGATAGTGTGGAACTTTTCAATGAAAATACAGGGCTGAGCAGTTTGAACACAACACCAAGCATGTGCCAAGCTAAAGAGGAAACACTCCATTTCTAGTTGTAATTTGTGCTGATTCTGGGAACCCTTTTAGCAGCTCTAACCTCAACACCTGCCTTTCTCTATAGGGTTGGTTGTTCACTTCTACAGTCCCATTTCCTCTTCCAGCACCTTAGTGGGCTAAAGGCAGGTGTGACCAGCACTTTTGTTTCCAAGAGCTTTTCCCATTTGTAGTGATTTGTATCTCTCTGGGGAAGGAGATGGCCACGAGCTTTTATTATGTGTTCTATAAGTGACAAGAGACTGCAGTCTCTAAAATTCGCCTAAGTGGCTCCTGGGTTCCCCGAACTCCGAGGACAGAATTTCCATGTTGGCATCCTGAAGAAACCCATAGAAATGACTGATGGAGAGAGACTCAGTTGAGGTAAGGCACAGAGTTTCAGCTCAAGGCACCCCTTAGTCTGTGCTCTTTATCTCCCAATGTGTCTTTGAGCATCAAGCAGTGGAGCCTGTTCTGGGGTTTCATATCCGTGATACCTAAGAAGTAGTGCAGTTGGCGAGGACGAAGACAGAGTGTGCAAGGACTGAGTACTTCGGGTAGTGTCACTCATCTGCTTGGGTTTGTGGTGCAGAGAATTTGGGCAGCTCTTGTGGCTTCTGCATACCTTGTTCCCTCAGGAGCTTATATGTCCATGCTGCACCTGCTAAGCTGGTAGTTTTCAGGCACTGGTGATTGTGCACATCAGAAAACATGTGAATGTCTCTCAACCCTTTTTTGTTATAATTGTGATGTAGATTTAAATCATGGGTAGAGGTCAAAGATGTCAATTGATAAATGTCAGATAACACACAGGCCAGCCCTTCAGAGAATGAAATTGGACCCAAATATCACCAGTGCTCTGCTTGTCCACTCTATTGCAGGTGTGCCTTCTCTCACACTTGTAACTCTGTTAATCACTTCTGTACCATAGCTTTATGCACATTATCTATGCTGGCAATCAAGACTGATCGGTATTGTACACATGGTGTACCCCTGAGCTACGCATCAATCTCATGGATATATACATTTAGTGAACCCAAATAGGAGTATATTAGAGGGTTCATCCTGTACTTTACTTGAATCACCAAATATTATTTTCCAGATTTATTCACATTGCTGTACATGTAACTCCTGAGAGGTCTCCACTGTTTGTCTCCAGAACACCTTAATTGGCTTTCCATGGTTATGAGAAAGCGGGTTTGTCTAGTTCTGTCACTGGTGTAACTGCCACAAGGCACATTCATTTGCTGGCCTAGAAGCAGATTTGAGGAAAGGCCATAGATGCTCATTTGGCTATTTCTCATAGCCAACCCATATTAGGCTTTTCCAATTTGATGAGTTTCATGGATTTGTAGAGAAATTTATTTATTTTTTCACATTTTTCTCTTTTATGTATCTGTTTTTTGCATTTTTATTTACTTTCTGTGTAACCCCTTCTAGAAAAATCTGCTTATATCATTCTCATATTTGTGATAAGGAATTCTTTTGGATGAAATACTTTTGTTCTAGGTATTTCTTTGTCACGTGTGGGGAATCAGCATTCTTTCTTATAATTTTTCCATCTGCATGTTAATTTTATCAAGTATGTTCTTTCCTGAACAGAAATCCTAAGTTATTTTTGTATCTTCTATGTCAGTTTAACGTTAGTGGCTTTACAATTTTATTTCTGAAGTTTTCCTCACTCCTAGATTTTGTTTTCTTTTGGTTTTGTGTGTGTGTGTGTGTGTGTGTGTGTGTGTGTGTTGTTGTTGTTGTTGTTTGTTGTGGATTTCTGCGACGGTCTCACTCCGTAATTCTGGCTGTCTGGAACTCACAGCAATCCTCCTGCCTTGGTCTCCAGAATGTGGGGATTTTAGCTGTGCACTACCATACCTGGATAGATTTCTCATGCAGTGCTTTTTTTCTATTTTGCTTTCGAATTTTATACATTTTTAAATCTATCTAAAGGGCACATTTGTATATTTGTGATGCAAAGATTCACTTTGCACATAAAATGGCTAATTACCGCCATAAGGAGTGATGAGTCATGTTTTATACTTGATTTATACTGCCGGCCTTATGAAATCTCAGTTTGTTTAAAGCAAGTGTATGTCTTTGTACTTGTTATGCATTTAGTGTCTCTCCAGGTGGGCTGAGTTTCAGATTTAAGTGACTGTAACTATATCATATTGCATATAGTAGGAAAGGATACCTCTCTCTCCTTTACTTTTTTCTTGAGATTTGATAAATATAATACTATCCTTAGTTTTTCAGAAGAATTCTCATATGTTTGTTAAATGTAGAGTTGCTTTACTGGTGTTACAGATATATTGTAAAATCTGTATTGAGTATCATGCAAAATATATTGAGTATATAATACAAAAAATGTATTGAGTATATAATTTAAAGAATTCCTAGCATATTGCATTTCAGATCTGAGTCTGTACATTATCCTCTTGACATTCACATCATCTTTTCCAATTTCATTTGTATGTGTGATTTTGCCCTTTGGAGATGTAGACTTTTAAAATATTTGTTGATATGATATAAAATAATTTTAAAAACATTTTTAAATTTCATGGAGTGTGAGATCACTTCTACTTGTCAATAATGTCCTTGCTTTACGCAGCACTTTGCTTAACAAAACAATCACATTGGCAGAGACTCAGTGAGGAACCAGATAGGAACATCTAGTTGATTCCTTGAAGGCAGAGTTCAAAAGTATTTGCAAAAATTTTGAACAAATTCAGTCTTCTACTTAAATGTATTTTTGACAATAGTAGTTTTTTCCCAAAATGTTCATTATATGCACATGGTATAGGGACATAACTGCAAATTTGTGTTTCATGTAGCTTCATTGTGTTGGGATAGTTTTAGTGAATATTGAAACTAGGAGATACACTATGACTTTTCCAGCTGATCCTGGCTTTGAGAACAGTCTCCCTGTTACCGTTCTCAGATTTTACATCTTGATTCTTTCATATTCATGCATAGAGATCTTATCTTTAATTTCAGTCCTTTTGTTCCTTTTGGTCTGTCTTGCCTGTATGTCCTGTGGTAATGCATGAATTTTTGTTTCATGTGACAGAATAGTGGAGACAGTGAACATCCTTGAGTTATGTCTGATTTTGAAGTAATTCATGTACTGCATCTCCATTCATTGTATCATTTGCTAGTTGTAGAATACATATATTTTATCAAGGTATCAATCACATAATGCTGATTTTCTTCATTAAAAACCTATGAGAATAACAAAAATTGAGTTTTAGAAAATATGTCAAGATTCAAGTGATCATCTCAGCCAGGCGTGGTGGTGCACGCCTGTAATCCCAGCACTCGGGAGGCTGAGGCAGGAAAATCCTTGTGAGTTTGGGACCAGCCTGGGCTACAAAGTGAGCTCAAGGCCAGCCTGAACTGCATATTGAGACCCTGCCTCAAAAAGACAGAAAAATAAAAGAAAATAAAAAATCAAATGATCATCTCAGTTCTTTCATGTTATTTGTGATGAGCGTCACCATAGCTTTATGGGACTGACTCATTCTTTGAGGAGATGAACAGACAGAACTTTATTAACATATAGTCACTTTTTTCCTGTGTGTAGGACTTCAAGGATCCATGCTTGCACTAACCTACATGTGATGATTACAAACTATTTTCTCATACACTCTTATATTTTGCTAGTTAATGTTCTAGCACATTTGACAATTTGCATACATGTGTGTAATGGGCCTACATTTGTCTTTTCTTATAAAAACATATCTGAATTTACATAAGGATTGCCTTATCCTGCTGACATAAGCTGCAGTGATTTCTTTCTCCTTTTTGAGTACAAACATTTGAGACTGTGCCCAGCTGAGTATACCATCTTTATGTTCATATTTGTATGAACATATGTTCATATTTGTATATATTTGCCATACATAATAAATGTATTTATCCTGAGAAATTGGTACATATACAGATGGCATCTTGATCAATGTCTGAAAAGTTTCACTGAATCACTGGAAAACTCCCTGGGACATGAATTTATAAAAAAAGTGTTTGTTTGTTTTTTTTATCTCATTGGTTGCTTGCCAATTTATTTCATTCTCTACTATTTGCCTTTTCTTTTGCCAAATTTGTGATTTTATACCTTTCTGAGACTTTTTCCACTACCTAAAATTCATTAGATGAAGATTATGTTCTACTTTATATTTCTTTATAATGTCTTATTTTACAAGGGTGAGATTGTTTATATGTATAATGCTGGCATTCAGGGGGCTAATACAAGGTGATCAGGAGTTGATGGCCAGGATGGATTACATAGTGAGATCTTTTGTCAAAAGTAATGTATTCATTATCCTTGTTTTGTTTTTCATTTTCATAGTGTTTTCCTGTTGCCTCTTTTTAGTCCATCTTCATTATCTAGTCATATATATGTACATAAATTATGTCTATAAATGTATGTGTCTTTGTTCATTGTTTTGTTTTGTTTTGTTTTGGCTTTTTGAGACAGGGTCTCAATATGCAGTTCAGGCTGGCCTTGAGCTCACTTTGTAGCCCAGGCTGGCCTTGAACTCAAAACGATCCTCCTGCCTCAGCCCCAAGTGCTGGGATTACAAGGGTGTGCCACCATGCCAAGGTGTTCATTGATTTTTATTTGTTTGCTTTTTGGGACAGGGTCTCACTATGGATTCCAGGCTGACCTTGAACTGACTGTATAGCCGAGGCTGGCCTCAAATTTGTGACAATTCTCCTGCCTCTACCTCCCAAGTTCTGGGATTCCAGGTATGTGCCGCTACCTGGCTGATTTTCCAATATATATCCTCCTGTCATAAATTATTCATTGTTTTTGATCAAATGTTTTGCTAAATATATTTCTGAAAAGTTTATATATGTAACAGAAAGTGTTTTCTTCCAAACATTGACATTATGTGCTAAAATTATTACTTAATTCTATGTATTTCTAAATTTATTTCATAAGTTTCTATTGAAACTGTTTATTTTATAATGTGTTTTGCAGATAGGGATGGTGACCCATGCTGGAAATCCCAGCACTTCAGAAAGATGCAGGAGGATCAGTACAAGTTAGAGGCCAGCCTGGGCTACCTAATGAGTTAAAGGTCAGCCTGAACTACATACTGAGACACTGTCTAAATAATAAATGAAAAATGTTCATATCAATACCACTTGAGTGAATAACAATATAGTTAAGTGGTAAACTGCATGCTCAGAGTGACTGAGGTCCAGTATTCTACCCTTCCAGTGAGAAATGAAAACAAATTGGAATTTTGAAGGTATTCCTTCCCTTTCACTTGTAGTACTTGTTTATTACAATCTACATGATATTTTTAATTTGTAATTGAAGGAAAATTTCTCATGTTCTAACAAAATTTTTTTCTAAATGTCTATTTTTTTGAAAAACATTTATTTCTTGTTTTATACACAGTATATCTAATACCATTTGTTGGAATATTTCTAAATACATTAGAATGAACCATTTTAATTGCATTTCTGACAAATGGTAAATTTGCCACCAAAACCATCTACATATGTGTATTGGTGGAAGTAGGTCTATTTCTTAGAGAAGATGTGCTATTTACTACTTGAATTTCAAGGAAATTTTGAAAGATATTTGCAATTCTCTGCTAGTTTCATATCAGCACAGTCTCCTGCTGAATTGCCTGTTCTGACCTTCAAATGGTAATCCCTTTACTTTAGTCTCCCAAGAAGCTGAGTTTGCAAGTAGTATTGCTCTCATCTCCCTTCATTTCTATAGGAAAGAAGATATCTGGATTGAATGCTGAGTATGCAGGTTTAAAGTAAATCAGACACTGAAGTAGTCAGTGAAAACATAAATACTCTTATGTTGGTTTCTGTGTAGGGTGACAGGTCCCGAAAACAAGGTGCAGTGGAAGAAAAGAAAAAGGAGAGACAAAGTTACAGGATTGGGGGCTACAGCCTCTGGGACTGAAGCGTAAATTTCTTTAGCCTTTTATTAGGATTCTCTCACATAAAGCAGGAACAGGGGAAATGGAAGGAATTATTGGTAGGATTAGTGAGGGCAGTATAGTTTAATGATCCCAGGAACTGAACTTTGACTTAGCTAGCCATCCTATTATTATGTCTTGAGATAGTTGGGGTTTTTCTCCTTAATGTAAAATTTTTTAAAAAGAAATACATGAATTCTTTCATCCTAAGGAAAAGGAATTTTTAATGTTTGGAAATACTTCTGATGTGATGTTCATTCACTAATCTATCCTTTCTTTCTTTCATACAAAGTGTAAGTGTACAACATAACCTGTTATCAAATTTGATTTTTTTTTTAATCTTTTTGAGATGTGGTTTTGCCATGTTGTTCAGGCTGGCCTGCACTCACTGTATAGCCCTGGCTGGCCTCAAAGTTGCAGCGGTCCTCCTGCATCTGCCTGCTGCATTATGGGATTACAGCTGTAAGCCATCCTGCTGGGCTGTTATTAAATTCAAGTTCAGTGAGAATCAGAAACACTTTTCTGCAGGTGATTCTTTGAAGAATCAAGCATATGCCAAAAATGTGGGAAATCATAGATGGAAACAAGAACTAAATATCAGTTGACACCAAAAAAGTGAGCTGCTGCTGCAAATATTCTGTTGATAGAATGAAGGGTAAACACTAGTGCAAGACAGCTGAGCAGAGCCCTGGTGGATTTGCCCTTGATGCCAAAGAAAACCCTATTGTTTTATTTACTAAGTCTGAACGGTTGTATTTAGAAAAAGAAATGGACTTTAATGAAAAATTTTAGGAGATGCTTAACTATGTATGAAGGTTCGTGTTTTAATATTAGCATATCTGCTTCTGGGAAGATGGCAGAGTGATGAGCAGCAGGAAGTGAGCCTCTCCCAGATTGGGAGTCCAGATGCTAGAGTATGGCAAGTTGGAGGATAGAAGAAGGAGGGAGATGTGTCCCTAAGACCCAGGAAGGTCCTGAAGGGTGCAGTGGAGCCCACAGGGAGCGCAAGGTTTTGGACCTCAAGGCAGAAGAAGTAGGTGGCAAACTGCATTGTCCCTGGCTCCTGCTCACGGGGTTTTCGAGAGAGGAGGCTGAAGCCTACAGAGCTGTGGTGATGGCAGGGGACCCTGGAGACCTCCACGGAGAAACACAGCTATGGAGCAGAGTAGGACACAGTGGACTTCACTGACTTGGGAGTGACTCCATTTCCAGATGTCCTCAGGAGAGGCTAATTGACTGGATGCCACTTTGGGGCAGGGACTCAGTAGCCATGGGTTGGCTCCCTCTCAGGAGGGCCTGAGATCTGGCTGAGGGACAGCCCTGATAGACATCCAGGGTCAGATAGCTTAGATCAAGCCGGCAAGAAACATTCATAGTGTTATGGGCTGAAAAACGCAGGTCACAGGCCCAAAGCCAGTGACCAGTATTAGCCTGAACCTCTATGGAACTGAACCAGCACTGTACACTGTTACTACTACAGTCTTCTTGGGGTTGTATAGCACCCTACCCTGATCTTACTGCACACTGGCTGGTAGCATGCAGTATCGATCTAGGCTCTATCTTCCTCCTTTATCCAACATTGGCCGTAGAGACATGCTCTGACATGGACAGCACCAGAAAACTGTAGAGCCCAGAAGATAACCACAGTCTTGAAATCACAGCGACTCTCTTCTTTGCTTGATTTTTTGTTGTTGTTGTGATTGTATTTTTTTCATGAATGTAAACATTGATTTTAATTTTTGGTTTTAATTAATTATTATTTTTATTTCTTTTGTCTCTGTTTCCCTCCTGTCTCCACAAGTTTCCAAGAGCTTCGGTAATCCTCCTTTCTCCTTAAACTTGCTTCTAATCTCTTTTGTTTCTCTATTCTTTTTTGTGTCCCTTTTAAATTCTCTCAACAGAGGGTAAAAGTACTCAATTGACTATGTATTTAATATATACAAATTTCTGATTTACTTTATATGCTGTTACTTAAGTATAAATCTCGTTGATATGGTTAAAGGGCCCAAATTAATATTTACCACAGTTTGTCATTTTCTAGGCTATGCTAGATTCTGTTGTTATTACTGATTATGTACTGCTTTGGCCATGGTTATTTGTTCTAATAACTTGCTCTTCCTTGTATGCCAGGACAGATGTCTGAGGGTCATAAACAATACCGTACTCCAGTCCCACAGAACCAAGGTCTGGGCCAAATAGGAAGGAAACTGAAGAAGTAGGATCCTGCAACAGACTGAAACCCTAAAGTCCAGCTGCAGCTAGAAGACGTCTGTGAAAAGTAGTTGTTTCCTAAAGAGTCCTCGATACTAGTAATAGAGCTATCTACCATAATCAATTTACAAGCAACAATGTGGAAAATAAAAATAAAAAAAGGTAAACTGTAAGATACAGAAACAAGGTTCAACCCGATGTCCAGTGACATAGGGGAACCCAGTGTGCAGTGAGGTGGAACAAGTTAAAGCTACCCACCTCTCTGAAATGGTAACAAGTCTAGGTAACAAAGCATATGAATGAGGCTCTAGAAACAAATGAAATAATTTCCCAGATAATTAAAGAGATGATAATGAAGGGCATAAGTAGTGAATCTAGAGATGATGCAGATAAAAAGTAGAGCAACTTATGAAAATGATGGATGGCATGAATGCCCGACTTAGGAAAGAAATCGTATCCATGGAACAGATTCAGTCAGCTATCCAGGAGATTAAAAACTCAATGGAGTCTGGGCGTTGTGGCGCACTCCTGTAATCCCAGCACTTTGGAGTCTGAGGCAGGTGGATAGTTGTGAATTTGAGGCCTGCCTTGGCTACAAAGTGAGCTCAAGGCCAGCCTGAACTACATAGCAAGACCCTGTCTCAAAAACAAAGATGAAAAAAAAAAAATTCAGTAGAAAGCGTATGCACAAAATAAGCCGTGTGAGGAATATAATATCTATAACAGAGGATTGTGGTTAGTAATCATGATAAGATTCGTTTAATAATAGCAAGGAACCATGAAAAATTTATCCAATAGTTGCTAGATGATGCAAAGCAGAAAAGCAAGATTGGTCACAATCCAAAAAAAAATCAGGAGGTACCACAAAAGATATAAAAAATCTCTTCACTAAAGTCAGGGCAGAAAGCTTCCCAAGCATGGAAAAAGAATTTGACATACAGGGGCTGGGGATTTAGCTCAGTGGCAAAGTGCCTGCCTGGCAAGCGCAAGGTCGTGAGTTTGGTTCCCAGTACCGGAGAAAAACCCCCCAAAAAAAAAAAAAAAAAAAGAATTTGACATACAGAAATATGAGGCATGTAGAATTCCAATTAGCCGTGATCACCTCCCCCTGAAAAAGTCTATACTAATATATATAATAGTGAAGATACCAGGAATTCTATACAAGAATAAAATATTAAGTGCTCTTAGAGAAAAGAAACAAATCACGTATAAAAGAAAGCCCAGCACAATCATAGCAGACTTCACAACACAAACCTTGAAGTCAGGGAGAGTTTGGAGTGAAGCGTTTCATGCTGTAAAAGAAAATACCCTCCACCCTGCATTGATGTGCCCCACAAAACTATCTTTTCAAATTGATGGAGAGGGATGAGGAGATAGCAGCATATTGCCTGCCTGGCAAGTGCAAGGTCCTGAGTTTGATTCTTTGCACCAAAAAATAAATGAATCAAAAAATGAATGAATAAATAAATAAATAATAAAATTGATGGAGAAGTAAGGTACTTTCATGAGAGCACATGAAGAAATTCTTGATCACCAAACCACCCTCCAGAATGTTCCAAAGGATATCCCAGAAAGAGTTAACACAGATAACTCTTATGAGCCCAAGTAGGATGAATCTACCAGGCAAAGCAGACAAGTAAACGGAGGATAAAGGGAACCAAAAGGAGGAAAATAATATGACAGTTCATATGAGTTAGGACCATCGATGTAAAGTGATTCAATTCATCAACCAGAAGAAATAGGCTGGCAGAATGGATCACGAAACTATATCCAAAAAATAGGCTGCACACAAGAAACACATTTAACTAAAGAAATATTTAGCCAGGCGTGGTGGTGAATGCCTGTAATCCCAGCATTTGGGAGGCTGAGGCAGAAGGATCATTGCAAGTTCAAGACCAGCCTGGGCTACAAAGTGACCTCAAGGCCAGTCTGAAATGCATAGCGAGACCCTGTCTCAAAAAAATACAAGACAAAACAAAACATAACTAACAAAATTTATAGACTGAACATCAAAGGGAGGAAAACAATGCTCCATGTTATAGGAAACTGGGAAAAAAGGGTAGCTATTCTCTTTGCCAGAAAAGTGGATTTTAAGCCAAAAGTGAGCAACAAAGAAGGTCCCTATATACTTTCTTTGTGAATAATTCACAATGAAAAGATAACTACTATAAATATATATGCACGAAATACCAGCACATAATGCTTATCTATCACAGATCGATCAACCAGACAAAAAATCAGCAAGAGTCAGAACTGAGCCAAACCTTTGAACAAATGGACTTACCACATGATCACACAATAGGTGCAGAAAAAGCATTAGACAAAGTCCAAAAACCATTCTTGATTGTAAAAAAAAAGTACAGCCGTGTGTGGTGGGGCATACCTGTAACTGCAGCACTCAGGAGGCTGAGGCAGGAGAATCATTGTGAGTTCGAGGCCAGCCTGGGCTACCAAGTGAGCTCAAGGCTAGCCTGAGCTGCATAGCGAGACCCTATTGATAGATAGATAAATAGACAGGTATAGGTAGATAAGATAAAAAAAATTGTAATATATGGTTTTTATCTCAACCTATTAAAGTCAAGGTCTTATGTATGGAGTATCATGTCATCTACAAGTAATGATAATTTATTTGTTTCCTATATGTAGCCCTTTTGTGCTATCTCTTCCCTGATTCCTCTGGCTAAAATTTGAATATTGTGTTGAATAAAAGTGGTGACAGAGGGCATCGTTGTCCTCTTGCTGATTTTAGAGTGAGTGCTTTTCATCTTTCCTGATTCAATTTGTTTACAATTGGTTTGTCATAAATAACTTTTAACAAATTCAGGCATGGTTCTCATACCTATTACCTTCAGGGTCCTTATCATAAAAGGAGTCAGATTGTGTTGAAAGGTTTTTGTTCATGTATTTATGATCATCTTGTTTTGACCTGGCTTCTGCTTATGTGATGTTACATATGTCAATTTACATATGTTAAACCATTCTTAAATCTCTGGGATAAAACTTTTCATGATATATGATCTTTCTAATTTTCTGTTGGCTTCTATTCACAAATATGTTACTGATCATTTTTGCATGTATATTTTCATTAAGGACATTGGCCTATAGTTGGTAGACCTCTAACTCGTTTTGAAATCATAATGATGCTGCTTTCTATAATGAATTTCAAAGCATTCCTCACCTTTCAGTTTCTTTGAAGAGCTTGAGTATAGATGATATCACATCCTTAAAGTCTTAGTGGAATGCAGCAGTGAATCCATCAGATTCTGGGCTTTTTTTATTTCATAAATTGTTTATTACTGTCTTCATTCCATCACTTGTGAGTTGTTCAGCAGATTTGTATTATTTTGGGTAAGCTTTGGTAGTTCATATGAGTCTAGAAACCTGTCCATTTCTTCCACATTTTCTTATTTATTGGAATACGTTTTTTCATAGTAGTTACTATGTTCTGGATTTTGATGCTGTCTGTTATGATTTTGCCTTTCTCATTTTTAATTGCAGAAATGTGAGTACTTTCCCTTGATAACATTCACTAAGAACTTATCTCTTCTGTGTATTCTTTTGAAGAATCAGATCTTTGATTCATTGATTCTTGATTATATTTTTTGTCTCAGTTTCATTGATTTTCACTCTAAAATTTTCATAATTTTTCTTGTTAATTTCAGTTTGGCCCTGAATTATTGTTTCTCAAGTATTTTTAAATGTCTCATAAGGTTATTTATTTGAGCTTGCTCTGTTTTCCTAATGTCAACATAGATTGAGAAAAAAATCAAACTACTGCTCTTAGGTCTGCTTTCATAATGTCCCAGAGGTTCTGGTGAGTTGTGTAGGCATTGTCATTAAACTTCTAGGAATTATTAAATTTCTTCCTTGATTTCTTATGTGACCCATTGGTTTTTTAGCAGTGTGTTAGTATTAATTTTCTAGATGTATTGCTTCTGTATCTTCTGTGGTTGATTTATATTTTCATTGCATTGTAGTCAGATGATACACATGGGCTGATGTTGATTTTTTAATATTTGATCAGACTCTGTGTCCTAGTAGGAGGTCTGTCTTGGAGAAAGTACCATGTGCTGTGGAAAAGAATATATACTCTGTTGTAATGGGTTTGAATATTCCGTATACATCTGTCAATTCCTTTTGTTCAAGTTTGTGGCTCAGCTCTGATATTTCTGACTTATTTTTTTCTTTATCTCCTTGGACAAATGGGGTGTTAAGATTTTCCACTATGATTATGGTACTGTTTAGTTATCATTTTTGTTTAGCAGTGTTCCTTTTATGATGATAGGTGCTGTAGTATTTGGTATATAAATATTTATAAACATTATCTCTTCTTGTGAGATTGTTCTCCTAATTAGAACATAGTACTTTCTTTGTCCCCTAATGAATTTTAACTTGAAGTTTCATGTATCTGAATTTAAAATTGTTACTGCTCCTTTTGGGGGCTCTTAATGCATGAAATATGGTTTTCTATCTTAGTTTTGGCCTCTCTCTCTCTCTCTGTCTCTCTCCTTTTCTCTCTCCCTCCCTCGCTCCCTCCCTCCCTCTCTGTGTCCATCTCTCTATATATGTCTGTCTATGTCTCTATCTTTAGATTAGATGAAACTCTTACATACAGCAGACTATTAAATTCAGTTTTTGATCGTGCTTGGCAACCTGTGTCTTCTTTTTTGTTTGCTTGTTTGAGTTTTTTCTGGTTTGTTTATCTGTTTGTTGTTTGAGGCAAGGTCCACTGGGTAGCCCAGGCTGGGCTTGAACTCTCAGCAATTCTCCTGTTCTGTCTTTCCGAGTCCTGAGATTACAGGCATGCACCACCATTCCCAGCCAATCTGTGTGTTTTAATTGAAGATTTACGACCTTTAATGTAGATATTACAGGGATGTGTTCATTGTCTTAGCGTTAGTTAGAGGAAGTTTGTACCTGTCCATATTTCTGGATTCTTTTTTCCCTAATCCCCTGTGCTCCTATCAACTCTTCTTCCCCTCTTTATTTACAAAAGCTTTGTTTCCATTGTTTTCCTTCTATTTTTTCTTTTCCCTTTCTTCCTTTCCCCCTCCCTCTATCCCTCGTTCCCCTTCCCATTTGAATATTTTCTTCTTATTTCTCAGTATCTGATACACAGTTTGGCACTACTTGCCATTTCAGTTTCTTGCACCAGAGAAACAATGGGATATTTAAAAATGTGAGTCCCCTTTATTTCATTTGAGAGTATGGACTCTTTTTTTTTTTTTCTTTTCCTTGCCTTCCTTTTTCCCTCCTAACCCTAGCCCTCACTAGTTTCCCTTTTGAACAATTTCTTCATATTTTGCAATACCTTTTATGCACTTTGGTCCTTATTTACATATTCAGTATCTCACACTAGAGAAATAATGTGGTACTTTCATGTGTGAGTTTGGTTTATTTCACTGAAGAGTATGGTCTTAAGGAGCATCCGTTTACCTGAGAATGTCTCAACTTTATCCTTCTTTATTGCTGAGTAGTACTCCATTGTATAAAATACCCCACATCTTCACCTATTCCTCAGTTGATGAATATTTTTGTTCTTTCCAAGATTTAGCTATTGCAAACTGTGCTGCCATGAACATTTGTGTGCGTATATTGCTGGGGCATGATGTTTTTATTTCTTCTGATGGGTTGATTTCTTGATGAAAGCCATTTTTTCTGAGATGAGATGGAATCTCACTGTTCTCTTAATTTGCATGTCTTGAATGACCAGGGATATTGAACATTTTTCATATATTTATTTGCTGTTTGTATTTCTTCCTCTGAGAAGTGGGTATTCATCTCAGGTGAGTGTTTTTGGATTGGGTCTTTAGATTTGGAGGTCTTATTTTTTCACTTCTTTGTATGTTCTAGTTATTATTCTTTTGTGTGAGCAACAACCGGCTAAGACTTTTTCCCACTCTATATGTTGACTTTTAAATCTATTGTTAATTTCTTTTGCTGTGTAAAATTTTTAGTAGGGTGAGATCCCAGGTGATGATTCTTCTTAGTATCTTCTGTGTGATCAGAGTTTTGTTCATGAAATCTTTGCCTACACCTATGTCTTTCAGAGTTCTACCTTTTCACTCTTCCAGCAGATTTAGTGTTTCTGTTTTAGTATTTAGATCTTTGATCCATTTCAATTCTATTTGAGTACATGCAGAGGGACATAATTCTAGTTTTAGTCTTTGGCATGTGGAAAGGCAGTTTTTCCAGTACCATTTACTAAAGAGGCTATTTTTATTTGAGTGAAGGTGTTTGGCACATTTGTCAAAGATAGGGTGGTGTCTGCATCTTTTAATCTGTTCCATTCATCCTGTTTTGTTTTGTTTCATTTTATTTTTTTTTACCAATATCATGCTGGGTTTTTTTTTTTTTTTAATTTTAAAGAGTAAAAGAAGGATAACATAGTAATAGGGGAATTTACCTAATTACAGACAAAGTGGTAGGACATTATCAATGGTTGTTATTTTACCTATTGGTATCTTCAAGATAGTTTCTCAGGAAAACAAATAGACAAATAATATTGAGTTACAGACTAAAATGGTAAGAAATTATCAATGGTTGTTGTACTATACTTTGGTTTCTTCAAAGTGATTTCTAGAGAAAACAAATAGACCTATACATGAATGATCAATTAAATAGTCATTGCCTATTCTCAGTGGTTGTGGTTGAAAACACATAGTAATAAACATACATCCATTTGTGAAATAGCATAGGAACAATACAAACATTGCAGAGATATGGACAGATTGGTAGGAAATTATCAGTGGCTGCTGTAATACCTGGTGTTATCTTCAAAGTGGTTTCTCAGGAAAACAAAGATATACAAGAAAAATCTAACAATTAGTTACAGCCTAAGGATTGTGAAAAATAGTGGATTACCTCCTCATCAGTGACTCCTTTCACTGAGGTGTGATGGCTGGAAGGAAGGCCAAGATTGGAAAGAAGGACCTAGAGACTAGCACTGGTGTCCAGCAATAGGCTGTTTTCTTTTTCCTCTATAGTCATGATTATGTAGGGCTCTTGGGAAGTAATGGTCTGGCCAGAGTGAATTGGCAGAGTATCCCCTGGGCCCCTTTATTCCTGTTGGACCAGCTGGTAGGAGGAGTCTGAGCTCTGGGGCCTTCACTTCAGAGGGCAGTCCAACCTCTTTACAGTCAGGACATGGCCCAGGGGACTTCTTAGGGCAGTTCCTCTTGAGGTGGCCTGGCTTTTGACAGTGGTAGCAGATGAATGTAGTCTACAAGTTCTTCTTGGGGACCTGAGAATCAGACTTAGGGTCTGTTTCTCTTAGTACTGCAGCAAAGGCAGCTGTTTTTTTCTCAGTCTCTTTATTTTCTCTCCTTGGCCTCGTCCTCCTCATGGCTATAAAATCCTGAGGAGGCAGTTCTTACTAACTCTCAAGTGAGCTATCTGGGGCAAGAGCGATTTTTTTGTAGCTTTTTTCTACTATCTGGGGCTGGCTGAGTAATACACTTACCTTTAAGAATAGTTTGTCCCTCTACTGAACTGGGATCCAGGGAAGTATGCTCTATGAATGCCTCTTGTCTAAGAAAGCAGAGGGGTGTTCTCTCCAGCCTCCCAGTGCATTGGGACCCTGCAACCACTTAGTGGCCTCTCCTCAACCATCAACACAGGCAGCAGGAACATGTGGATGAAGTCCTCGGCCCGCTAGTCAGTCTCAGCACTATCAGGTGCGAAGTGTTCCAGGCAGGTAACCTAGACACATACCTTCTCCATGAAGGCAGTTCTTCAGAATCTGAATATTGGGCACCCATGTAATCCATGTAGTCTCATTTCAGACCTCTCTGGGGGTTCGCTCGCTCCTCCACCGCACAATTAGGGGAAGAATGTACAATTAGGGGAAGAATGGCCTCCAGGGTGTCTCCCCAGGTATTGCACAAGGTCCTCCTGATTTCCAGCTCGCAAATGGCTCTCACATCCTCAGTCTGCTCGACCTCTGAGTTGTCGGGCATCAGTACTCTTGTGTTCTCCGAGTCCTTGTTCATCAGCTGCTCCATTGCTGACTCCTGACCTTTCTGGCTGTCAAGGACAGGGCCAAGAGCCACATGCCATGTGGCATGTTTTTCCAGAGGTTTCTCCATGTCAGGATGGTTCACACACATCTCTGGGTGGCCCTGTTGTGTCGGTGCTTCTCTGTGGCATGCCTATTCTCGACCATGTGGCGGTCCTGTACTTCTTTTGATTCATTGATTCGTAAGTATTTCATTCTTTTTATGCTATTGATTCCTAAGTATTTCATTCTTTTTATGGTATTGGGAAACATGTTGTTCCCCTAATTTCTCTCTGTGCATTTGTTTATTTGTTTTTTAGTGCATGGAAATGCTATTGATTTTTGAGTGTTGACTTGGTATCCAGCTACACTACTGAATTTGGTTGTCAATTCTACAAGTCTTTGGGTGCAGTTTTTGGGGTCCTATTTGTAGAGTATCATGTCATCTGCTAATAATAATTCAACTTCTTTCTTTCCTTTCCTTATTGCTTTCATTACTTTCTCTTGTCTCATTGCTCAGGCTGATGTTTCCAGAACTATATTGGATAGGAGTGGTGAAAGTGGACATCCTTGTCTTGTTCCTGCTTTTAGAGCGAAAGCTTTCA
>NW_004955420.1:30028247-30039829 GCF_000276665.1 Chinchilla lanigera | reverse complement strand
TATTTGAGTCTTTTCTTTCCTTTTTTTGATAAGGCTGACTAAGGGTTTGTCCACTTTATTTAATCTTTTAAAAAACCAAGTCTTTGATTGATTGATTCTTTGTATGGTTTTTCTAGTCTCCAGTGCATTAATTTCTGTTCTGATCCTTACAATTGCCTCTCTTGTATGAACGTTGTGCTTGGCCTGCTTTTCTTTGTCTAAAAGTTTGAGGTTCAACATTAAGTTGTTTGTTTGCCCTTGCTGCCTTTTCCTGATAACGGGTGTTCACGACTATAAATTTCCCTCTTAGGACTGTTTTCATTGTGCCCCATAAGTTTTGGGTATCTTGTATTGTCATTATCATTTCATTGTAAAAACTGTCTAATTTTTTCTTTAATTTCAACTGTGACCCATTGTTTGTTCAGGAGGGTGTTATTTGATTTCCATGTGTTTATGAATTTCTTGTGGTTTCTTTTGTTATTGATTTCCAATGTAATTGCACTCTGGTGTGATACTACGCATGGGATAATTTCCATTCCTTTACATTTGTTAAGCATGTTCCTATGAGGTAGTATGTGGTCTGTTTTGGAAAACATCTCATGCACCTGTAATGAAAACCCATCAGAATCACAGCGGACTTCTCAGCACAAACCCTCAAGTCAAGGAGAGCTTGGATGAAGTATTTCAAGTTCTAAAAGAACACAAACTTCACCCCAGATCGATGTACCCCACAAAACTAAACTATGTATTCTGATGAAAGAATGTGTATTCTTACGTTGTGGCATGGAATACTCTATAGACATGTGCTAAATCCATTTGTTCCAAAGTTTGGTTGAGTTCTAATATTTCATTGTTGATTTTTTTTTGTCTAATTGATGTGTCTTTTTGTGACAGTGGGGTATTGAGATCCCCCAATACAATTGTATTAGTGTGTATTTGATTTTTCATGTTTATTAATATTTACTTTATATGATTGGCTGCACTGATATTTGTTACATATATATTTACAATTGTTATGTCTTCCTCTTGGATTGTTCCCTTTACAAGGAGTGAGACTGGCCTTAGTTATGCACCGTGTTATCATCCCTTCGGGCATATCACAGCAAAGCATCTAGTGTTATTTCAGTGGCTTTCCACAGGGACACAGGTCCTGCTATCATTGCTTTTTATGGGAATGCTTTTGCTAGACTTCCTCCAGGATCCAACAATCATATGGCTTGGTCGGGCCCTAAGTTCCAAACAAGTAATACATTGAAAGATAAATTAAAGAATGTCCTTCTCCACAAATCTTGTCATTTAAAGATGAATTTGGTGTCTTTGGTTTTTTTGTAAGGAGAAATTATTCCCATGCTTTAAATCCATGTTCAGCATTAAGGATTCTTTATTCTATTTTTTTTTTTTTTTTTAAGGATTCTTGACTATGACAAGTTGCAGAGTGTTGGGAAGCAGCTGTTTCATATAGAGATGGTTTGGTGAGTTGTTCCTTCTGTGAAAGTGACTCTGATTGCCATAGGGCTTTTACGGGAAGATGTTTGCTTTTGTACTTACAAGCATTTACTGGCTTCCAAGTAAAATTTGTATGTATGAAAGACATTTGTGAAGGGAATGTTAGGCCAGGGATATAGTTCAGCTGCATATGTGCCTGCCTGAAGGGAATGTTTAGAGAAAAACTCATTTAGGTCTTTGTGATCATTAATTGTTTTTTTGTTGTTGTTTTTTTTTTTTTTAGTTTTTTCTCCAGTACCGGGAACCGAACTCCCCACCTTGCGCTTGCCAGGCGGGCGCTTTTGCCACTGAGCTAAATCCCCAGCCCCTTGTGATCATTAATTGTGATATGTCCCTTTGCTAAGTAGGAAACACCAGCAAGTTAATGAAGCTTTTGTCTGTGGATGCTTGGCTTGTAGAACACAATGAAAGCAGAGAAAATCCACCGTACACAGGTTTGGCACCTGAGAGGGAATAAAAGGGAAGAAAGGAAGACTCCTCATATATGTGGAGGAGCTCTGGTATCTGGCGTTGCTTTGGATGTTGACCTCCAGGTCCTTAAAGGTCCCAGCACCAACTCTTCAAACTTCCAGTGGAAATTGTAGACTAGGGAAGGAGCCTGAGCTGAAGGTGCCAGGGATCAGACACAATCACTAAAGTCCAACCCCCTTGCCTTACTCCGACACTCCCAGACATGTGCTTTACTAATATCCTAGGCATCTCTCATGCCAGTACATTTGACAATAAGTCTACCCATCACATGACTCCAGAAAAAGAAAGGTTTCAATCTGTGTGAAAGGAACAGCACGTTACGAAGAATTTACCGTTAAGCTCTTAGCTGTTCTTGCCTCATCATAGGGAAATGATTGAGGGCTGGGGCTATTCTGAAAGTATTACTCTAACCCACATGCTGAGATTAGTCTTCAGTATTCAGGATTTCGTTGTGAATTTGGAATAGTTAAGTTTCCTGTCTGAGGCATTTTAAATATTTTCTTTCACCTTGATTCCTTTCCATAATACTGTCGTCACATTATACCCAGCTTCCTCATTTATTAAATAGTTATATTCACTTTTTGGAATTGTATTATATTTCTTATTGAAAATGCATAGATAAGGTTCAAGAAAGTCTGTTCCATGAACTAAATGGCTCACCTAATTTTCTGCTCCCCTGACAACCTTCAGCTTTTCTTTCTATTACATTGTGTTCTGCCCTTTCCTGGACCCAGATTCTTCTTTAGGTTTAATGGTTTTCTCCATTGACTCTGACACTGACTCTGGAAGTTCGGTGGCAGTTGTGAGCCTGTATTCAGTGACAACAAGAAAGGAAACCCATGACTATAGTAAGGAGACACAAGTAGCTCTACAAAGCTAGGAGCAAATCCTGCTTCAATCCAATGTCCACCAGGCTGGCTGAAATCAGTGTCCAGGGAGGTGGCCTGGGTTGGAAAGGGTTATGTCTAGAGTCTGTCATTTGGTCTGTAATCCAGCAGCTATGGTACTGGTTTCCTTCTCCCTGTCGGCTCATGGAGCAAAATGTAGAGCACCCTTGATGATGAGATGCACTGTTGTATGCACTGTCCAGTCAGGAACAATCCTCTGTCAACCACTCAAGGCAGAAGCTCCCAGGATGTTGCTGAGAGACTCCCAGTCTGGCTAAGCACGCTTTGGTTTATGAATTCTCCTGGCTGTGACTGCATGAGGAGGTGCTGGGATACCGTCAGCCCTCCAAATGGCAATGAAGCAAGGCCAAACGGCCCAACGTAGGAGTGGGGCTTGTGGATGCCTAACTTCTGGTTGGAAGTGGGCAGAATGAGCTGTGGCAGGACCTGGGCCTTCCTGGATGAGCTGATTGATCATTGTTCCTATGTCAACTGTCACGGTGCGCGTTTCTATCCTTTCTAACCCTCTGGGCGGGGCCGGGACATCTGCCAGAACCTAAGCACCCTGTCCCAGTGAGGCGACCTCGCCGTGGCCAGAGCCCTGCCTTTGCCGGCTCAGTACCCGCAGCCCCAGCCTCACCATGCTGTGCAGTGAGCAGGAGGGCTGACGGGTCCTCTTGATGCATGTGTGAGCTTCTTTGGGTTAGACTGTGCAGTGTTGGGTGCCCTGTTGGGTGGGTGCAGTGTTGGGTGTCACCTCCCTGGGACGGAATGCAATGTCATCCCTAATTATCGATATAGTGCTTTCCCGTTGCTGAAATTTTGGTTCTACTCATTGTCCTACCTCATTAAGCTGTCATTTTTATTAAAGACAGGGTCTCACATTGTAGTTCAGAGTGGCCTTTAACTCACTCTGTAGGCCAGGCTGAATTTCAGCTCCTAGTAATCCTGTTTCATCTCCTCAAGTGTTGTTATTTCAGGAATGTGCCAGCACATCTGGCTAGCATGTCATTCATAACACAATGTCTACGAACTATCCATGAACTACAGCAATTACGTGAGAGATGGTGCTTTTCCATCTTTTCACCCATTCACATATCACCTGGGGATGCCCTTCTTCAAGGAGATTCAAAGTTTGGGTTTAAGTCAGCCCTTTCTAGAAAACGTCCTTTACAGCATTACTGTCATCTTTCCTTCTTTACAATGAGAACTTCCTGTCCAGTTTTTGGCACTCTAAATGACAAGAAATATTTATTTATTTATTTCGTTGTTCTGGATATAACACAGTAGTCAAAGCAGCCTTGGCCAGGTCCCCAACTCTGAGCCTCTCACAGGCAATGTCAAACAATTCTCCCAATTTTTATGCCATTTGTAAAAACTCTATGATAATTTTGGAATTGTGCAGAAGTGTTTGGAAATTTTGGAATTTACTGTCACCACAATCAAATCCAGACTGAAGGATATAACTTGAATGTTTGCGACACTGTATCTAAACTTTTAACAAATTTAGCGTAATTAGATGGTTTAGGCACTTTGCTGTTACTAAGACAAAATACCAAATGCCCACAGTTTGGAGGAGAAGTTTACACTGCCTCAACTGCAGGGATGGTCTGCTACAGCCAAGGGGGAAACACGATGGGAGAGTGGCACGGTGAAGGAAAAGGAACTCAAGCCATGCCCCCTGGAATGAGGAAAGATGGGAGGTGCTGCAAAAGAGAACACACTCTTCCAGGCCTTGCCTCTAGCAACCCATCTCCAACAGGCCCGCAATCCTAACAGCACATCCAGATACGGAACTCACCCATAAATGACTTCACTGATGAGGTGTGGGAAAAAGAGGTCCAGAGGTCTGGTTGACGGCCGTGGCGGAAAAGCGAGTCTGAGGAAACTCAGACTCCTCAGCAAACTGAGTAACGCTCCACCTAAGTTGTCCCGCTCTGACCTCTTGCTCCACACAGCCCCCAGCCAAAAGTACCGCTTCCAAACTGCACCCCTAACCCGCCTCCATTGCCACGCCTCTAGCCTGCCCTATAAAATGCCTAATACTTCCCCAATAAAGTGGATCTGCGCTACCAGCCTGGTGTCCAGTGTCCTCTTTCTTCACCATCGCCACGTACCATCGGCCCACGTCCCTCGACCCAAGGAGGTTCAACCTCAAGTGGCGCCCGAACAGGGACCCTGCGTGCCCCCCCCCCCGCCCACATCATGGGCCCCGCGCTTAGTAAGGAGCAGCACCCGCAGGCACGGGCACATGCTGCTCTCTTACAGGCTAGACATTGTAAAATTTCTTATAAGACCCTCTCCGAGTACTGGGGGATTCTTCTTCCCTTTAATCCTTGGCTGAAAACTGCTAATCTGTGGGTCCCACAAACATGGTCCCTCCTTATCTGGCAGGTCCAAACGGCAGAAAAACAGGAAAGAAAAATATTTCCCGTAGGGCTCCAGCCGGTCTTACTTACTATCAGAGCTTGCTTAACAGGCTCGGAAAGCATTACGGGGGAGGATTCAGAAACCTTCTCTCTCCTAGCGGACTCTGCTGCTTGTGCGGCGGCAGCTCCAGATGCCAAGCCTTCCCTGATGGAACAGCTTGAAAAAGATCTCTCCCTGTCGGTGCCCCTCCCATCTGAACCAAATGCCAAAAAAGCCCCAAACCAGATAATGTAAAACCCTTGACCCCTCAGCCTAAGCCACGCAAAATATACCCCTCACTCACTTCCTTAAAACAAGAACCAAAGATGGCGCCAAATAAAAATTTTCCACCCCAGGCCACTCCCTCTTTATCACACAATAAGCCCTGCCCCATGATGAGGGCAAAACTTGATTGGGACAAGCCTCCGGCTTATCCTGCAGCGCCACCTGCTTACCATGCTATAACATCACACCCTAGAAATCCATGGGATGAATATCATACAAAAAGAGATTTTAAAATAAAACCGTTCCAATACTGGGGTGATTATTACCAAGGATTACATAAAATAAGAGATAGTCAAGCAAAAAATTGAAAACAATGGAAAATCAAAAGAAATAATATGTTTCCTGTAAATTTAAATCAAAATCCTGCACGCCCCTTAAGATGGTTTCCCCATGAACATTACACTCTTAAACACTTGAGAGAAGCTGTTAGGGAAGATGGCCTTCAAGGCCCGTTTACACAACAGTTAGTTAAAACAATTAGCATAAAAATGAACTGTCCTACAGATTGGAAACAACGAGCTAGAGCAATTCTTACTGGTGGACAATACCTAGACTGGCTGGCTATGTTTAGAGATAAATGTAAACAACAAGCTGAATGTAGTCACAAAAATAATGTGCCACTAGAGTATAATTGCCTAGCAGGTAAAGGCGTATATGCCTCTCCTGCTGTACAGGCACAAGGTCCACCTCAATATTTTGATCAAGTAAAAATGATAGCCTTAAAAACATTTACTCATTGCCATGCTGGTCCAACTATCCCAATTAATAAGCTTATTCAGGGAGCCAATGAGGATTTTGCCTCTTTTGTCTCCAAGGTTATAAAATCTTGTAAAAGAAAAGTTGATCATCCAGAGGCCGCCAAAGCCCTGGCCAAACAACTTATCTTTAAAGGGGTTATTCCTACATATAAAACCTTAATAGCCCGTATAAAAAATAAAGATCTAGATCGTTAGATACTAGCATATAAAAAAGTCAATACACAAGGAGCTCAAGCATTAGCGACAGCGCTTGCCAATGCTTTACAATTGAATAACACTTTAGCTTTATGCTTCAATTGTAAAGCGCCTGGACATTTTGCTAAACAATGCCCTAAAAAAAGGACAAGAGTCTTCAAACATTAAAACAAAACCACCTACCCCTTGTCCTAAATGTCAGAAAAGATATCATTGGGCAAAAGAATGCCGATCAAAAACTGATGAAAAAGGAAAACCTTTAAACTCCAAAAGGGGCAACCCTCAGCCCAACAACAAAAGAAAAAAATAAAAACTACCTCACAGATCCTATGGACTGTGCCCATCACTCAAAACAAGGCACTGTTAACTCTGGAGGTAAAACAAATGTCCATCTCCGGCCTTATAGATTCAGGAGCTAAACATTCCTGCCTCCCAGTGGACCCATGTAGTAAATTTCAGACAACTATTCCAGGGCCCTTTATACAAGGAGCCACAGGCCAACAAATGTCACTCCAAACAGCCACTCTGTTAAGATAAAAAGACCAAAAAAGACATTCAGGACACTGTCAACCATTGTTCCTACAAGGCTTACCCCAAGTCCTTTGGGGACAAGATATTTTATCACAATTAGATGTTAAATTAACTACTAAACCGCTCCCCCCCAATAGGGGCCACTGCTCCAGTGATTAAACCACAGCCCATACAGTTAACTTGAGACACTGATAAACCTATGTGGGTGGACCAATGGCCCTTACCGTCCCAAAAATTAATTGCACTTAACCAACTTATTACAAAACAACTCTCCCAGGATCATATAAAACCCTCTGATAGTCCATAAAACACCCCAATATTTGTTATTCACAAAAAAGATAAAAATAAATACCATTTACTCCATGATCTGAGAAAAATAAACATATAATTAAAATGGGAACACTCCACCCTAGATTGCCCTCACCCACCGCGATACCAAAAGACAATCATACAGTTATTATAGATATAAAAGATTTTTTCTTCTCTATTCCCTTACATAAAAAAGATAGACCTGGATTTGCATTTTCCATCCCTGTGACCAATCATCAAGGCCCCACTAAAAGATACCATTAAAAAGTTCTTCCCAAAGGAATAATAAATAGTCCCACTATATGCCAAATATATATAAATCATGCCATTAAACCCCTCCGAGAGTTTTATCAATGCATCCATTATATGGATGATATCTTATTATCTCATATCGATTCCCACCAGTTACAACTAGGACTACAACAATTGTTAACTAACCTAAAAACTATAGGACTTCAAATTGCCCCAGATAAAATTCAAATCAAGCCACCATACATTTATCTGGGTCACCACATTTCTGATAAAATTACTCCCATAGCCCAAAAAATTAAAAGACACTCATCCTACTCCCTAACAGAGCTACAACAATTATGTGGGGTCATTAATTGGCTTCGCCCAGCAATGACACTGTCATCCGACTGATTATGCCTGCTATTTGATCTCTTACAAGGAGATCTATACCCCACATCCCCTCGAGTCCTTTCTCCACAAGCTCAACAAACCTTAGATTACGTTAAACTGGCCATACAACAAACACAAATAATGAGATATAACCCTAAACAACCACTGTTGGCTATTGTTCTAACTACGCCATCCATGCCCATGGGAGTCCTCTGGCAACAAGGTCCCCTTATGTGGGCCCATGTTGCCTACTCCTCCCTCTCAAAAATCCCTCCGCTTTTAACTGCTATTTGCCACTTAAAAATACAATTTAAAAAGTTATCTATACTTTATTATAAACACAAACCAGACACCATTATCCTCCCTCTTACTAATAATCAAATTGGAGCTCTTTTGCCACGTAATTTAGACCTTCAGACCCTATTATTACATTATCCTGGCCAAACCTCCAATCATTACCCTTCCAGCCCTACCCTTCAAGGCCTCCATCAGTTACCACTCATGAGGCCGTCTCATTTTCCTTCCTCAACCCCTATACCTCACAATAGAGTGGCTTTCACTGATGCTTCCAAAACAACATATACTATTATAATTCATCATCCTCATGACTGTAACTACCCAAAAATACAACTTACTAGACATAATTTTTCTGTCCAAGTGGCTAAACGTCTCACAGTGTTACAGGTTTTACAACACTGCCCAGACTGCTCTATTAACATTTTCTCAGATAGCTAATATGTAGTACAGATATGCCATCTCATCCCACATGCCATCTTAAAACAAAAAGATAACATATTAGATAAAGCCCTAAAAACCTTACAAAACACCCTTCAACATAAAAAACACCCTTGGTATATACAACACCTCAGATCCCATACGAGACTTCCTGGTCCCCTTGCCAAAAAAAAACAACTAGCTGACAGCCTAGTCTCTATTCAAGCTAGACAAATAGCCCTGTCTGACCCACTCTTGCAAGGAAAAACACTTCATTCCAGATTTCACCTATCAGCCAAAGCTATTCATCAGCTTCTCCCAGAGGTCCCTAAACTACATGTAAACATCTGGTCCGTAGTTGCTCCACGTGTGCCCCCTTTCTCCCACTTGGCCCACTTCAACCTCAGAAAATAAACCCCCGAGGACTTTGTCCTAATGCCAGATGACAAATTGATATCACTCATTTTCCCCCATTTGGTAAATTAAAATACATTCATATAACTAAAGATATGTTCTCTAGAGCTACCATGGCTATAGCCATGACGGGAAAAATGGCACAACATGCCTCACGTGCTCTAAAAAAAAGGCTATTCTCATGCTAGGGGTCCCTTGGGACCTAAAAACAGACAATGGGCCATGCTACACTAGCCAAACTTCTAAAAACACATGTGCCAAGTACAGTATAACCGTACATCACAGCATTCCCTACAACCCTCAAGGACAGGCTATCATAGAAAGAACTCACCAAACACTCAAAACTTTATTAAAAAAAAAAAAAAAAATTACACCCCCAAAGCACACCAGATGAATTGTTAACAAAAGCCCTTGTAACAATAAATCTTCTAACTTTTGACGAAGGTCTTTCCCCCGGCCCATAAACTTTGGGGCCCATTACTGGCCCCTCCAACACCACTTCCCCTTGTGTGCTGGAAGGATCCCATGACCCAATCATGGCAGCCCCCAGCCCCACTCTTAACCCAAGGCTGAGGTTTTGCTTGTGTCTTTCCAGAGACAGGACCCCATCCAGTGTGGGTTCCTGCGTGAGATGGCCGACCAGCCACAGCCGCCAACTTCAGAGATACAACAACTGACCCTCGATGACAGCCAAGAGTCCGACCAACCACAGCCGTCAACGTAACCCAGTTTCCTTTACAGGGAGACGCTCTATCTTCTCCCATCAGTTATGTAAAACCTTCAGATGCCTTGATCTCCTTCCGTTGATGCTCATGGGCAATACCTCTATCACTAATGGCACTTATTCCATTCCCAACCCTAGCCTCCTCAACGCCACCAGTGGCTCTGGTGGTATCACCTCAGTGTGCACCGGTGGTCTTACCCAAATAGCAACTATCAATTCACTCTGCTCACAGAGCTTGCCCCCAAATGACATCTCCTGGTCACCCTTAGTTAACCTCACTTATAAAAAAACTATTCATATTTTTCAACAGCCTGTGTTGCCCCCCCTTTTTTACTTCTCTTGCCCACAGGTGCCTCTTTTAACTGCTCTTCGACAAGTACCTGTTACTTATCCAACTGCTGGAATGAAACCCCTTCATATATGCTCATCCTTCACACCCCTTCTGTCCTTTGGGTGCCAATTAATATCTCTGATTGGGTAGCTCCATCATTTCCTATCCAGCTTTCTTCCACCTCCCTACAGATACATAAGAGAGATTTTGGAGCCTCTGCTATTATTATTACCCTTGTGATTGCTTTTATTACAGCTACAGCAGCAAGAGCCACAGCAGCCGTCGCACTCACCCAATCCACCGTGACCGCTCAGGGACTTAATAACCTTTCCCATACTGCCGCTGAAACGTTCCGAGTACAACAACAACTTAACGCCTATACTCATATGGCTCTGCTTAATCTCCAACAACAGCTTGACCTCATCGACAATAAAATTCAAGACCTCTGACACGTTGCTACCACTGCCTGTGACCAACGCTTTTCATCGACCTTACTTTGCGTTACGCCAAAACCAGCCAACCTCTCTTCTGCTCGTCTTTCGCTCTGTGAGTGGATCCTTGGCCCTTATAACAACACCTACTTCAACCTCTCCCTTTGGCTGACTAAACAAATACAAACTATAAACTCTATCCAAGTGCCTATTTTAACAGACACTGTCCTCTCTGATCTTCTACATAACCTACGGCGCCTATTCTCACCAGCCAATTTGCTTACCTTTAGATTCTTGGGACTTTTAGGACTCCTTGTTATAATCGCAATTCGTATATTATGTACCCATTTACAACTAATAACCTGTAAACAGGCTATGATGGCCTCAATTCAATTGGCTTTTATAAAAAAAGAGGGGGAGTTTGTGGGAAAAAGAGGTCCAGAGGTCTGGTTGATGGCTGTGGTGGAAAAGCGAGTCTGAGCAAACTCAGACTCCTCGGCAAACCGAGTAAACACTCCACCTAAGTTGTCCCGCTCTGACCTTTTGCTTCCACAAAGCCCCCAGCCAAAACTACCGCCTCCAAACTACACCCCTAACCCGCCTCCATTGCCACGCCTCTAGCCTGCCCTATAAAATGCCTAATACTTCCGCAATAAAGTAGATCTGCACTACCAGCCTGGTCTCCGGTATCCTCTTTCTTCACCGTCGCCGCTTACGATGGGCCCACGTCCCTTGACCCAAGGAGGTTCAACCTCAATGAGGACAGGCCCATGGGAACCAGTCCACTTTCAACACTCAGGAGTCCTTTCACATATACAGCAAATACCTGGCCTGCTGCTGCGAGAAAAACCAGAGCACCCAACACTGCACAGTCTAACCCAAAGAAGCTCACACATGCATCAAGAGGACCTGTCAGCCCTCCTGCTCACTGAACAGCATGGTGAGGCTGGGGCTGCGGGTGCTGAGCCGGCAAAGGCAGGGCTCTGGCCACGGCGAGGTCGCCTCACTGGGACAGGG